>NC_142040.1:41891066-42199400 GCF_982192425.1 Myodes glareolus | reverse complement strand
ATTTCATAACTGAAAATTTGCTACTGTTATGAATCCTGATGTAAATATCTGAAGTGAAGGATGTCTGATATTTGACCCCCGTGAAAGGGTCATTCAACTCTCAGAAGGGTCTCAATCCACAGGTTGAAAACTGCTGCTTTAGTCTGTGTGTGTGTGTGTGTGTGTGTCTGTGTGTGTGTGTGTGTGTGCAAAATTTAATAATAAAATTAGGTACCATGTATAAATTAGTCAAATCTTTATTATCTTCTCAATTACTGACTTTGTAAATAAGATACATCTGTCAATAAAACAAAAAAGAATAAAAATAATACAAAAGGTTAATCTTTTGTATGTTATACAGAACTGTCAAATTCAAAATAAACATTTTTAAAGGAAACAGTTCAACCTTATAATCAATCTGCAAAAACAGAAGAAAACATTTTGGTATTTGAGATAGCAATCTAATTCATGGTAAAAAAAAAAAATACATGTGAAAAAAATTAATAGAGTGACTGCAGTTCAGAAAACAAGTGCTTCCATAGCAACAGCCTCAGCAGCAGGCAGTCCAGTGAACTTCCTGTACTAGGACACTGAAGTTCTTGTAGCAGAATAGCATGACATCAGATAAACACAAAAGGCATCTGCCAGGACCTTGCAGCATGCTAGGAAAATGGAGCACAGCAGAAAAGTAGCTTAGATTGGAAAATAATTGCCACCCTCCCAGGAAGGGTGGCTTACAGAACAGCTGAAGGAGAAGGTGTGGACATACACTGTCTCTAATCTTCAGATGCCACAATATTTAAACCTTATTAACTCCATTCATTATTTAGGGAAACCAAGACCGGACAAGTTAGATCAATTTTCCAAGCCGCACATCTAGCTAGTGGTATAGACTCTAAAGGATCAACAAACTTCTGAACTTCATTATCTTTTTGTTATATTTTGATTCCTGTTCCAATAATAATTGTATACTTGAAAATTAAAATGAATTGTTGAAGAAAACTGTAGTATACACTTAGTCTACCTTCATTTCAGATATAGTCTCACTAAATATTTTACTGAAGAACTTTATATGATTTATAAACATAAAAATTAAAGGTGGTATTTAAAACTAACAAGGTTATTAGAAGCTGTATGTCTGGTTAAGAAAAGCTTAATATACATTAAACATGGTGGTCAATAAAGAACTAAAATATGATAACAAGATTATGAAACCAATCCAAATGGAAGACTAGTGCAATTATGCTTTTGTTTGCATCTTCGTGTATCAAGGAATATTACAGAAGCATGTTAAATATGTCTGCTCTTGCTTTGAATTGGTGAATTGATATTATAAAATATTTTTAGAATGTAGCATAAGAGCTAGGAATATTACCTACTACATAAAGTACTTTCTGCTAAAGAATTAAGACCTGAATTCCAATCCCTAAAATTTGTGTTAAACAACAATCACCAAAAAGAAAAAAAGAGAAGAGAAAACCTACTATGCTTGACGGCACACAGTGGTTTCCCCAGTGATATGGGACAGAAATAGACATACCCAAGGGACTTACTGGACAGCTGGTTTTCTCAGGGCATACGCTACAGGTTTAGTGAAGGATTCTGTATCAAAACAACAAGTAAACAATAACAATGATGATGATGGTAAATATGAAGAGAAGTGAAGGAAGACCCCTGACACTGTCCTCTTCCCTTTACGTATGCTTGAATATGAAGCCATACTCCTTCCATCCCATAGATACACAAAGAGAAAATAGGCCAAGTCACCATTCTACACTTGGGTAAATTCTCTGCACCCTATTTTTAACTACTGGACAGATAACTTGATGAAAACAATTGTTGCAAAGTCTCTGCATCTGTTTCCATCAGTGGCTGCGTGAAGTCTCTCTGAAACAATCGGGCTAGGTACCAATCTATAAGTATAGCCAAATACTATTAGGAATCTTCTTTCTTTCTGTCTTCCTTTCTTTCTATCTATCTTTCTTTTTTTCTTTCTTTCTTTCTCTATCTGTCTGTCTCTCTTTCTTTAATTCTTCTTTTCTTTCTTTCTTTTTTGACATCTGTGTTTGATTATGTCCTCTGTTTCGGGGTATCCAGCCTCTTGGTCCTGACCCTCTAAGCAGTGCCAAAGGTAGGGTCTCTCTTGTGGTTCATGGCACACATCTCCAGTTGAACCAGTTATTGGTTGGCCACCCAAACAACTTCTGTGCCACCTATGCCTCAACACATCTTGTAAGCAGGACAACTTTTAGGCTGAAGGTTATGTGTCTGAATTGGTGTCCCAATCCCTCCCCTGGAAGTCTTGCCTGGTTATAGGAGATGGCCAGTACAGGCTCTGTGCTCCTGTGAGTTTCCATTGCACTAGGTTTCTAGCTTGTCCCCAAGATGCCCCCCAATTCCATGCATCTCTCTACATGTCCTTTCCCTCCCCACATCTGATCACTCTTGTTCTTCCCACTCCCTTCTCCCTTCTCCACCCATGATGTCTATTCTCATTCCCCTTCAGAGATCCGCAGTCAAACTGATGATGGGGAGAAAAAAATTGTAGGATACCTCAGAGTTTATTTCAGAGCCGAACCCTTTCCAGGTGGGCAGCTGACACTCTTTGTCACTTACTGCTGTGTAGATTAGATTAAAATCACCAAATTAATTGTTTTAGAAATTTATAAAGTCACTAAAAATAGAAAGTAGTCAGAATTCATCTGCTAGAGGAAATCTTAGCATTGGGCTCAGCAAAGCATGTATACACGACCTGCTGATGCGCTACCTGAGAGTCTCTGGCCACTTCACTCCCAACATGGCTCCAAACTAAGCGAATCATTTTCCTTCAACAAGGTCTCCTCTTGGCACCAAACCCTCTGTGCATGCCATCCCGTCATTCTCCATCTCACCCCTGCTCAAAAGCTTTGCGCTTTTAGAAATCATTGATTTAGTCCTATCAATATTTGTAATTGAAACCTATGGGTCAGGAAAGACAGATTGTACTATTTACTGCTCTCAAAAATTCTATAATATATAAATTAGCATCGCAACTATCAATGATGCTTGACCCCTAGACTGAAACCTTGAGATTCTCACTGGCTGTAAAAGCTCACAGTGGTTCTGTGAAGGAGTCCACTGAAAGGAGTGAACTGGCAACAAGTGATTGGAAAAATATCAGAAATGGAATGGATTATTAGAGCTTATAAAGTATGGTTAGTATAAAATAACTCCTTTTACTTTTGTGTCCCCATATTAAGAAAGACACTAAACTGTGCAGACTCATCCCACTGCCATGTTCAGCGCAAAGTATTTTAGGGACATGTTTGAGACACTGTTGTGTATGCTTAAGATGTGATTTTTCTTCCCATCTATTTGTATGTGCACATCCAGGCTTATTCTCATTGATTCCTATATTTCTCGTGATGTAATACTTTTAACTTAACCATTGAAGACCATTGGGAGGTCTGAAACCTCATTATGATGAATTATCAGAAGAGGCTCATGGCTTAGGTAACATCAACATAAAAATGTATGTGTATATACATATATGTGAAAACTCAAATACACATGGATTGCATTGAATGCTAAGAGGCTAAATAAAAGATTGCACTTCAAACTGCCTTTCATAGAAACTCTCTTGGAACCCAGTATTTCAGTCTTCATTATGGTGTCATGGCTCAGGAATTGAATTGATTATAAGAATATGGTAATTCGAGAAATTAAGGGACACATGCCAGCTACTCTCTCAGCAGGTGCTCCTTGCCGCAGAACAACTTGCACAGCTGGCCTGTGCAGCCCAAGTGCAGGCACAGCACCAGGTCCCACTTCACAATCACTCCTCGGCGGATCAGGAATTTCATTGCTTAATCTTAGCAAAATATTGTCTGTTAAGAAAAAAGATTCCTTCTACCTATTGTCTCCACTCTGCACTGGAAGATGCTAGAATCTCAGAATGTATGTTGCTTTATACTGTTTTCATGTTATTAATGAAACAAGCTAAAATTTAAAGTCATTATGTTTAATGCATGGTGATTAGTCAGCAAAGCCAGCCTTCCCACAATCTTACATTTACTCTTTCAAGTTGCTTTGCGACAAAGGGTCATAACAAATTATTTCTTGCCAGTATCTGACATAAAGTCACAAGATGTGAATAACTGCTGTCTTCTTGAGATTTTATTAGTTTTGAAATAATTCGATCATTCACTTCAGTATGTCTTTAAACATTTTTGAGAGGAACAACTTGTAAGGTTTTGGAACTAAAACAATTATACAGCTTTTAAGACAAAAGTATTTCTGAAATTCTATGATTTCAAAAAGTAGTTGACAAATTCACCCAGTAAAGTCTCTGAGTTCATTTGCATTAAATATAGGTAAGAACTCTTGCCTTAGAAAACTATCTGGACCCAAATTTCCATTTACTTTTGAGGAAATAATTTGTGGGAATAGAAATGAATATTAAAACAGTCACAGTCAAGGTCTGTCCCTGGGACTTATTCAAAAAGAAAGAACTGATTGGGAAAGAGTTGTTGGGATTTTACATAGGTTGACTCCTGATATATAAATCTTTCCTTATAATTATTAGCATCTTAAGTAAATAAAACCTTGCAATTTTCAGGAATAGGTCGTACATATAAACTTACCTGGGATTTATGATTCTTCTCTCTGTAATTCAGATATATGCTCCCAAAGCAGAGATAATTACAGCGAAACATGATCACCTCATCTGAGTTCATGTCTTGTTGGTTTTCCGGGCTGTGATAAAACACCATGACCAAAGGCAGTTTAAAGGAAGAGACTTTGTTTTAGCTCATGGCTCCAGGGGATAAGAGGTGATGGTGGCAGAAAGCCGTGGCAACAGGAGGTAGGAGTGGTGGCGAGAGCAGGAAGCTGAGAGCTCCAACTATAACCTGCAAGCACAAGCAGAGAGAGTTCTGGGAAAGGGGAGAAGTATTGCATGCTCAGGTATGATCCCAGCCACTCCTTCCCATAGCCTTCCCAAACAGTGGCACCAACTGAGGAAGTGTTCAAAAGTCTGAGCCTATGGGCACATTTCTCATCCAAACCACCATAGTTTTACTGACCTCGCCTGTCAGTTTCATCAAAGAAAACAAAAGTCACACTAGTAATTCAGGGTGCTTTGCTGCTACTAAATGAAAGACACATACCAAACAAAAGCAGCCCGATGGCAAATCTGATCACTACTGACATCTGTTCAGCACAGGGCGCATATTTGGATTTACCAGTTATAGCATACGCCTCTAATGATCCAGATGTGTAACTTTCCCCTCCTAGACTCCAGCTCACCTAGAGTTCCCAGCTATATTTGCTTCTATGAACCTTGGGAAGTGGCCACTTTGTGCTTTGGAGCACAGTGTTTTCTGTACAGCCAATGAGGGTAGATCAATTATGCATAGCACAGAAACATATGCAAAACATGGTCTAGGTTCTCATCCTGTGGGTCCCAACCCTTTTGGGGGTAGAATAATTCTTTTATGGGAGTCATTTAAGAGCATCGGAAAACACAGATATTTACATTACAATTCATCATTAGCAACATTTCAGTTTTATGTTGGGGTAACTATAAATTTTATAATGGGGTAACTATAGTATGATGAACTGTATTAAAGGGTAGCAGTTTTGGGGGTTAGGAACTACTAGGTCAGGGTGGCTTTGAACAAACAAGACACTGTGAATAATTATGTATGATCCTCAATCTCCCTTTTGCTTATTAGGAAAACCCTAAAATACCTCTCAGCAACCCCCGGTACATAACCAGCAGGGACAACACATAAATTTGCCTCTAATTTTTCTCTCTCTTTTCCTCTTCAATTCTTTTTCCCTTCTGTCCCCATTTCTTTCCTTCCTCTACCCTCTATTACCCCACCTTCTCTTTTGTCTGTTTTGTTTCTTTCTCTGTCTTTTCTCTCTAACTTTTTCCACTTCTTCTCCCTCCCTTCTCATCCTTCACCCAATGCTCCTTTGCTCTTTATTCTTTAATTCCTAATATCAACCCTCTTAAGAATGAAATCAAACTTCAGGTTTAAGCCTAAGAGAAACATTTAGCCTGTGCCATACACTACCATAAGTACTTTACATTATTAATTCATATAATTATCATAATTAAATGGTTATAACCAGCTAATACTTTGATCTGATTTTACATAGAGAAATTTAAGCCTAAGTTATTTGCCTAAGGTCGCATATCTATTAAGTGATGGACCTAAAATTCATCTCCCATGTATCCAGTTAGATAGTTAACTAAATCACTACACTCTTGTACTAAGTGTTCAATACATATGAGAATTTTTCTGATGGCTTCTTCATAATGTTTATTTATTGGTTGAAGATATCATACATATATGCAATATGTTCTGATCAAATCACTTCCCGCTCCTCTGACTTTTCCTTTCTATTCATTCCTTCCAGCTGTATCTATTCTTTCTTTAAACTTTGAGTCCAATTAATACTACCAGCAAGTAAATGGGTGTAATAGTAACATCTACTGTCACATGAGCAATCTGCCCTAAACCATATGCCAGAAGGAAACTGACTCTACCTCTCTTAGTGGTTCTCAACTTCCAACAACTGCAATGCTATTTAGTTGTGTTTTTTTTAAAAAAAAAATTGAAATTTCTACATGCCAAACAGGACTCACTAGTACACACACCCTGACAGTGATGGCTAAGTTCAGCATTCTTAAAGGGATTTTCAGACTATTACTAGAAACACTAAATGTATAAAGATCAGCTATAAATTTTAAGCCTTTAGAAAGGACAAGTGAATATTCTTAACCCCACTCATACATTCTTAACCTTAATCAACATGATAACAGTTTTGTCTCATTGACCCCAAAGATAAGTAAATTATATATCAGTATCCAGATATTAATAAAGAATTTCTCCATTGGAGCCGGAGAGAAGCTTCAGCAGTTTAAAGTCATTGCTATTCCTACAGAGGATCAGGGTTCATTCCCCAACACCCACAGCAGACAGCTCCCCACCATCTGCATCTACAGTTCCATGGGAATTCAGGCCCTCATATGGCCTCTACAGGCACCTATATGAACATGGTGCACATACCAAGACTCACACAACACACATATTAAGTACATAAAAAATCTTAAAGGAGAGAAGTTATTTGTTATGTGAAATTTATACCTTCTCATATGAAAATGAAAATAGATGGTCCCATATCATGGTAAAAGAGTGAAACAATTCAGGGATTTTACGAGGCAACAACAGATTACAAGTTAGTAACAAGGAACAATCTCAAGTCAATAACATTTGACCTGATATCAACTTGAGATCACCATGCTAACCAGGAAGAGAGAATGAGGACAGACTAGCAAATATTAGACATAATGAAGTAAATAATATTGCAGAGAATAACATGAAAATTGCTCCAATATAGAGATACTATATCATTCCCAATTAATATGCCATAAAAGTTATATCAGTGTAACCTGGTCTAAACTAGTCAACATTCAAATAATTAATTACTTAAATTAATCTAGAGATAAAATTCTACTAATTCAGTCATGGTATCTTTTTTAAAATTATACATTAGAAGTTCAATTTCTCTTAGTTGATATGAAAACCAAGTCTGTCTCTACGACAAACTCCACTAGTATAATGGATATCCTATTAAGTCTTATCTATTATTAAATATAAATAAAATATAAACATCATATATAAATATATAAGCCTATGAATCATTTTCTCTCTTAAACAAGTATCTCCATCCCACTACTTTTTTTTTCTCTCCTTAGAACACAATCATTCTGGAGATGTGATCAAGATATTTTTGTCTAATAATAGCTTTCTTCTTTCCCCATGCAATTTCTAATTTATTTAATCAATCTGCTACCCATTGCCTATTTTAGAATATGGTTTAACTTTGGGTAAATTATATATCCTTTTATTATCTAAGTACATACTGAGTAAATTTGGTACTGGAAAAGTATATTTGATGATTGCCATTTCCAGTTTATTAAGCAACTTTACTTGCATCTTCAAAATAGAACAGCTTCCATCAGTGGGCTCAGAGAGGCACAAAGACAAACAATTCTTCAGAATGCATCTTCCTGTATTTTTATTTAAATTTTAAGAAAGTGTTTATATCAAAGAAACAAGGGCAGAAAAGAAAAAAGGAAATAAACAGCTAGGAAATATGAGAATTGTAATGGTTAAATGAGCTTAGGCCCATTGGAATTTCTTTTATGATTCTAATGTTAAGTGTATGTGTTTGATGACTAATTCATATTTAGATGAGGAACGGTTTGAATGGAAATTTTGAAAGTAGGTAATTGTTTGAAGTTAGTGTTTGAAATTTCTACTTTCTTTCAAAGTTAGTCTGAACCAGGCATATTGGCTACTCCCAGCACATCGAAGGCAGAAGCAAGCAGATTTCTGTGAGTCTGAGACGAACATAGTCTACATAGTAAACCAGAGGCCAGATGGAGCTACATTGTGAGACACTGTCTAAAAATTAAAAACAAACATAAAAAATTTATAATCTGAAAATATATGCTGATCTTTACATGGGTTCTTAAATGGTTAAAATATTATATCACCATGACCTTACATTAAACAAGCCCTCTAGCACCACACAAGCACACACACACACACACACACACACGAGAGAGAGAGAGAGAGAGTCAAAGAGAGACATGCTTTTCTTTGTGCCTAAAGCTAAATTTATAGACAAAGTAATAAACTGTGTACAGAGCATTTGTCAAACTAAAATTTCTAGGTGTTAGAAATACACAAAATTCCATAAGCTACAGGATACATCTAACTGTCGGTAGCTAGCCATGCTTTTTGTGTATTGAAATTTCAATGTAAGGCCAGGAAGAAGTTGGCAGGATGGCTGCCAATTCAACCTTCACTGCACAATAATTAATGGGACTTTCCAGACTGTTTTATGGCTAGGGTCTCACAGAGGGAGAAATGTTTGCTGGCTTCTCTATAAAACATAAGATCCAAAGCCTCTCAGCTACTGCTGCCTGGTTAGAAAAACAGAATAGGCTGAGGCCAATAGGTTTGTATTTTCTTTCAAATCACTCAGTGAGAAAATGGATTCTGGGACCTTATCAACACAGGCAAACATTGCTCCTGCAGGGATGTGCTTGCTGCGGGTGGGTGTTACCTCTAATACCTGAGCTCAGTGGTGTCATTGGCCATAGTCACTATGACTATTCCCAGTTGTGATTAATCTTTACACGGCGGAACTTTAAACAGTTACAAATGTGCCATATATGTATGTTTTAATTATGGTAATCACTGTGCCATAACGTTCACTCAAAGAAGGCATTCTACATTCCCAGGCAGCACGAGTGGGGTCAGAACAGCATGCCCGTACTTGGCGACTCTCTTAATAACACATTTGCTTCTGTCACAGTCTCCGGTGTCCTGTGCCCATGTGGTCTGACTAATCTACTGGTCCTACAATTATTCTGTCACTGTGATGGCTGAAGGGTGATCTAGGAAAGGCAGCGATAGTTTTTATTTCTTTTTCATACTGATGGCCCTGTCTGGCAGAATCTACAAATGTGGCAGATATTCTAATTTTTATATACTTGGTGCCAAATCTCAAAAGGAAAATTGCAGGCAAATCACAAGCAGAATCAACACGTATAGGAGCAGTGTGGTGAGCAGTCACGTCTTTGTTATATCTACTGTCTGAAAAGAAGAAAAAGGAGAGGTGGAAGATTGAAATGATTTGAATGTGATGTCTTAATAAATTAACCACAAGAAGACTGTATCCAGAATTTGCTATCTGGACAAAAATGTCAACATTTCATGATATGATAATGGAGAAAGAAGCCTTTTCTCTTTAAAACTGTAAAAGGTGCTCAACAGAGTTATTATAACCAAGATGTCTATAATTTCTCATGCATTTAGTGAGCTCATTTTATTTCAGGATAAAATCAGAAGTGTGCTTCAATGCAGGATAACAATGTACCATAAAGGTCCTTGCTAGAGTAATTCTGGAAATATGATAATATTGTTGTTTTGTGGACTGAGCAGGAGCCAAACTAATCCCAGAGAAGTACCCTATGTGCATAATAACGACGGAAAACCTGCAGAGAAACAATCCTGTTAATGCTACGTCAGCATCTGAGGGGATTTGTTTTCCTCTCTTCAGCTTTCTATGTGTGGCTATGTCACCTTACCTGTAGACAAATGGTCCACTAAATCAAACTTCAGGATGCTTTCCATTACATACCTGAAAATGTAAGCCTTTGTATAAATAAAAATTCATTTTGTTTGACTGGTGACCACAATTTACTTTTAAAGTCAGTGTTAAATGTAGTGTCCCATGAATTATGAACTTTCTTGAGAAAATAATCAGTTGCATGCATTATCCAGTAAAGTGTGGTCATAAACACTCAGAGTACATTCTTCTAGAGATAAGAATGAGGATGTGAGAGCAATTAAGGATTACATGATATTAAAATCTAGTCAGCACTAAACACAAGTTAAAATTACATTTTTTTTTAAATTTTTTTTAATTTTTTTTTTATTAAATTATAAAAGTTTCCATTTCAGCCCCTCCTCCCAACACCCTCCCACTCCCCCCACTCCCTCTCCTCCTCCCTCTCCATCCCTTAGAGCAGTCAGGGTTTCCTGCCCTGTGGGAAGTTCAAGTTCCTCCCCCCTCCCTCCAGGTCCAGGGAGGGTGAGAGTCCTAACAGACTGGAGCGCCAAAATCCAGTATATGCAGAGGAAGCAAGTCCCAGTGTCATTGTCAATGGCTTTTCAAAAAGGCTCCGGGCCAGCCACATTCAGAGAATCTGGTTGGATCACATCCTCGTTCAGTCCCAGTCCAACAGGCCTTGGTGAACTCTCATTATATCAGTCCCCTTGTATCAGTAAATGCCTAGGTTTAGTTGCAATATACCAGAAGAAGTGAGTTTAATTTCTGTGAAATGGCAGTTTCCAGAAGTGGTACTAAAATCCCAACTCTGCTTTGAAAATATTTTATGTATTTTCTTCTTAAATTAAATTAAGCAAAAAATGTTTTTGTTTAGAGCAAATTTTCTGAAGGCATGATAAGATAAGATTGCTCTAGGCTGGGCATGTTGAGAAAAGCCTACGAGCCAGCTCTCGGGGACTGTGTAAGGCAGGGGGATCTTCAGTTCAAGGCTGACCACAGTAATATGCATCTAGTCTATCTCTCTTCCTCTAAGTGATGTGTGTGCATGTGTGTGTTTACTTTAACTCAGTAATTAGCACTTGAGGATTTTGTAAAAGTACAAAAGAATGACAAATATAATAATGACACATGTAAGAATAGATTCATAATAGTACATTTCACCACTGAAACATAACTAATACACATGAATATCTATATGCCTATATATCTCCAAATTTCTGAAATACTAGGTAAACAAAGAAAATATAACAGAATCTTGGATAAAGCAGACAACCCCTGTAAATGTTAAAAAGACACAGTCCTAAGACCCAAACAACTGAGATTAGGAAAACCCAAGTTTAGGGAAAGAAAATTTCTCCTTTAAGAGTTATAGGACATTTTACCGATACCAGTGAACCAGTGAAAAGAGATTTGATTCAAGAGTGTTCAATGTTTAACACCCTATGCTTAAATGTTTCATTGAGTCATTAAGTAACCAAATACCAAATTAGAAAGAAAAGGGGAGAAATCCTCTGCCTACCAGTGTCCTGTTAAACTCTCTTGGTCAGAAACAAAAGCTCTGTCACAATACTCATTTTCCATAGTTCTATTTCATCATCATTTCAGTGATTTTAATTAATTAATTTATTTATTTATTAGTTGTTTCTTTGCTACCTCCAAAGAATTATTAGGGAAGGAGTCACTCTTCAGACCAATAAAATTTTTCAATCAGTTTCCTTATTGTATCTTTTCGCTAACAATAGCATTACTATTCTTCTCAATGCATCTGCCTGAAATCTTGCTGGTCAGCTCTTTCCCTTTCATTTAAGAGATGCAATAGCAAATATAAGTCACTGTATTCACAGCTCACATGACCCCATATGCCATTTTTCCTTTGAGACAGGTGCATCCACTCCTGGTGTACTAGACATACTAGCTAACTTAAAGGCACTCAGTCTAAATCCAAGAGAGATGACACAAGGACCTTCCAGAAATAGGAAATTTAAAAGAAAACTTCAACAAAAATTTTCATAATATTTGGGGAAAAGCATGGCCAAGGGCATTTATGCTTTAAAAATTATAACCAGAAAGATGTCAGTTCTGAAAGAACCTTCATGTCACGATCATAGGAATCTAATAAGTACAAGCAATACTAGGGATAACTGAATTCTAGCAAGATGAAGGCTAGTAAAAATTATCTGACTTTCGCTGAAGGCTGGGGTTTAAAATGCTCATGTTTAAAGGGACCATGCAATCAGCAGTGCCCCCTCGAGCTACACTGGCAACATAGGCAAATAATATAGGCAATTTCCTTGGTTGATAATTCTTTCCTCTTTTCATTTATTCCTCACACAATGCATATATATCAATGTGGTTGACTTATAGCTTTTCCAGGCTTGTACATCATTTTGCCATAATTACATTGTAATATAAATGGCTGAAAAGACTTTGCATGAGTCAATTGGTGACCTTGATTTATTTTTCCAGGTCATAGAGAACCATCTTTGAACCTCATCAAAAATGCCAACATAATAGCAGGTGTCAGCTTTTAATGTTCCTTTGCCTGTCACATGCAGCTCTATCAGAGTACGGTTCTTCAAAAATAAAACAAATTATATTTTTAAAAAAACCTTCTTTCTCTCTCTTCATATTACTTTATAAAGGATCATAAAGTCAACCTGCATGATGAAAGTATGTGAGGAAAGAGAACAGAGTGCTGGGACCACAATTTACATCGCCTCTCTTTCCATTGGAATAAGCGGACTGAGAGCTAAGCTCCTTTGTGAATTTTGAAAAGAGCAGTTACAGACTTCCTTTTCTGTATTACCTTTCTCCGAGCTGCCCAGAGCAGGCTACAAACCCTCTTGTGGAGAGCAAGCCTTTCAAAGGCGATTACATTAAAACCATAGAGCACTGTTAAGTCCTATGAGTTTAGAGGAATCCTGGCCAACTGGTTGCCCTTCTGTAAAAGCATGTGATCAAATTCAAGTCCAGGTTGTAGTGTCAATATTTCTATGTCGAAGCTGATTTGGTGTTGATGAAAACCAGCCAGAGCTTGCTTATCTATCTGAGATAAATGTTCCAGCTGGGCACACACATTTGAAATAAGACTTTGATAGAGACCCCACTTCCGTGAGCATATTCACCCAAGCATTTTGAAATTGTAGTTATCTGGGGCAGTTCTCTGTAACGAGCTTTGCAAGACAAAGACCTGGTATGGGGGTTGCCCTGTTGAGGAGAGCAGGAATCAGTGAACCTAAAACTGCAATACATCTATTGAGACTAGGTAATTGTGTTTGCCCATTCAGAAGGGACTTCCACAGCTCTGGACACACACTCTTTGGCACCCCAAAGGACTAAACTCATAGAATTTGAATGACCTCTGTTTGATAGATGATTCTGAGGTTATGATTCCTCTTTGCAATAGTTGGGGAGGGGGGAATGACCCACTGGGCAATTCACTCCTAGCTTCTTTGTAATCATGATCATACCGATCTATCAAGGTATGGCATGGTATCATGGGGAACACGCAGGATTTTAAGGAAAATGACACCAACCTAAGATGCTAACATGGCCAAAAGAAAGTGACAGAAAAATGTGGACATACCAAGCAGCAAAGCTGGTAAAATGATTGTCACTATCTATTCTGAGACAGAGAAGGAGGAAAGCTGAACGTATGGTGTGGTATGGCTGATATTAAGAAGCCAAATTGAGTATTTAACTCAGAGTAAGGTGCCTCTGTGAACTGCTTGTGTAAGTCCCCCGAATAAAGCTCCCGCAATTCAGGAAATTGTTTATCTCTATTCTAGAACCATGTTTATCACTTAAAATCAAAGAATTGTGGGTTCTTTCAATTCTTATACAAACAATACATAACGAAAATGCTTAAAATTTTCAATTGGATAAAAATAATAAATATAGGTTTAACATTTTCTCCTGGCCAAAACCAAAATTGTTTATAATTTTTAAAGGTTCGCATAGTTTAAAAAACATTGATTAAATTAAAACTAATAAATAAAAAAGAAAGGAAATATTTATTAAAAGAGAATTATAACTGAAAATTTCCATGGGGTTATGTACTTTGAAAGTCACCAGCTAGCAAATAGTTCTGGAAATACACTGTGACAAAAATGCAAACTAATAAGAAGAAAGATATTTTTATGTAGTCCCACTTGCAATTCACATATTCATTTCAGAGAAACTTAATTACTTTTCTCAAGTGAAGAAACAAAAGAAATTACCTTCAAGTAATGGCAAATACTGGCATTACTAGTAATATGCCAAAAAACAGAACAAACAGAAAAGGAAATGCCTTCAAGATGTGAAGCACCAAAGTGAATAACATCTGTGAAATTCTTATCAAAATCACGAGTTGAAACTAATTATGAGAAAATTATTAATGATTTTAGAGCATTTCTGGCGTAAATAGTAATGTATATTGAGATGATGAGAAAACAGGGATGAGCAAAGAACAACTCTCAACTGAGTAAACCTAAAAGATAAGACCTAACAATAACAAGGACCCAGAGGAAGAAACACGTAATTGATACTGTTTGGACCAGCCCGTGTTTTCAACATTGACCTTAAATCATGCAGCACAATGTATTATTTGAAAATCATTGTTAAACTTGCTTCTTATAGACCTGGAGAGATGGCTCAGCAGATAAGAGCATTTGTTCTTACAGAGGACCCACGTTTGCTTCCAAGCACCCACATGGTGGTTCATGATCATCTATCACTAGTTCCAGAGTACCCAATACCATTTTCTGAACTCCAAGGCACTAGTCACACATGTGTTGCACAGTCTTACATTTAAGCAAACTCATAAATAAATAAATCGAAGCTTTATTTTGTTGACTATTTAAAATAGAAGAATGTCAACCAATGTATTTCGAAAGTACTCACCCATGTATTTAAGATTTAAAGGTCCAATAAAGCCTTCCCTCCACTGTGCATGTATGTGTGTGTGTGTGTGTGTGTAATATTTATGTATATATAGAAAAGGATCTGTATTTCATTATCACTTATAAATGCATGATCATTATATGAGAAAATGCAGAGAGATACAAAAGTAGAAAGGTGGTTAACTAATTTAGTATATATAATATACAATGAATCTAAATGGAGACTGAACTCTAATCTTCGTCCTATTTCCCAACTCTCCTGCTAGATTGAAGATAAGCCAAATGAACGCAATAAGACACATGAAATTAAACATGTGGCTTTTCCTCCTTTCTAGTTCATGTGTATCCGTGGTAAGGTAGCCAATTTGACAGAAATTAGAAGCTAGGGACCCATTGGTCTGACCGTTGTAGAAGTCACCATGTGTTGTGGACAAAATTGAACACGTTTACATAAGCAAAATACTAGAAGAATGTTGCAAAATGGGAAGACAAAGATTGAGTTGTCAGTAGAACGTATGAGAAGGACGCCAAACGCACAAGAGAATGGTATAGAACTTGCAGAACTTGTGGTGAGGAGAAGGACAAGGGAGGTACAAGTGTTACAGGCTTTGCAATCAGACAGATTTTTGTTTGAATTTTATTTCGCTTCCTACATGCTAATGCTAAATTGTGTGATCATAATAGGTCTCGATGTCATTCATTATGAATGAAGAAGACTCTTGCATTTATGACATTTTTATGAATGAGATGAGACAATATGTAAGGTTCACAACATGAAGTAACCTCTTGCTGGTGCTCCTGCTGCTGTTGTTGCCTTCAAATCCCAAGTAGATAATAAAGATTAAAACAGGAATGAAGATAGAGATCAAAATAGAAAAAAACCTTCCTCAGTTATAAGGGTATTGTAGACTGTTTTAAAGAGTGCTAACTGGGCATTCATCAGAGACTATTAATAGTAGCATGTATTTTCATTTATTCATTTGTGACACAACAATGCCCCCTATTTCTACTAGCTACCATATAGAGTCTCTGCCTAGGGAACTCTGAGGATGGATGATATGGAGGCAGGGCATATGTTGGTTTGATGTGCTGACTTTGCTGTTTTAATACACTGGCTGATATATTACTAACAGAATAGCACATTCCCCCCTCAGTTTCACAATGTATATGAGAGTGACTGTGACTTTGCCTTGACCAGAACTTGTACATAATACAGTCATGCAAAAAAAGGAGACAAGGACACCAAATCTAGGTTTGTGTGAGCTCCAATTGGCAAGCTCTTTCCTCTTTTTGTGAATAATTTAGTGACCTTGACTCCAAAGCAGCCCAACAAATCTTTATTCCAGACTGCAGAGCACATATAATGAATGTTGGAGGGAATATATCTTTGTGGCTGAGACCATGGGCTTCAGAATCAGGTTAGATTTAGACTCTGGCTACGCTGGTTTCCACCACACTGACCTTGGTCCATTTATTTCATTCTGTGCCAAGATCTCTGATGTTGGAGAAAAGGGGGAATAAGACACATGGAACCTTCTCTCATTGACTTTTTGAAGAAAATAAATGAAAATAGGCAAATAAAGTTCTTTTATATGAGTATACACACAAACATCCATGTGCATGGGTGATGGTAATGATGCAGATTGTTAAAGTTGTAATGTGTTTTCAAGGTGATGATTGAAAACAGTTTTTACAGGCAATATTTCTAAACACTGGTGATAGATAAATATCACATGAACAATTATCACCTAAGCCTGACACAGGCAAACCAAATTCAATTATTAAAAAGTTAGGCCAAATTTGTTATAAGACATATGGATAATGATATAATATGCCAGGGAAACCCACAGGAGAACGGTGGAAAGAAGCCAGGAGTTGTTGTAAATTATCTCAGAAAAATCACATTGATAAAGTCTTTTTAGACACAAAACTGAAAAGTTGTTCTTTTTTTTTAAAAAAAAAAGAAAGAAAAATTTACAGACATAGTAATGGTACAAATCATAGAGTTGCTGCAGCTTGACAGAACCAAGGCTTGAAAGCCGATGGCTGAGAGAGTCGATTGATCTCTAGTGCAGATAATATTTAATAAGGAGGAAAACAATATCTCTTATTTTAAACTGTTGGAGAAAATTATAGCAGATGTGTCAGCTCATCTCAAGGATGTGTGGTTTTACTCAGCATGGCAATCCATATTCTATTTCAAATATAACTGGCCACTGGATACTACAGGTGAAGAGCAGAGAAGAGACGTACACCTTTTATACACCCAAAGAAAAACAGATGGAGAAGCAATCAGTCAGTTCTAGATGACCTCTCCATTAAGTTCAACAGAACGATATGGATATGATTTCTGTTCTTGTCTCTGGACAGATGTTCATTCCCATTTTTTAAGATTAGTTGAGATGGATTTCAGTTTTTTGCAGTCAAACAATACTTGGCCAAGACAGCCACCTAAGGATTCACTTTAATCTGGAGGAGGGCAGTAAACATAGCATAGAACATGCTGACTTTGAAAGTTGTCTCATAGAATATATACAACACAGACACTGGAGGGATTTGGAAAAGGAAGGAAAAACGTCAGAAAGAAAGGTTCAAACTCATAACTTGGGGAGAGGAGCATGCAAGTTCTAAGAAAGATGATGCGAAGAACAAAACCTGCCTTCTTCATAATGTAAATACATCGTAACTGTGAAAATTGCTTCTTGAATGTATCAACGCAATATCAAGGCCTTATCAATATCAATTCCTATCCACTGGGATAATAGACACTTTGTTTTAATCCATGACAAAGATTATTTTTATTATGTAATAAATTATTGTATAACTAAATTATACCTGCATTTCCCCACTCTAACATGTTTAAACTTAAGAAATAATCTGAGATATAAAATGTTTATTGAGAAATTCCCAATGTCACAAACCCAACTTTGAATCGTTGTACAGTACTGAAGCCCTATAAGCCATTAGTTAGCACATGAGATCAGCCTTTGCTCCTTGTGGTCATTTCTTGTTTAGACATTCTCCAACAATGGGGCCAATTAGCACTCCTTCCAATGAGCACGTGATATCTATAATCCTAAACTTAAGAAAATATCCCCAGTAATCCAGGCTCTTGGTACAGTTCCTTCATTACCTGCTCATGGAAAACAGAAAACAATATTCATCTTCAATACCCTTCCTTAAATGCGTAAGTGAAGTCACAACAAATGATTCTTTCAGGCTTAGTCTTAAATTTTGTATTCCCCTTACATAAAATATATCGTCTCTAATCCGAACCCAGTAAGAAAGAAGAACCACGATATAATTAACTAACAATTATAATTTGGCTACTATCAAGTAGTGAACTTATCAATAAAATCAATCAGTTTGCAGTAGAATATATTAAATCTGGATTTTGGGTTCTTTCAGTATAAAATCCTTCTGTACTGGCAATCAGAGAATAATCTTTTAATTTATTACTATGTGGAAGTCAAGGTAATGAATCTAGTGCTAACCATTTTTAAATTTTAAAATGAAAATTGTAAGACGTATAGAAACCATGTCCCTACAGTGTTACTGAAATGAATGCTTAACTACACTTCCTAAAATTGAAGTGACATTTTCACAACGCTGAAGGAGAGGAAGTACTTTCAGTTTCATACTTGTTATTAATTTCACTAGAAGTGGTGAATCTTAATAGCCTAGGGCATATAACTTAAAATCTACCTGCAATTTGTGACACTGAATGCCCATATTTGTATGTTGATTTTAATCCAGAAAAATAAAAGTACCATATGTCATTACTATATAAAATTTGCACACACAAAGATTGTCATGTGAAAATATTAGTTTAAACATATTTTCTATTACCAAATCTAAGTTGAATGCATAATTTAGCTCTTATTTTCAGAGCAAGTAGCCTGGAAAATTTTCATGCACAATTGATGATAATTTGAGTGTGCAATTCAAGGCTGGAACTCATTAACATATTCATTGTGTCTAAGCTCTGTGTGCAAATTTAAATTGTATTCTTCCATAAAGAGCTCCTAAAAACTCCAACACATCAGAGGAGCCATTCTTTACACCAATGGCAGAGCTCAAAGATTTCCATAAGACAGGAAATTGCTTTGAATATGATTCCCCACTCTGGGTATAGGTTCATCTGCCAAATACAATTTGTAAACAAGTTTCTAATAAAAACTGTAATGTATATAACAGAAGTTTATAAGTTTATATGGTCATAACAAGGGGAGTGTGTCTCTCCTCTGTGTGCGTGTGCGTGTATGTGTGTGTGTGTGTGTGTGTGTGTGTGTGTGTGTGTGCACGTGTACGTGTTAGTTTGCATTCTGGAATTCGTAGTTATAACTCTCAAAATATTTGTTTTTGATTTTGTTCTTCCTCTCAAATCAAATTTTGTGGCTTAGAAAAGGTATGTTGTTGTGCACCATATAATAGTGAAAGAATTTAAATATTCTCACCATAAAGTAGGGACATATATTGTGAGACAATCGTTGAGCAGCTCTGGCAACCCATTCTTTAATGCGTTCTATCAATGAATAGATGATATTGCACATCATAAATAGCAATAACTCGGTGTCTGAATGAATTAGAAACCTTTGCAATAAAAACATGATTTAAAAATAACTTATGAATTTTTACAATAGCAAATTTTTTAAAAATAAAAGACATTAAAAGATTGTTTTTCTGAAAAAAAAGAAGCACCTGTGTGTGAGAACACCCAGCGTAATAAAAACTGCCCAAACTCCCAAAGTTATCTTAAATTATATTTTACTATCACTCTACTTCTTCTAAGATGGGTATAATATCATAGAATCATCCACTTTATAATTCTGGGATTTGTTATTAAAACTAAGAAAAATGTATTGCAAAACTAAATAAGAACATTTAGATATGGTCTCCAAAATACAAATAAAATCTAATGAATAACTTCACAGCAAAACCATGTTTTCTGGGTTCATTTTAGATATTTTTTTTCCATTTAAATGTAGACATTGTTCATTTTTCATATTTTTTTAATATTTTCCAAACTGAAACTTGATGATAAATGGTGTTATCTATGACAAAGACCATGTCTTAATTGATTCCTCACAGACAAATAACTGATAAATCAGTAAATTTTATGGAGCAAAGCATTATCTACACACCAGATTTATCTATTTCCTAGCAGAGTTTTGTGAAAGTAGGCCTTCCAAAACTGGTGCATTACATAAGAGGATTTGACAAGGTTAGAATTTGTGTTACTAATGGAAATTATTTTTTCAGGAATTAACCTTTAGGCTACAAAGAATGACAGATATTCAAATATTCTCAAATGAGTATTTAAATTGAAATTTTCTATTCATTCCTGCCCCCAACAGAACTTCCATTCTGGATTCCAGCATGTCACACATACAATTGAATTCTTAACAGCTGCCATTCAAAAGAACTGCAGAGGACCATTTGAAAGTAATATTTTGCTCTGTGTGACATCTCATTTTTCCCCCTCAGAAATCATAATTTTTTTTTTACACACTTCGTAGTCTTCCTATCAGGAAACCAGCTCTGCCTGTCATTTTGATTGGGGAGGAACCTTGTTTTCCAGGTCACTGGCTTGAATCCTGGAGACAAGATATTCATGGGGGACCTGTATAAGGGATTTACATCCCCTAGAAGAGTTTTCCTCTCCATTTGCCAGCATGCCAGGTCAGTGAGCCGCTCTGTCAAAGGGAAGATAATGGCTGCTGTAGTGCCCCCCGCTTATTACACACTCAGTGCTCCTGACCTTCCTGGGAGACCCCCAATGCATTCTGATCTGGGGCATCCCTTTCTCTTCCACTGCTTCTCACACTCAGATCTTTCATGTCTTTGCAGGAAGATAGCCTTTTCTTCCTCTTTACAGGCTCTTTACTATCGAAAGAAGTAGATAAAATGGAGTGACTTTTCAAAAAAATAATAATTTCCATGATAAGAGAAACACAAGGCCAATGCTTCAAATGCATTGGCCTTTGTAAAAATAAAATGAACAATCCAAAAGAAAAACTTGGAATTCAACAATATTTGAAACTGGAACCAATCAACCTTCTAGCAAATATTCTCCTTTGCATTTTATTTTATCATTAAAATAACAAAATTTTTGAAGAAAGTAAGCAAAAATTTTTTGGGCTAACAGCAGTGTTTTTTTTAATAATGATTCAATCAAATTGAAAATGAATCATTTTCCTGTTCTTACAACTTAATTATATTCCTCTTTGTGGTGAGAGGCATATTTCAGGACACTGAAAGAAAGGCTAACATTTAAACTCCATATTGACTATCCATCTATGCACTCTAATACTACTTGAATTAATCGTATTCTCTAATTGATTTTGAACAAACTTCTTTCAGCAATGAGACACTCGGACCCTCTCTCTTCACTTGAATGATGAGCTGATGGAGAGAAAAGTGCATAAAATTTGCACCAAAGTGGCGTGATCTTACCTGAATGAAGAGGGCAGCAGCCGAAGGAGAAAAGATGAGGTTCAATCGTGATTTTCTTACCTCAAGAAAATAACGCATTGTTGAGAACCAAAGGCAAGCATAATCTCTAGACAACAGGGACTCTCTCAAGAGTTCTCAGTATTCCATTCCCCTTTTCCTTATACTTTATCTCCTTATTCCATGTGAATTTGTAAAATGAGTCTGATATCTCCCACAAAAACTTTTAGAGCATCTAATAGACTCAAAATTTCACTTTTCCCACTAAGTTGGCAAGTTTATATTGATTCTAATGGAGCTCCGGAAGACTCATAATTAATGTTTTCTAGATTTCTAAATGTAGAACTTGAAATCTGATACTTTGAATTGCTACTCTACAAAATTAAACCTGTGATCCTGTCTGATGGTTTTATTCAATGTGTGCTGTAGAACATTATTTTAAGGTGTGTGACTTTTGCTTATGCTGCATTTATTTAACTCTGTGAAGCTGTGATTCTTTGCCTGTCTAGAACACATGAGGTCTAATAAAGAGTTGAATGGCCAATAGTGAGGCAGGATCAAAGATAGGTGGAGCTGGCAGGCAAGAGTATAAATAGAAGGAGAAACAAAGGAGAGAGGGGCAACAAGAGAACGAGGAGAGGGGGACTTCAGGGGCCACCAACCCAGCTACACGGCCAGCCATGAAGAAAGAAGCAAAGTAAGATATACAGAAGTAAGAAAAATAAAAGGGAGACGTGATAACTTAAGATAAAAGCTGGCAAGAAACAAGTCAAGCTAAAGCCGGACATCCATAACGAAAAACAAACCTCTGTGTGGGATTTATTTGGGAACTGGGTGGTAGACCCTCCCAAAAAACCCAAAAGAGTAAAGCATCACACAGCAAATATTGACTTTGAACCTATAAAATGTAAATGTTCTATATTGTGGTCAAGTGTTCTTTTATTAAATTTTCACTTTAAATGAGTGTTTTATTTACCAGTACATCACTCTGTGATATTATGAACTGGTAATTTAGAAAACCTGAGGAAAGTGAGTTATAAGAAGGTTCCAATAATTGGCAGTTTTCAGTTTTATTTAAAGATTTGTTTCCATCTTATGTTGTGTGTATGTGTGTGCCTGAGTGTGTGTGTGTGTGTGTGTATATATATATATATATATATATATATATATATATATATATATATATATATATATGGTGTGTGTGTGTACAGAAGTCTATGGGGATAAGTAGAAGGCACTGAGTCCTCTGAAACTTAAATGACAGGTACTTGTGAGCTTCCATGGGAACTAAAATCAATATACAGGACCTCCAGAAGTGCAGTAAGCATCTTAGGTGGCAGAGCTGTGTCTCCAACCCCATAGTTCTACATATGCTTTTAGATTTAAGTATTACTGTAAATCAACTTGGAAAATCCTTTAAATAGTAAAAAAAAAAGTATCAAATAAAAATAGAAATAAAAATTCAAATTTCTTCATTTGCAACAAACACTGTCAGTTGTTCCTGATGTGAAAATCTCACTTGATTCTTTTACCAGGGTGTGGGGAGAGAAAACATGTGATGAATGCTCAATCCTGGATTAATAATCATTCATTGGTTGCTCTCTCAACAGCAAATGGTGCTGCAAGGGGTCGGGGGACAAAAACCCTTGTCTTCTTCTAACTCGAAGAGGAGGGTCACATAAATAATGCTCTTGGACCACTACGTTCACTCTGTAGCATACAGAACATGCATGTGTGTTTTTCTATAATCCCCAGAGCTATCCACAGGTAAAAATGAGATCCAGGATTTTATATTTAAAGCATCTAGGTTTCCTTGAAAACATTCTTAAATGGGTGACAGTTGGGTGCCACCCCTTTTGTTTCTGTCAGAATATGGGTACATTTCCTCACAATTCTGTATCTTCAGGGGAAATATCAGCATAAACAGAAAGAATGTTAAAAAATCAAAATAAGCCAAGGCACAGTCCCCAACATGTGGTGCATAAATAGACAATTCGCTCGACAGAGTGACATCAGGAATCCAGTGAATGGGTCTCACCATGCTCAAGTTTGTTTTCGGTGTGTTTTGAATCTCTAGGTTTTGCACTCTTCTTGCTTTCAACAGTCAATTCTTGAATTAAAAGACAGCTAGAAAGCACAGTATTTTAATCATTAGAAATAGGAAAATCACCGGGTGGTGGTGGCACATGCCTTTAATCCCAGAACTGGGGAGGAAGTGGCAGGTGGATCTTTGTGAGTTCGAGGTCAGCCTGGTCTGCAAAAGCAAGTTCCAGGACAGGCTCCAAAGCTGCAGAGAAACCCTGTCTCGAAAAAACAAACAAACAAACAAAAAAAGAGATAGGAAAATTTTACTTCTCTGTCCATGGTATTTTTACTTTATCCATACATAAAACAAATGGCCTTGGTTTGTAAAGGGAGAGAATCCCCAATGAGAGCTGATCATATACACAGTAACACCCCAGGGAATCCATATTCCTTAGGGGTTAAAATGTTCTTAATGATCCAAAGGTATCTTACAGGACTTAGGTGACATTTTGATTCTTAGAGCCTGAAGATTTAAAACTTGTTTATGCACAAAATATTAACATATGCTGACTTTGTCCCTGCTAACTAAAGGTATATATGAGTACTTAAAAATATGCATATTTTAGTAAACTTTAAGCATATTTCTGTATTTTTATTTTTATTTTATCTTTATTGTTTTAATACAAATTAAAACTATTGACTAAGCCTCTATTACATCATATTTTGTTAAAGCATCCTAAACAATTAGAACATATATCACACATTCAAATTATATGATGCTAATTTACAGATCATATCAGAGTTGAAATCATTTCACGCAGCATATGATGCATTAAAAATAATCTAGTACCAGTCATTTGTCTGGCATGTTTTAAATCTCTAAATTTTCCAATCTCATCTTACTTCCACCAGTCAACTCTTGAACTGAAGGACAACCAGAAAGCACAGAATTTACCTTTGTGCTGTGTAGGTACCACTTTATGATGTGAGGCCCTAAACTCAAGGCAGATGCTCTTACAAAGGAGATAGACAGTTGAACTCCCTGCCTTGACATCCACAGAGAGGAAATATTCTATCAAGACTGAGCAAAATTGTCTCTTCCAGGATAGACAGAGCCTTGCACTGAAACCAGCTCTGGCAGCACCCAAGGCTAGAACATTCTAGTCTCTTGATCTCTGTGAACACAGATTAAAACCATTGAATAAACCTCTACTACATCATATTTTGTTAAAGCATCCTAAACTATTAGAACATATGTCACATATTCAAATCATCTGACACTAATTTCCAGATCACATCAGGTATACACAAGCACACACATGTACACACCACTTCATTTCATTTAAAATAATATCTAACTATAACTTTTATCACTGAGTAAGCATGATTAAAATTGAGAAAAATAACATTATAGAGACAAATTTTTGAATCTCTAACAAAGCTGAATCTAAGTATTAATTAATGAGAATTTTGTTTTATTTTGTATTTTGTTGAGAGTAGATTTTTTTCATGCAATTATCCTCATCACAGTTCCCCTTTTTCTACTCCTTCATTTCTCCTCACCTCACCTCCCATTCAGATTTGCCCTTTTTCTTTCTCTTTTTAGATGGCAAACAGACATCTGATGGACAATAATATTGTAATATAATATATATAATGTGAAAAAACAAATAAATTGAAATAAGAGAAAAACAGAAGCAAAAGAGCCCAAGAAAAGGCACAAGAAAGAGATGAGACCCATACATTCAGATACTCAGAATCTCATAAAAACATAAAACTAGAAGTCATAATATAGATGCAAAAAGGTTTATGCTAAAAAGGAATAAAAATGAAAACAATTTACAAAAGGAAGAAAATAAAAAGAAAGGAATTAAAAGAGAGAAAGAAAAGGCCCTAATTTACATTAGGAAACAAGGAGCCTCCAAGGATGCCGTTAAGTTCATTTCTGTTGGGCATCTACTTCTGGGCAAGTAGCCTATTGTTAACAGTAGTTTGTACCTCAGCGAGACTCCCTTGGAGAAAACTGGACTTTTATTTGCAAGTAGTTATCAACTGGGGACAGTTTTGAAGTTCGTGATGGACGCATGTGTCCACTTCCCCCTCAAACTCTAGCATTCCATCAATTACAGACTGTGCATCCTGTTTCAGTCTCCATAAGTTCCTATCGCACCGACTCTGCTGTGTGTTTAAGGTCCTCCATCTTCTCTGGAACCTACACTATTTCTCTCTCCTCTTACACGGGGTTTCCTGAGACCTGAGTGGGAGGGATTTTATGGAAAAGTCACAGTTAGGACTGAATGTTCAAGGTCTCTCATTATCTGCATATTATTTGGCTGTGTGGCTCTGTACTTGTTCCCAAGGACTGATAGTGTCTGAGCAAGACCGTGATTTGTGTTTATAGCAGAACGCCATTAGGACTCATTGCATTGTGAATTCCATTTCCTTTGGGGCATTTGTTCCTCAAAAAGGCCAATTGCCCAGGGAACAGCTTTTAGCTTTCTGTAATGAACTAAATAGCTCAAATGGAATTTATAGTCCCAAATTCTAACTTAGTTATTATAAAGTTTCTTCCATTTCATGTTTGGCTAATAAATTGCTAACTGCTTATTTCTCTAAGATTATGTCTAACTTTGTCTATCTTCCAGGTGTAAACGAACTTAATTGGCAAGGTCATCATTATTATTGCTATCATAACATCCTATTCTCTCTCCTTCTCTCTCTCTCTCTCTCTCTCTCTCTCTCTCTCTCTCTCTCTCTCTTTCTCTCTCTCTCTCCACTCAATAACCTATTTTCTTTGTCACCTTGACTAGATTTGTGCTAAACTTTATAGGTTGGGCATTCTTCCTGTGTCTGACCTGCTCTATGAATTCAAGGAGAATTTGTCATTTCAGACAAGATATTATGTTTTGGTGACATGAAATTAAATAATAGACAAGAGGAGTCAGAGACCAGAAGGTAAAACTGAGAGAAACAACTAGTGAAAGTCAATCATGTCAACACACGGAAGAAGGAGAAGACTAAATAAGAGGAAAGCAAGCAAGCATGTAGACATGGGGCATATCTTTGGGGAACAGCTGCACATTGAGTTTTGGAGAGCATGGAAAACACAAAAAATGGGAAGGATAAAACCAGAAGGTAAGAGAGTGCCATCAATGATTAGAGTCCCAGGATATGCAATACAGAATGAAATTTCTTCATTAAATTTGGATATGGTGGTCTTAAGAGATCATTGATATTTAATTCCTTGAATGTAACATTTTAGTTTGTAATCATATAGATCCATAACATCAAGATTTATATAGAGCTCATACACAAAGTATTAAATGCTCACAATGAAGCATCCGTTCTTCTTTACTCTTAATCCAGATTTCCTATAAATAAGGAATAAAAATAAAAAAGAAGACTCAGAGATTCTGTCTCTGGCAAAGGCAACTAAGACACTTAGTTTAGATCACACTCTGTAAGAAGGATAATGCACAGCCGCAGCATGTTGTGTTATGGATGTAGACCGTCTTCCCTGTTTTTGTTCAATATAGACTCCCTAGTCTACCTATCGTTCCTTCCTTTGAAGCTGGATGGAAAATCTCCCCTAGATTTTCCATGACAGTCACACTAAGACACAAGCAAAAGATAGCAGTGACGTTATAAGGGATATCAGAAAAGAAGAGCTACAGTTTGCATTGCATTGATTTTATACAGTTTGCATTGCGTGCTATTTTATAGCACGATATAAGAAGTATTAATGCTATGCCATACTATGACCATCTCACTTGCAGTAGAAGATACAGGATAAGGAAGCTATCACATCTGCTTTGTTCCGATGTGGACGACCCAGTGTGGATGGCAACCCAATATTTGTCTAGGATGACTGAGTTCAGTTTAAAACTGAAGGATGGTCCTGAATTTTGTCCTTCTCACTGCCATAAGTTTGTTGGGTACTGAGAAAATGGGTGAATACTAGAAACTGTTTTGATACAAATATGTGTATTTTAAGTTGCTCTGATTGCAGAGCATATCTTTTATGAATAAACTCTTCAAATGCTATACCTTCGTAAGTTTTAATCATTAGAATACATGTTGTGCCTATGAATTTTTTTTGAAGATTGTATACTTCTTTCTGGCGATGGAATTGTCAAGACTAAGTATAGTGTTTCCATGTGGTTTTGTCTTCTTTGTCTCCTTGTCATAGATGAATGTGCATTTCTGACAGTGATGTCAATATCATCTCACAGACAGGCACTAAACATAGGGGAGATGGTGAGCCATCACTTAGATTAAACTCTGTAGGCTTTTTCCCACCATTATAAATCTAAGCCTTCTGACCTTAGCAGCAGGTGCATCTTATTTCAAGAGGTGCAGGATTTGGTGGGTAGCAAACCCTGAATGAAATGTGCACTCTATCTTATGACACGCTTCTCTGCAGTGAGTTTTTTATGACATGGCCAAAAGTAGAGACTAACTCTTGGCAAGCAGAGATGAAAGTTTGCTCATGGAAATGAAGCAACTCTCGAATAAATGAGCCACAATTACTACTGTAACTTGGAAAATCACAGAAACAATGGGACTTCAGATTTCTTTCTTTTTTTTCTTTCTTTCTTTTTTTTTTTAGTATCTGAGAATGTCAGCTCACTGCTTCCTGTTTACTTGCAATTATTTGAAAATAACCTGGATAACTTTATAATCAAGGTATTTCCTCTTGGCTCCCTGGTATACAACAGACTGCCTGAGGAGAGGATTGACATCCTAAGGTGTCCAGAGCATAATCAGACTTAAGAGCTCCTGTTAAAATCATGACTAATGGTAATCAATGTTTTTTTAACTCCTTGCTTTTTCAACATGAATACAAATACAGGCGTACAAACATGCACATTCACTGAAATTATACTTTTTAACATTGACAAATAATACTATCAAATTATAAATTTATTTGAACCAATGTCCATACTCCAGTACTGTGTTGCTATTTGAATGATTCTTTGTCTATATGTTGGCATAAGCGGTAATAACTCTAAATTGTCTGAAATTTGCCAAATGATGTTATTTTCTACCTCGTACCATATAGGTAGCCAAAGTTAAATATCTGAAGAATATAAATAAGTACGCATGTAGCTCTACTGTGTTTGTGTACGTGGGCATGTGTGTGTGTTCATCTCAGAAATGACAGTTTTATGAATTAAAAAAGTGCTTCCTAAATTCCTACAACATTGTAAGGTTGGGGAGACTTATTATACAATGGCAATCTCAGGAAAATCTGCCAAACAGTGTGTTATCTGTGAGATATATTTCATGTCTGGGTAAAAATGGGTTTACATACTTAATTATTTGGCATATAATAAAATGCATCAAAGTGTACGGGCCAGGAAGAACTATATATTTTTTCCAACAGCATTCTAAGTCCCCAGTAAGACATCCTTTATGCAACTGTGTGTATGCTCTTCAGCTGTGCTCTGCTGGAAGCCACCCCCACCTACCTCTAACACAGCTCAGCACACTTGTTTTCTTGCCTGTGTTTGAGCATTGCTCACACTGCAGGTGAGCAATGAGTTTTAGTTGAAGCAACAGGCATAACTTTTGAAAATTAAATAGTCAATATGTGATTGCCTTTATTACTTTTGGACGACTAGATCATTCCCTTCCAAGATTTTCACAAAAGAATACATTCTGGAGAGATGGCTCAGCAATTAAGACTACTTGTTCTCTTGTACAGAATCCAAGTTCAGTTCCCAGAACCCACATTGCAACTCACAACCATCTGGAACTCTAGTTCCATGGGAACTTATAGCATCTTCTGACCCCCTCAGGCACCAGGCATGTTCATTGTGCACCTGTATGCATACAGTCAAAAATCTCATACACATAAAATAAAATAAATGAATATATTGGTTTAAATTCGTCAAACAGAGATCAGATTAAATGACAGGAAAAAATGAATGATGTAGAGGAGGCTGAACAAAATAGCAAAGGACTAACTTGAAAATAGGTTGCTACAGTAAATAATAACTTCTGCAAGTGATTGAAGAAAGGGGCTACTTTTTTCAGTCGTTTTCTTCTTTATCATAACGAATATGATGCTTGGATGGTCAAATTCACAGTATCTTCCATATAAATAATGCCGACCACTCAAATTAGAGTAATAGAGAATCAGTGAGGCTGCAAATAAAGAAAGAAACTAAAAAGACTGGATTAGATAGAGAGTCCAGGCAGGGGTAGAAGCTACAACAGAATCTACGCAGTGCTGGAGCCAAAATGCTTTTTCCCTTTGAAATCTCTTCCACTGAAATGTAATTTCCTGCGTGCTAGGACTAGAATGCAAGACCTTTGTGGGTGATAGATCTTGAATGGGTAACACTAATGAACAGGATCCTTCCATTCTTCCTTTCCACCATGGGAGAAAATAGTAAGGACACATCATTAGGAGCAATAAGACCCACAAAAGAAATGAAATCTCCTCATACATGGCCTCTCCGGTAAAGGTCACACGAGAAGAGGAAACAAGCAAGTGTCTGCAAGTCAGAAGAATTTGCCGCAGAATGAGTGGGCTGCCATTTTGACCTTGGAAATCCCCACCTCCAGAGCCCTAAGAGAGAGTCATTTTCCTTCAGTCATTCAATCTTTGGTGTTTCCTTACACCAGCTCCTCTGACTGAGAAAGCATATTTACTTAATTCTGGTCTATGTTTTTCTGGACAACAAAAGCACTCTTTCCAAAATAAGCATTGACATAGGAGTTGGTGAATCCTAGGTATGTTACTCTGGTTTTTTTTTTTTTTTACTGGACTTCCTCTCTAGCTTAGAATAGCTTCTTTAGGTTTCCAAGAACCTTATTTTTTTGTTGTTGTTTCTCTGACGTTTTCTTATACTGATTTTTCTCTCACTCAGTTTTTCCTTCATATTTTTAAAGGTCTTCCCATTCTATCAATGTGCAACATACAACTTTGTTCTAATACCGTTGTGGTATTTCCATTTGCATGAGCAGTAATATTAACATACAACTCTCTAAGGGAATGAATATCCACTGATGACTGTTCTTAACCTCAATGTCTATCATAACACTAAATCATTTCATAGACTCCTCAGAAACACATACACACTCCTCTAATTCTAATCCCAAGATTATATCAATTGGTCTCCACATAGGCTATCATGGGAAGTCCATTAGAAAAATTGTCAATAATGTCATAAAGTAAATCATTTTCGGATGTTATTATTAGTTCTACTATTCTACTATCTTATTTTTGGAGTGAAAGAATAGGGAAGGAGAGAGAAAAAGAGAGATGGGGGGAAAAGAGAAAAAGGGAGACACAGGGAAACTGAGCTATAACAAATTTAGAACCAGACAAAATCTATTTTAGTTTTATTTATAAATTGCTACAGGGGGCCCAACAAAGACCACCACTCAGACACAATTTATAGACAATTGAAAGTCTTAATTCCAGGCAGCAGAAACTATACTCAGGTATTCAAAACCCGAAAATAACTCTGAGTGTTTATGGTAAGGAGATTTTAAAGGCTTAAACCACATTCTGGTATTTAGCAGAAGCAAGTTGGCCAGAAGTTAAGGTAAATTACCTCGGAATCTTGACCTTAGGTTTGTAGAATAGAATTGGGTAATTTCCCATGGGATTTCCCATAAAAGAGATCAAATTTTAATTAACTTGAAATGTCTTCAGCCAGAGCACAAGGTGGAGGAACTTTGCACTGTCTTGCCCTGGCAAAAAAACTTCATAGAAAAAGACTTTACCTGTCTGGTCATCACTTGTACCAGAAACAAAACATGTACAAGAGAAATGTGTTTGTCCATGGAGTAAAATGAAGTAAATGCATGGCTCTTGGCCATAGAGTATATACTTCAGTCTCACAGGAGGTATGAAAACTGAACATTCACAATAAGTAACGACAAGTGTCTATTCTAAGGCAAATGTGCCAGTGGCTAAGATGACTCAGATGCTGAGCATGAAGCTCTGTTGGTAGAATGTTGGTCTAGGATTCACAAGACTCTGAGTTTCATCCTGCCACCAAGTAAATCAGGTATGGCAACAAACTTCTGAAATTCCAGAACTTGGGAGGCAGGAATAGACCATCCTAAATTTCAAGGTCATCCTCAACTACATAGCAAGTTTAGAGGAACCAAAGCAACCCAAAATAGTGCCATGTCAAAAAAAAAAAAGAATTAGAAAAGGACTTCATAAATGATACCCAAGCTTCCAAGAGTAAGGAATATTTTGCGTAAATCTCAATCTCATACAGCACTTCAAACAAGCTGAACACTGCTGATCAAAGCCACAGGGAGTTAGGGTGGGGCATACACATGCCTTTCACAAAGAACTGAAAACCAGTGTCAGAGCAGACATTAGGTCATACATGGTAAGGTTTAGACTTTGTCCTAATATCAATACAAATCCATGATAATGTTTTGATTAGGGAAACTCAAATATGAGAATGGGAGGAGGGGCGGTGATGTAAGCAGTTTTATGTTCCATTGTCCTCTTCTAAGTTTATCTAGAGAATATACTGAAATAGAGCAAAGATATTATGAGGAAAGTAGATAAGCGAAAAAGTGGTAAATTGGCCTAAGCTGGTGACAACAGAAAGTAAGATAGATATAAGAAATTAAAAATAAAATTTGCAAACTCCAGGACACAATTCTGAGCTCAAGAGTGTTCTTGTGTATTTCAAGACTGTATTTCAATCTCAAAATCAGACAACCAGAAATCTTAGAAATTTAATGTTTCTCAGAAATCAACATTCATGTAGTAAAAAAGCATTTTAAATCCCTAACAATTAACAAGTATTCCTTAGAGCAAGAGATGAATTGACACCAAGAGTATCCCTGACCTATATCTGTAATGTTTATATACAAAAGCATAGCATCTTCAGAATTAACACAGTCATAATTGCATCATCTTGCATTAAGCAAAGCATAATTGATTTTTTACTAGAAATTTATATCTGTACACACATGTCTAATACTCATGACATACATGAAAACACATGTAAACTGCATAGTTCCTTACATCTTACTTCCCTAATGTTGTCAAAGGCAATAGATTTTGTGAGTAATATCCAGAGATTATTTGTAAGCAATGAGAAAACTGTGTTCTTCTTTATAAAGGCTGTAAATTGGAACTTCCCCTCATCTTTGAGAGAGAACAACCAATACATACAGAGAGACCATGAGAAACATGACTCTTACCATGTGTCTGCAACTAACCTTCCCTTTAGTCCTTTGTCACAGCAAGAAAACAAGAGTAACTTCCTTATTCCACCCTCAAGTGGCTTTAAAAGCTCTTTAAACTACTCAGCAGATTAATGATTTGCTATTTATAAAGCATACCCTTTAAACGCCAACAATGACAAACAAATAGAACACTGAAACTGGTCTTTATTGGAAATTTGCATCTCTTTCACCCAAAAAGAACAAAGGTAAGGCACCTTCCAGCAGCTCTATATTAGGGGCATCAGAAGTTGAGCCAAGAGACGTGGAAGACCATGAGTTATACATCGTTGTGTTTTGTCCAGTAGAAAATGTTTTCTGTGTTTATAAACCAACAATTTAATTAAAATGTAATTATTTTTAAAAGATTAAAATGAAGGATTATCTTGTTTTATATGCCCCGTTTATCCATAACTTAAGTGGCAGTACACTTCATCTATGATGCAATCCACATGTCAATTTTTTAAATTCATATAAGCCACCTTTTAGAAATTCAGCATGCAAATTTCATTCTGTTGTGTCAGAGGCAGAGAGAAGCTAAGAAAATAAAACATACATTTACAGCACATTACTCTCCCATAGTTATAGATCTTCGCATTAGATGCTAATTTGTATTTCTAAATAGCTTTCAGACGGATATGAAAGAGCTGACAATTTTTGTTTGGCTCTCTCCCCATCAGAATATAATCACTTAAAAAACAACCCTGCATACTGCTGCTACAGGAATGGCAGCAGAGGGGAGCAAGTGGTACTTGCACAAATGGATACATACACATCTATTTATTTTAAAAGCAAAATAAAAGCTTATATTCTGAAGAAGGCATTGTTGGCTGTTGTTTAAATGATCTGTAAATATAGATTATGACAAGTATGATAAATTATAAAATTTGCCAGGATTGAAAAGGTATCATTTGCTACTTAAATAATAAGTGCTGTGATTGACTAAAATCACTTCTTTTGAGAACAGAGATGGAATTAATCACTACGGTGCTGGAGAGCAGGGGTATCTATCTACCAGTGGTTCCAAGAGTCCATGGGACTTAACTACTGAGGTGAGTATTGGGAAGGGGATGGTGGGTACCTGGAATGACTCTCCCAGTTATACTAATCCCACCTTAATCTTTCTTTTGCAATATTCTCTGCTAATAATTTACAAGTGTCATATATTGTCAAAGTCAATGAGATTATCGTACCATATCATTGTTTTCAATATACTCACATTTTTAATATCAGATAATAGGAGCTAGTTAACTGCTAACTTTTGTCCCCTGTGTGTTAGGTGTTGCAGACTCAAGCATGTAATGAGGAAAAGGACCATCATAGCTCGCCGAGGAATGTGAGACACAGACCTGGAGGCACCAATTGAGACAATCCAATAATCATAAGCATGACTCTTGGATATGTAGGAATGTAGATGATTTGGAAGTGGAATTGCAGGCCAGACAGCACAGCAGAATGAGAAAAATGGCTTGTCCTGAAATGCGAGCTCCAAGAATTTGAATGCAACAGAAAACAATAAGATATGGGAGTCTAGGAAAGAATTGTTATGCTTTTGACCATAGTAGGAATGCTTGAGGAGAGGCCCATTAAATGAAAAAGAACTAAGAAAGCTTCAAAAACGTCAAACATTTGCCCTTTAAAGGACAAAATGTCCAACTCTACTGTGCTGATGAGGACGAATGCTGTGATGGTCATGGAGTTGATGTCACTCCCGTAGTGAGAGGAAGCCCAGCTAGATTCACACTGCTGGCTCCTGGAGGCAGAGCTGGGGGTGCAAAGGTTACTGGTCAGGGAGAAAAATCATCATGTGCCCTGCTGGTGGTTCCAGAATTTAAGGAAGTTTGCAGAAACCGGATGCGAGGAGGTCATCTAGAATCTGACTTTCTTATATCATACAGAAAGCAGGAGCTTGTGGAGATGGGAGACTCCATGGTCCCTGGGTAGGCAAGACCTGCTGATCTGTGAGTCACAGGGATCTGCCTGACCTCCATAATGGGAAACAGTATTCAGATGCTAAAATCCAGGCACGAAGGCTATTCATTAGTCACTGATGCCATGACTGACTTCTCAGTGTAAAAGAACAAAGCCCCACAATTTACATGGGAAAAATCAAGAGTTCATCCTGCTTCTTTGACTTCAACTCTAAGACTGCCCTATTTACAGGGCTGGGGACACGGCTCATTTACTCAAGAGTTTCTTGTGCAAGCATCAAGGCCTGGGCTCATTCTCCAGCACCTACATAAACAAAAACAAACAAACAAACAAACAAAAATGGGTGGATTGCATCAATCGGTAACTTCATTGCTGTGGAAGTGGAGACAGAAGGATCACTGAGGCTTGCTAGAGCACCAGTCTAGCTGAATCAATGCGTTCCATGTTCAGTTAGAAATGCGTTCACCCACTGAGACGGTGGGACAGATCTAATGGGAGCTCACCAAGGCCAGTTGGACTGGAACTGATGGAGCATGTGATCAAACCAGACTCTCTGAATGTGGCTGATGGTGGAGGCTGACTGAGAAGCCAAGGACAATGGCGCTGGGCTTTGATTCTACTGCATTGACTGACTTTGCTGGAGCCTTGTCAGTTTGGATGCGCACCTTCCTGGGCCTGAGGGGAGCGGGGAGGACCTTGGACAGCCCATAGGGTAGGGAAACCTGACTGCTCTTTGGCCTGGAGAAGGAGGGCAAGGAGGAGTGGGGGGTGGGGAGGGAAGTGGGAGGAGGGGAGGAGGTGGAAATTTTAAATAAAAAATAAATAAATTTAAAAAAAGAAACGCTGTCTCGAAAACTAAAGTGGAGAGAAATTGATGAGGACCCAGATCATCAACCTCTCATCTCCACTGGCACATGCACATGTTCACATGCACACACATACACAGGCACACCAATAAAATAATTGTTTTCTTCTTGTTACTTATATGTGGAAGAAATCTATCCAGGATATTATTTTCTTAGCTAACATAATGTCTTGACATACCTGAGGAAGATGAGGAGTAAAAATAAACAAAATAATACAAATTAAGAAGACACATTCGGCTGGGCAGTAATGGTGCACACCTTTAATCCCAGTCCTCTCGTAGAGAGAGGAGGATCTCTGTGAGTTGGAGACCAGCATGGTTTACAGAGTAAATTCCAGGATAGCTAGGACTACACAGAGAAACCTCGTCTCAAATAACAACAAATGAATCTACATTGAATGATTCTGTTGTAAAAGACAAGTAAAACAAGTAAACTGGGTTAGTTGCCTGGTTGTTCTGAAGAAAATAAAAAAATTAATTGAGAATGTACAAGTTGGACAATTGCATTCAAATGAAATTATTGGTAAATTTAATATTGATAGAGAAGAAATAAAAGACTTTCTTAAAATGATAATTACAGTCTTACTCTCAAACAAGTCACTTTGAGTGTCCCTGTTGTCAGTGTACTGATGCATTGTGAGTGACTAGAGAAGTCGTGAACATGACTGTGTGAAGAAAAGGGCAGATTTGCTGTACTAACAAAGTTGTCAAGAAGACATAGAGATTTGAAACAGATGAGTAGATATTTGATAACAACTAAGCAGTAGAAAACATTGGACCATCGTGGGGTCCAGGCAATAGCATGAATCGGAATATTTCCTTCATAGGACACAAAGCAGAATGATAAATTTTCCCCTACTGAGTTGAAACTAACACAGATAATTTATTTTAGAGCTAAGGAAATTAGTAAAATACCTAAAAACATCATATGTTTCTTTCATTTAATTTTTACTTATTCTATATGGTAGAATATGGTACATGAATGGAGGTTAGAGGAAAATCCAAACAACTATTCTTGTTTCTCTCCTTTCACCATGAGGTGTGCATGTTTTGTGTGTGTGTGTGTGCGTGTGTGTGTGTGTGTGTGTGTGTGTGTGTGTGTGTGTGTGTGAAGGGGACAGGGTCACAATGATCAAATTCAGATCACCAAGCTTGGAGGCAATCAACTTCACCTACCACTTCATCTCACTGGATACTATCAGTGCTTCCTTTACTTAATTAAAGCACCACATTACTCCACATCACAAAATTCTAACTCTTTTCTCTTTTGTATTTCTAACCTTCGTAAAGTGAAGACACAATACTTCTCTGCTCTTCTATGCGTATCATCCTTGCCTATCAAAGCCGAAGAATCTGCCAGGTGATACCACGTGCAGGACCTTGGAAAGCCACACGCCACCTCTCTGTCATTTCCGGCTCCAGAATTTCATTTGGGAGCCAGCGAACTTCACTCATTAGTTATATAAGTATACATGTGCGAAGAAATGAAGCCCAATGCATCCTATGAGAAAAACATTTAGATGTTTAGCTTAACTGTTGACTTCACTTAAATGTCCCAATTTTTAAGTTAATCACATAGCTGAGCTCCTAGGGTCCTGTTACCTGACTGCCCTGGATGATGGCCCTTAGCAACTGCAGCCTGACAGGAAAAACACTCAGGGTTTCTGTTTGCAAGGAGGTAACCTTGCAAATAAAAAAGAATAAATAAATTTCAGATAACAACTAGGCAAAATAGACTCTTAAAAGATGAGAGCATTTTCTTTTACTTTCTTAGACTATTTTATTTATGAATAAATAAAAATTGTATGTGTGTATTTCATGAACATGATATTTTGAAACATGTATACACTTGGAAATGAGCAAATCAAGCTAATTGGTATATTGTTATATGTTTTGGGCTAAGAATATTTAAAATCTACTGCTTATATATGCCATATATGTATGTATGTATATATATATGTGTGTGTGTGTTTATGTTTACTATATTATAACACAGTTCTACAACAGATAATAGGCAATTTGAGTTTTAACCTCGCTTACTAAGAAACAATTGGAATTGCCAGAAGTCAATGTGTCAAATTCATTTAAGTATTCAATTGTGAATTGTGCTTTTGACACTGCAGTGAAGGTTTTGGGATTCTTTTTCTGTAAAAACTAGCACAGAGCTAGTACAAAGCATATGTCTATCTGTCTTTTGATTGTTCAAATGGCATGATAAATTTTAGATTTTTGGATTTCAGAGAAAGCTTCAAAAGACTGGAGTACATGTTAGTATCTGATGAGGCATATCCTATGTGGCTATAAAAAAGTAAATGCAATTAAGTGCTACGTTATAAAAGTAAATGAGAAAAACTTAAACAAATAGGAAAAGAAAGCTGTTGGGAGGCATAATAAACTGAATAAGAAGATGGCTAATAACTTATATACGCTTTTGCCATGGTAATGAGTCTTATCCAATAACTGAAAATTGTTTGGGGGTATATGATAATTTGCGTATTGGAAACCAATTGTGAACAGACACAGCAAACAATTGCTTCTTAAACAGTTTTTAAGGTATCATAATGTAAAATCTGTAAACGGAGAGAATTATGATTATGAACATAATCACCTTCTCATTAGCCTGAAGACTTTAAAAAGAATTGCCGTGAGCCTAAGAATAGAGGTAAACACCACACATGCAAAGGGAGACAGCACCTGCCTCGGCCAAGCTTCTCTCTCCATTACTATTTATTGCCATTGCAGAGTTTACTACATTTAAGGAAACCTAGAAGCCACCTCTATGGTACTTTATGTGCAGGTCCTATGTGCTATGGATAGTGAACACATTTCTTTTCCCTATATAATTGCCAAGATTATATGTGTAAAATATAAAACTAATAATATATTTTCAGATTTTAAAATTGTCTTGTCTAAATTCTTTGGGGTAATAAAATCCAAATCCATAGCTATTTTGTTTACTGCTTTTTATTATCTTGCCGCTTGCTTTAGAATCTAGATCTATCTATGATAACCCTCTTCCTTACATCTCAGACACCTGCTTTATCTATGTATGTTCACTTCATTCTTCAACAAGCTCCATATAGAAAAACTAATGCTTTCTAGATGGCATCCTGGTGCTTGAAGATTTTTAGGAAGCACATAAGCTTGGCATCACAAAAGTTATAGTCTCTTTCCCACACCTTGCTGGGCCACCAGAAGGCTCCGACAGTTGAACAGCAGAACACAGTGACAGGGTCTATATGTTCTTAACACACATATGCCAAGTGCCCTCATAGAATATTTAATTTGATTGTTACTTGAATCTTCTGATAAAAGGATGCTTTTATACAACTACCTATGGGTCTATCTTCTCTCACTCTTCACCTTAATTCTCCTAGCTAAAGTCTGCAGTCCCTTATGAGTCAGTTTAATCATGACCTGTCTCAGTCAGAATTTCCTGACCCCCTCTTGCATCAAGACTGGCATAGATACAGACACGTTTCTAAATGCCACAATGTCATAAATTGGATACTACATACTTTAGACACTCCCCATGGGATGATTCATCTCTCAGCTGGAGAGATTCTTACTGCTATAAACACTTAGTTGTTGTAGGGGGCCACGTGTTCATTTCCTGGCCACCAAGACTCCCGAAATAACCACACAGAAACTGTATTAATTAAATCACTGCTTGACCTATTAGCTTTAACTTCTTATTGGCTAGCTTTTACATCTTAATTTAACCGATTTCCATTATTCTATATTTTACCACAAGGCTCGTGGCCTATCAGCAAGGTTCCAGTGTGTCTAGCTCAGGCGGTAGCTCCATAGTTTATCTTTTACTCTGCCTCCTTTCTCCCAGTATTCAGTTTAGGTCCTCCCCACTCCCACTCCTACCCCACCCCACATCTACCTCTATTCTACTCTGTCTCAGACTCAAAACAGTTTTAGAGTTAAGAAAAAAATTATAGAAAATACTCATCAAAATGTTCTAAAGTGAGTTTGATTATTACTGTGATTGAATTCTAAAGGATGCTCTGATTATGTTGAATTCTTTGAAGGTCTATCTGAATATAGCCACTGTTCCAGTAATAATTTAAATAGTACTGAAATTTGGGAGATGCATTTATGTCTTCAATTTATATACGTCTATATGTGTATAGATGTTTTTAATAAGGACTTCATGTTTATTATAAACAATCATTAAATTTGGTTTTAAGATAGTAAAAGAAAAGGTGTTCATATATGTTTGGCACAAGGTTGTACATAAATAAAACATATTATTATGACTGATAATCACATAATGAGAAGAATTAGTCATCTTTGTTGCTTTTGAAAGAAATGTCTGGAAGTCTGAATATGAATAACTTTATTTATGGTCGATCTTAAAATCTTATCTGCTACAAAGTTTTAATTAAAATTTCCATTGTGATGACCTTAATAGTCAATAGTTAAGCACTAGAAGGTCCTTTAAGAAAGTCAAGACTACTTTTCAAAACAGAACCCCATGACCCAATATCAACAAGAGAGGCAAAAGTCAGGAGGGAATTTCAAGGTTCTGTTTCACTACTTGCTTTTAAAGGTTTAAGCACAAGCTTGACATTATATGAATGCAGTTTGCTGTGTTTAATTACTATCATTATTATTATTATAGATCCAGTAGTAATTATCTCTTCCCACTGTCTCATTATGTTTTGATCAATTCATATAATAAAAGTTTGCTGTAAATATAAGGTTAGGTAGCATTCAAGAAAACATATAATTATGGAATATATAATCATATACAATCTAAACAGCTGAACACTTCCCAACATTTCCAACAATTAAATGTTTAGAAAGTAAGGAATTATTGCTTTTAATAACATAGGTACAGTTCTGTAGGCAATAGCTACAGAAATCTGTATTTGTTGATCTAAAATTACTTTACTTCTGTTATATTAATAACATCCATGTTTCTTAAAATCCTGCTGGCAAAAAAAATAGTCTTGCCAGCTTTATTAATGATTCATATGGTAGTTTCTGAAGAGACAAGTCCCACGGAGAAGGAGCACTTGATTAATGACCTGGAAACACTTTTCCTTTTCAGCTGATTAAATAAAATTGACTGGATTTTTACATTTTTATAATAAAATGACCCGCAGGGCTGAGATGACACAGTGAAAGCAGCATGTTCACTCTTCAGCAGATTTTTATTTTGTCACTTGTAAAAATGAAAGGGCTAACCACCCAAGCAGAAAAACGCACTTTATCATAGTCTGAGGCTGCCATGCTGACAAACGCTGCATACAAATATAAAAACATGGAGGAAAATAGACAGTGTTGATATTCAGGATGACTTTTATCTAGTAATAACTAAAATCTTATCATCCCAAGCCCTAAAATGTTATTATTAGATTATTATTTTTAAAAGGAAAAACTAGAATTAAAAAGCTAAAGTCTTTCCATTATCTCATCGTTGTCGTCAGGGAAATTCAACACGACCAAGACTAGGATGCTCAAGAGCAGTATGCTAATCCTCCCATAATCTTAACTGGACTAATAGTTTTGAAATTTAAGTCAGTCATCCAAACAAGGAAAATCTTTGGGTTCACCATTTTCTGTTGCAGATGTAACTACAAAATAGATAGTAGCATCTGTAGAAATCGATGATATTGTGCTTGAACTAAAATCCTCAAAACACATTGAGGAAAAATCAAATAAGCACAAACCCTGGGTACTCTGGGAGAGGGTAGGTTTCTGAGATAAGATGAGGGCTCACCACCGCCTTGCTGCTCTCTAGAGCCAGTGACATTACATTTATTGCATCACTTCGTTGTTGGTTCCCTCATTTCTGTTCTCTGCTTTACCACAGGCACCTGTGGGAGCGTGAATGTGTGAGTGCTAAACAAGGTCTAGGGCTTCTCTCTGGTTTCAGAACTGGTACTATTCCATGCAATTTCACCATTGTACATCTATCTGTGTGTGTATGTATGTGTGTATGTAGATATATAATGTGTGTGTATCACTATATGTCTATCAAACCTCTATATATATATCAAAGTAGAGGATTTGAATAATCTTCATCATTATAATGCATATAAAGATCATAGGAAGAGACACAATTATTTATGTATATAAAATATACATATATATTATATGTGTGCTTAACGTGAGATATGTGCATATATTATATGCATGAATGATGTATACTATACATGTATTTTATATATAATATACATATATGTATCACACAAAAACATCACACACACACACACACATATATTGCCATTTGACCCAATGAGGTAATTTTTCTCTAGCAGAGGATATGGCGACTTGGAAGGACAATGTGGTAACTGATATCTGGAAGTTGACCTAAATTTTCCCTATTGTTGCAATTCTCTGTCTTTTTAAATTAAAGTTTCAATTTACTTTACATGCCAACCAGTTTCTCGTCCTCCTCTCTTCCTGTTCCCTCCCCAATCTTTCATCTAATCTCCTATCTATCACCCCCAATCCACTTCTCCTCCATTCAGAAATGGGAAGTCCTCTCACGGTGGTCAATAAAGCATATTGTATCATGGTGAGTCAGGACCAAGCTCCTCCCTCTGCCTCAAGGGTGGGAAAGACTTTCTAGCATAGAAAATAGGTTCCAAAATTCAACTCATGTGCCAGAGACACATCCAGATCTCACTGCTAGGAGCCTTACAGACCAAGCTACACAACTGTGATATACATACAGAGGGTTTATGTCGGTCCCTTATAGTACCCTAACTGCTGGTACAGACTCCATATGTTCCCAAGAGCTGAGATCAGTTATCCCTGTCGGTTCCTCCATCATGACCTTGACTCTCCTGGCTTCTATAATCCCTCTTCCCTTTCTTCAGGGGGCTCCCAGAGTCAGCTAGTGCTTGACTGTGGATCTTTGCATCTGCTTCCATCAGTTACAGGGTAAAGGCTCTGTGATGACAATTAAGGTAGTCATCAACCTGATTATAGTATCTGGCCAGTTGTGAGCCCTCTCTCCTATTACTAGGGGTCTTAGCTGATTATGACTTAGAGCAACATTAAAATTATTTTATTCATAGTGGTTTATTATTGCAAAATTATTTTCAATAATTAACATAAAAATTAAGATTAAAATAATATTTAATAATAAAAATCATTAAAGTTTATCAAGTTCAAATTTGACAATGTCAATACAATAACAATTCAATACAAAATTTAATAACTTCATGATTTATCTACCATTACCTATTACTTCCAATGAATGGTATATAGTGACTGTGGTCTACTTTACAACAAATGCTGTATCTAGCCCTAGAAGGACATTAACACATATTCAATTCTCCATTGCCACTTTTTTCTTAGTGGAGACAGTAGCTGGTAAATTCTAATACTCTCAAGTTAGCAATATTACATTTGTGAGGGTAAATTATTTTTCAATACCTTAATGTAGATTCAATATACATTCAATGTAGATAATCTACCGTAATCATATAGCTACTTATAACCAATACAGCCTTGTAAAGCAATAAATACATCAACATCTGTTCATGAGTTTACCATTCGCATCAATGGGCTTATTTTTTCCTTCTCCCTTGAGTAACAGTCATAGTTATTAAGATTAAATATAAAAAATTGTAAATCTGGATCTCTATGTTATATTCCTGTTTCCATACAATAATCTGTTTGGAAGTGTATATGTAACAATTTTATATTTATTAAATATAGTCATATACATATATAATCTTAAGTAGAGTTGTTTTTAAATTTTCCCGCTGTAATTGGAAGCTGTCTTATTTCTGATCATTGCACTATCAGTTTAGCTGTTTTGAGTTATATAATAATTTCAGCTTTGAAGTTAAAGGTCAGCTTCAGGGCAAGGAGCACTTTACTATAAAGCTAGAAACATAAAAAAGTGTGAATAAGACTGTTCATGACCCTCTAAGTCCCAGCAAGACAGGACTTAAGCAAGTATTTGAAGGATGTCAAACGTACACTCACTTCAACAGCCTATTATAAATGCCATATAGGTCTCTATAGCAAGCAATAAGGCTGGTGACATTGGACACATGGTGCAAAGCCTACAGCAAAGCCATGAGATAATTGCATTGACATGGAGATCTCTGAGAAGCCAAAAGCCCTTTATGTTCCTCATACAGAGTCAGCCTGTGCAATTCCCCAAAGTGCAACACTAAATTCCAAAGAGATATATTACATCCCAACTTTCACTAGTGAAATGTGAGGCTAAAGAAAAGGTATGTGTCTTGCAGAAAATGCCAGAAAACACTTAGACTTGTCCATATCACATCCCATTTTATGTCAATGCACTTTTACTCTTCAGTCAAGAGGGTGGAGCCCTATGCAGACACTGATGGGGCCTTTGGAAAGCAATTTCACGCAGCTTTCTCTTTCAGGTTTATAGGCTCTCAAAAAAAGTTCAGAAGTTCAATTTGATGATGTAAGAAGTTCAAAGGTTCACCATCTCTGGGTACAACACCATAAATTAAAACATGTCAAATATGTTTTCCTTTCACAGGTTTAAGAGGCAGGGGAACAGAAAATTAAGGAAGAATTCTCCATGTACACTTTTTATTTTTACATGAAGTTTCATATGACAGAATGGAAATGGGTTAGGAAACTTAGGGTGGACAGGGAAGGTCTAAGATTATAGGATAGTACAGCTAACTGTCCCGAGTCAGGGGAATCAACTTTTTGGTTTTTTTTTTTTTCTAATGGACAAGAAAGCTACTTCTCCATTCAGATGAGAGCAACAGTATCTTAGTTCTCACAAATTAAAATTAAGTTTCACATAACTTTAGGTATGGTGGATTCCACTCTTTAGTAGGGATAAAATAGCTTAAGTCAAGAGAATTTCTGGTTAAACTCACTTTTTTATTGTATGATTTATTTTTATTTAACAGTTCTGAATGTGGAACCCAGGACCTTCTGTGTACTAGGCACATGCTCTACCATCAAAGTATAACACAATCCTCATTCATTCTTTGAAAATAATGAAGACATCAATAAAGTTCACTTTGGTAAATCTTGTAGAATACTTTTTTGCCTAATGTAGAATTTGGAATATATTCCAAATAAATAAAAATCTAAAGCCATGATGCTGCCATTATAGCCAACAGATAGAACCTTAATGAGAATTACCTTCTAACTCAGTTTGTGAAGATAAATGCATTTCAAATTATATATCAACATATATCTGGTCTCCTTTGACAGACAAGCCCATTCATGTAGTATGAAGGTTAGTTTTAATTACTAAGAGGATGTAATCTAGAATCACCGAAGAAGAGAGTCACATGAGCGTGCGAATGCATGCATGCACCAATTCACTACTCTCTGCTTGCACTGTGTATGTAGTGTTATCAGCTACTTCAAATTTCTGCCATTTGACAACTGACTGATGATCTGAAAATTGGATTTTTTTAATTTAAATAATCCTCTTTTTCCTTTCAGTTGTGTGTGTCTGAAGGTTCTTATCACAGAAACAGGAAATGAATCTAAAATGTATAGCAACTTGGTTGCTGATTTCAAAAGGCAGAACATAATATGACATCTATTGCCTTGGGTCTAGACGATGGCAAAGAACTGTCTTCCAACCTAGAAAGCAGCAACTCTGAACTTTGTCACTGGATAAGGATAAGTCATTAACTAATGTGGAACTCAAGAAATTGACACAGTCAGAGAGCCAGTTATAGCACTAGATGTGATACCTTTGAATCTTCACCCACAGCTAGGGCTGTGAGATTTAGCAGTTGAGAACAGACTTTCTTGTTATCAGGATGGGCTCTATGAATCTCATATTATGTATAAGCTGTGCTCTAGATTCATGTGTGCATATATTTATATGTGTGTGTGTTTCTCTGTTCATAAAGGGTGAACAGTATTACTCAAGATGTTCACACTGAAACGAAGGGACGATCAGGGACTGTCTACTGGTCTAGTGTCAGTGTACTGGAATTTAGCTAATCTCTCCACAACAGGGACAAGAGAAGTGATCCCTAGTCTCTGCTTGTCACTTAAGAAACTGTTTGACCTGAGGCAGGGTTCTTAATCTCTTCATTTTTCAATTGCCTCAACCATGAAATAGAAATAATACCCTAGACCTGAATTTTGAATCTCGTGGGGACAATGAAAAGTAGCAAATAAGAACTTGTAAGAAATCCTTCTCATTGAAGTGGTCTATAAATGCCCAACTCAGGAAACTCTGTCTGTCTCATACTTCACTTTATCCCCCTTCTTACTTTCATCCCCTCATAAAACCAGTGAGAGAATCCAGCCCTTAAATGGTTTTCCCATCTAATAATAATTAATACTGCCACACATGCTGAAGTCAATATTTTGTACTCTTTCACATGTACATGAACAGAGAATATCAATAGACTTGAACTCCTCTGGTGAACTTTTGTCATTGACTAAGTTAAATACAAGGATTCAAAGATGATCTGAGGGCTGTTACCGTGACCTTTGTAGAGCAATTCTAATCCATCTAATAACACTTATCAAGATACGTGTTTATTGAGCTTGGCGATGAGCTTGATCTGCCTTGCTAGTCTGTTAGTTCATTTGTTCTGTCCTTCCTTAGCTAATTTCAAACTGTAGAACAGACACCTATGTAGCACACATAGGACAAAATAGCTACTGAAGTCAAAATTTTCTCAAGTGGTATTTATACGGGAAGTTATTTTTAAGAGATAATGTAGGGCTGCAAAGATTTCTTAAGACTTGCTTCTCTTCCATTGGAAGGGAATTCAGTTTCCAGCACCCACACTGGGCAGGTCACAGTAATCTGGAACTCCAGCTCAAGGGGAGCAGATGTCTTCTCTTGACTGAGATAAGCATGTGCACACACATGGCATATGCTCACACTGACACATGCACATATATAAATAAAAATAAAACCAGTAGATTGCAAAAACGTGTGGATAGACAGAGAAGCAGATAGATGATGGGTAGATACATACATGCATGCATACATACACACACACATAAATACATATATACAAACATACATATATACATTAAAGTGTGCATACACACATATATTAAGTTTTAGAATAATTTTTCAAAAACAATGGTAATAAAACAGGTCATGAATTTGAAAGGGAGAGCATGGGAGGAGTTGGAGGTGGAGAGGGAAGGGTGGGAAAGACATAGATACAGTGCTCATGTATGAAGTTCCCAACAGAAAGAAAATCTACATAAAATAAGATGCAATTTCCTTAGAAAGTACAAAACTTTCTCCAGTTTTTCTGTGTAAGTTATAGTATGATTGATACTAAAAGCATGATTCTCCAAAAGAGGATATCTTACGTTCTTTATTTTAACTGTACTTTAGCATCTTTTACAGCCAATTTTTCTAGTGTTTTCATTTTTCAAAGCAAAAATAATGTCTCAAACTTGCAAGTTCACTTTAGATTTGTATGGCTTCTTGACAGATCCTTTCATCTGGTGTTTCTGTTTGAGAATATTATGTTTACCTTTTCTTTCCAAACACCATGGCATTCATATTCAAATTTAAATAAAAATGAATCCAAGATTGCAGCAAAAATTTAAAGCTAAGAGAACAGGTATACCACTTATTTTTGATAGGTTTAATATGGCAAAATTGCCCTACTCTGGTATAATATTTATGTTCTCTCCTGGGAGCGTTCACTCCATTAAGAAGGAAGAAGACTAACATTTGTGTCAGAGACTAGCATATTCTTTATTCTCGTAATCATTTACTTATTAGAGCCCAATTTGTGTCCCTCTATTAGCTTCTACCAAAGATTCATGAGAAACAGTGTCCACTCTCTTTAGCAAAAATGGCAGATTCTGACTACCAAGAATGAGATTTTTGAAATTCAGGGTGTTTTGTCACCTTCCTACCTACCAATCATCAAAAGTTTGGGGCATCATCCTCTAAATTCTTCTCCTTCACTTGAATCACCTCTGGATAATATCCTTGGCTGTATTACTAAGAAATGGATGAGCAGACTTGTTGTGTTTCTTAGGTTAAGAGTAAAAAGATACCATATACTTCAGAAACAAGACCCAGAGGCCTGAACAGGAGTTGACCTGAATGCTCCCTCCCTGAGGCTTAGCTTTCATAGTACCAGAAATCACAATGCAAGCTTCTAAGAGAGAAAAACACCAACAGTCTTACACAATTATGACACCTGTAAACAGCAACAAGGAATGGCGTGGCATGATAATCTTAAGTGTGAAGTAGTGGCATACCTACCTTGGCTGTAACCAACAACTCTCTAACTGGACTAACCCATTCAACAAAGGGAAAACATGTCTAGTACTGAAAACCTAGGTGTGCTGGCTAGTGTTATATCATATATAAACAAACTAGAGTCATCAGTAAAGTACTTCAGTTGAGAAAATATCTCTATAATATCCAGTTATAGGACATTTCCTTAATTAGTGGTTGATTAGAAGGGTCCAACCCAAATTGTGAGTGATAGCATCCCTGAGATAGTGGTCCTGGCTTCTATAAGGAAACAGGCTGAGAAGACATGGGGACCCAGTCAGTAAGCAACACACCTCCCTGCCTTCTGCATCAGCTCCTGCCTCCAGGTTCCTGCCCTGGATTCCTTTGATGATAAGCTGTGATATGAAAATGTAAGTCAAGTAAACCTTTTCCCCTTCAACTTGCTTTAGTCATGGTGTAGCATCACAGCAATAGTAGCTCCAGCTAAGACATTAACTCACTAAGATAGCAGAATTCTTAACAACAATCTGTAAACACTTGTCCTTATACCCACATATAAGTGTAACCTTTACCCTTCATCAGAAAAACTTCTCTTTGCAATAGAAAACAGCACGTCAGAAAACCACAACCAATCAAAATGCAGACTTATAAAGTTCATTGCCAGAATATGAATCTATAAAACACTCTCACAGCTAAGGCTTAGGGAACATTGTAGCAGAAGGGGTAGAAATATGCTAAGAGCTAGAGGATCAGGGAGTTTTCTGAAAGATTGTGTCTACTGCTAATCTCAAAGCTCTGCCTGTAAAGATCCACAAAAATGAATGCCCAGTTGTGAGCTGAACAATATGACTCCAATGACTGCCAAACTGCACAGGAATAACCAATGAAGACTCAACCCTACACAAAGAACCATAGGTACATGGGAAAGCTGGGCATGGAAGAGAAAATCTTTCCCAGGGTACAACACACCAGTTGATTGCCCAGTGCCTAACAGTCATCTCTGAAAACATTCATGCATGTAACATTATATACACAAAGCAGGTTATATTTGGAAATGTATATAACATACATATCTGCATGTAAAAATAAATAATGATTAAAAGGGCTATGAATTTGGAAAAAGGTAGAGTATGGGAAGTTTCAGGGGGAGGGAAGGGAACGGAGAAATTTTATAATTATATAATAATTTCAAAAATAAAATAAAAAAATTAAAAAGTCAAAACATAAAAAGGCAATTCAACAAATTTTCATACTGTTATAATGTTAAAGTTATAAATTATATTCAAGCACAATGCTTTATACTTTTAATATCTCTATTATCTTACTGGGCATTTCTATCATTTACAAATAATCCATTTTCAAAATTTACCAGATATTCATGTCTTTGCTTTAAGTAGAAAGAGTATTCAGGAAGAAAACTGTCCAACTTTTAGATGTTGTATTTCTTCCATTCTTTAATTTGAGAAAACACTCCAATTTGATCAGAAAATTAATTAAAGAATAAAAACAAAGATCAAGACTGAATCTTGCAGGCCTCAATGAGAGCATTCTTTAGTATTGACAAAAGATCACCAGTTCTCTGAGAATTCTCGAATTGTGATGCTTCAAATATGAATGAATATCTATCTTGCCACATCCCCTTTCTTCCATCCAGGGAGCAAAGATATGTATGATACCCCTTATTCTAAAGATTTCTGTCACCCAATAGAAAAAGACATGATTCTCCGATTGTTGATACCTATCTCTATGAAAGCACTACATGTCTTGTAAATACCTCTATATTTCACCCAATCAAAAAGCTATTTCTTTGTCAGTGTCTTATCGGGGGATTTTCTTCAGTATTTGTACTGCATACTCTATCACTTAGACTAAGAAAAATCTCAATTCCTGACCATCAGACTACACTGTCAAGATGTTACTAAATGCAAAGAAAAACCTCAATATAGTTAATTATTATGTATGAGAACCAGAATTCAAAACATTCTAATTGCTGCTGAACTATTAAGATATGATGTTACTAGACAAAATAATATTTTCTGGTTTCTACTGAGGTAGATAAGAGCAATCATCACTTCAATACCATCTGGTACACTTGGAGTGCATAGAATGTTTTAGTCATCACACACTGCAAATAGGTGCTGTCCTCTTCTTTTGCTTTCTTCAGAATTTTCTCTAAACTCCTGAAACATATAGGGCATTCTCAGAAATGTAGCTTTTTCCATTTTTATCTTTTGAGGGCATGATTTTCAAACATTGCCTTCAGCCTGTGTTTGACATCCAAAGGGAACACAAACCCATCTACTTTGACCGCCCTTTCAGATGGGAGCAGTGGATTGTGAACAACCTTAAAAGGCTAGCAAACAGAATCAGAATTTATTCTACCTTAAACAATGGTCCACTTCTCTTCCTTTAAAATATGTAGTTGGTATTAACCACAAAAGAAACATAGTACCTTTATTTGGGGAATTTATAATCAAGTGAAATATAAAATGATCAAATAAGTTACTCTAAGATTCTAACTATGAAAAAGAGGAAAAAGGAATGCATAATGCCATAAGAGCAATGGTAGGAATTTGACTTCTAGAGAATAGTTAAAGAAAATCAAGTGGAAGTATTCATTTTTGAAATGGTATAGAACAGATAAGCGACATTCATCTAAATGACATCAATTCCAACAAGGTCTTCTTTATATAGTAACTGAGAACCCAGAAAAAGCCATTGTGGGTAGCGAAGAAAAGTTAGATAGACTCAGCCCAACATGAATTTGGGAGGAAAAAAGACACAGACCTTCAGTCAGTACCATGTTGACTGAGTCCTAGAGTTGTTTAAGGCAAGAATTACAGGAACCAATTGAGAGCCTCTTTAAGCAACAGAGGAAGTGGATGAAATATTGAAAAAAAAAATGTCCCTTTTTCACTTCAGCTAGATCTAACTACATATAAAAACACATTTATGGTAAATATCAAGGTTGATGTGTACTAATTGTCTTCTGTGGTTTCTGAAGTAAGAATAGTTATATTGTGCATTGTCATAGCAGTGTAAATGAACAAAAACAAAAGTTACATAGGAGATAAAGTCATCACGACAAAGGAATGGAGAACTAGTGCCTAGATTTCATGACGTGATTTGAAAAAGTCTTGAACTTCCAATATAAGCTGTTATATTTGAGTATTATTTTCTGAGATAGAGATACTGGAAAAGGAACCAAATTTGGGATTAATCACATGGGAAATAAAAAGAACCACAATGATAATAGTGTTGCATAAAGATTTAACATAGAGGGTATGGGAATGATATGAAAGAGCAAAAACCTCAGATAGAAGCCCACAGTACATACACACACAGTAAATGATGGATAGAAAAAAAAAGAAAAAAAGAATAAATAAGAGTTTAAACTAATGAGAAAGCCACTTTTACAAGTTAAATTAAAACACAGTTGTATTTCACATATTTTCAAAATGGAAGGAGAGACTCTTAGACAAAATGTATTAGAAATTAATTCTTAATTTTCCTCAGGACTCGAGTAATCTTTGTGATTCTAAAGTGCTTTATTGGACAATAGCCAATCTAAATCTTAGTAAATTAGAATATAAGGAATGTTTTTGGCTTAAAGTGTGGTTGTAAAACTGGGACCCAGAAGATGTTGGCCAAGGTAGTTATGCTCCATTCTGTGGCCTGAGCTTTCTGAACCTCGTGTTGCTCTTTCCTATTCCTCTCCCAGCATAAGCCACTGGGGCACATGGTGGACGCCTTATATAAACCCATCGGACTAGGAAAAAAATAAATAAAATGTGTCCATGTAGATCTGTTGTATATTCTAGCCATGCTAAATATATCAGTAATATATGTATGCTTAATTTTTGATCTCTAAGAAACTTAGAAGAAGGCTTCCTCTCCACTTATAAAAAAGAGCAAAAATTAGATAGAGTTTAAAGACATGCTATGGTTCAGATGACATAGAGACACCTATAAGTATGACAGCTCCTGTCTAGTCCCAGGGTCAAGCTTAAGGTCATGGGCAGAGTACAGAGGATGACAGGCATGGAAGACTGAAGGAAAGCTGGTGCAAAAAACAAAATTGTGACACAGATTTTATCAATCAATATTATCTTATGTCCAAGTTACTTTTTTTCCTTTTGTGTGAGATAATAAATATTATTATTATTATTATTATTATTATTATTATTATTTTCATCATCTTCATTTTTCAAGGTAAGATTACAGGAATATACCACTAAAATAGCTAGACTTTTCATTTTCCCTTCTTCTTAGCCTCAAGAAAACATCATTGTGTAGTCTATTTCTAAAACTTTTACTACTCCTTAAATTTAAATTTTTGAAAATTCCATGTATGAGTACTGTATTACACACTTTTCAACTCTTCTATGGCCCCATTATTGCCACCTGAGTCTGTTCCCTTTTACTACCTCTCAAATTGATGAACAAGAGGTCATTAATTCTCCTTTAATTATTTCTTCTCTAATTATTGTACACATACACATGTACATATCCATGTGAATGCATACATACAACCTACTGAGTCCATAGTATAGCTTATTTTTGAGCCATTTTAGTTTGCAGCTTCCAAAAACATGCTCATGCAAATTGACTCTTAAAAGTCTTAAAGGAGGTACTTGTTACTCCCTGTGTATAAACCTCAACTTTCTCATGATGATATTCCTAGCAACTGAACAGTATATAAATGGTGGTATAAATGACTCAGAAATCATTTTAAGATTTCCTTTGAGTAATATACAATATCTGGGGGGTTAAAAGGTAAAATTAAACTTTTAGAGAAGACATATTGTAAAACTATGAACTCTGGAATTCAAATAATTCAATAAATTTATTAAAAATAGCCTTTAAACACTGGTGGTAAATTATTACAAAAGTATACATTTTAATGGCATATGTAAATTTACATATGCCTATATCTATATTCTTTTGAGAAAATCATTATGAATTACCTACTGAATTGAAATGAATGTGTCTTTAAAGCCAACTATTACTATATCTTCCCATAGAAAGAATAATGAAAATAGGCCTTGCTGTATACTGTATTTTAACAAAATTTCCTAGAAAAATATTTGAAAGAAAACAACACTTAAAGTGTCTTAGCATGTTATTTAAGAACTAAATAAGGTCCGGCATAGTGGCATACACCTTTAATCCCAGTACTGGGGAAGCAGAGCAGACAAATCTCTGTAAATTCAAGGGCAGCCTGGGCCACACAATGAGTTTCAGAAAAGCCAAGGAAACCTAGAAAGATCCTATTTTAAAAAACAAATAAATGAATAGGTAAATATGCAAACAAAACCTAGATTTAAAAATAATTTAGTGATAACTGCCAACAAAATAAAAAATAGAATAAAATCAAATCCTGAACACAGAGATCCACACAAATAGACATTGTATGAATAAAATGGCTCTAAAGGATAAGAATAAAACCACAGAAAATTAAAGCTAATTTAGCCAGATTTATAAATATAAGTCCAGAAACACTTAAAGCAGTAAATATCTGTAGCTCATTTTAAGGGTTTTATGTGAAAATATATTACCGACCTCCACTAGAAAAACAGGGAAATTCTAGTAGGCCTGTGCTTTAAAAACATACTAAATGATTAGTTTTTAATCTCATAATAAAACACCTATAGGAATATTTCTTCTGTTATATGAGTACTTATACAATAGTCGTGATTTTGCCTATTGGCTCACAAAGTAAGAAATCCTTAGCATGTAGTCTTTAAGATAAAGTAGGTCAGTCCTTGGTTTAGTTATTCCTGAAATCCTCTTGGAATAGTTAAGCAAGCAAACAAACAAAATACAAAGCCTAGCAGCCTAAACTGCCCATCCATCCATACACAGCCCTTTGGATTTAACTTCCTATAGAAGATTCTACCAGCTACCCCATATTATTATGTTTTATAAATACACAGACAGTGAGACTTAAGGAATCCAGAGATCAGAGACACACTGATAAAACAAATAAAGAAAATTTATAGACAGAAGTTTCTGTCTCACAGCCATTCAGTCCCAAAGAAACACTCAGAGGCTTATATTAATAATAAACTGTTTGGCCTATTAGCTTAGGCTTATTATTAACTAGCTCTTACAACTGAAATTAATCCATAATCCTTATCTATGTTTAGCAGTGTAGCTCGACACCTTTTCTCAGTAAGGCATTCTTATCTTGCTTCCTCTGTGTCTAGTTGATGACTGTGTTTCTGCCTTTCCTCTTCCCAAAATTTTCCAAGTCTAGTTGCCTGGTCTATACTTCCTGCCTGGCTACAGGCCAAGCCATATAAATGTCAAAACATTATAGTGTACAAGAGGATTATCACATAGCAGAAAATCTTTAGGCTCAAGGATATTGTAGTTTGGAGGAGAGCGGTCTTCATGACTCATATGTTTGAATGCTTGTCTCTAGTTGATGGAACTGTTTAGAAAGGACTGGGAGCTGTGGCTTGGTTGGAAGGAGTGTTTCACTAGGAAATGCTTTGAAGTTTCAAAAACTGACTCTGTTCCCAGTATGGCTTTCTCTGCCTCTAGTTGTATCTCAAGATGTGAGCTCTCAGAGAATGTTCTAGTGCCATATTAACTCATCCATTGTCATGCCCCAGTTTTTATGGTCATAGATTCACCCTCTGAAACTGCAAGCAAGTCTCCAATTAAATGCTTTCTTTTATAAGTTTCTTTATGATATATTTTCACAGCAATAAAAAAGTAACTAAGACAAGAAATATTAGGATTTTTTATTAGCATTGTAAAAACATATCACACATTTAATGTTTTTAAATAGTCCATCATTATTCTGTTTAGTTCTGGGGAGAAATTGACTGAAATTAACATGAAGAACCTAAAACCATATTATCAGTTTCATTTAAAGACTCCAGAGAGAACCTATTCTCTCTTTCCACTTCCTCAGACTGTGAACATTTCTTACACTTACTATCATGAAGTATTCTTCTGTCATTTTTGTCTCTTATTATAATGTGAAAATTTTGTCACCATAATAAGTACTCTCATTAACAATACAGAATAATACTCCCCTTAATTTGATCCAAGTTAATCTCAGACGCAAAGTGTCTACCCATGATGGCCTTGCTCACAGGTTCCAATGAATGGGATGTGAGCACCTTTGGGCCGGCCTTAATTTTGCCTACCATATGGCGCACTAAGGCAAGTCATCTCTTTAATAGGTAAGCTCTACAGAAAACAAAGATTTTTATCTTTTTATTTTAAATTGCTCTTATCTTATTTTCCAAAATACATGGATTTGATACATCTTTGAGACATCATTCCTACTTGAGAAATATCAACGCACATATCTGTATTGATGAGCCAGACTCTATTGTCTCTTTGGATATGGTTCTACTGTAGAAACTGTAATTATAACCTCTGACGTGGTATCCTAATATTCTATTGTTATGTAGAGACACCATAACACCAATGAATCTTATAAAAGAAAAGCATTTAATTGGGGCTGGCTTACAGTTTCAGAGGTTTAATCCATCATCAACATAACAACACCCAGACAGACTTGGTGTTAGAGAAGAAGCAAAGGTTTCTACATTTGGATTTGCAGGCAGCAGGAAGACAGAAACACTGGGACTAGTTTGGGGATTTTGAAATTCCAAAATCCACTTACATGGACACATTTCTTCCAACAAGACCACACCTCCTAATTTCTCTCAAGCAGTGTCACTCCTGCCATGCAAATAAATGAGCCTATGAGGCTCATTCTTATTTAAACCACCACATTACACTCTCTGGTTCCCATAGGCTTATAGCCATATAATAATAAAAAAAAATAGCAGCTCACATACTTCCAACTTGCAATGTCACAGAATATATTCATTTTCAAGGGCTGTTCCCACACTAATCTGCAGCTTTCCTTGTCAGGTTGCCTACAATTCTGGCATCTCTGTCATCTTGGGGTCTCTGAGGCACACCAGGCTTCACTTCCATAGCTTCACACAATGGCCTCTCTGGGCCTTCATGTGGGGATATCCCTGACTCACGCCTGTCCTTAATGGCCTTTTTTTTTAATTGAGAAGGGATACTCCATAAACCCTTTCTTGTATCCTAGACTCTAAGGGCAAAAATCACATGGCTGAAACTACTAAGTTCTGCTCCTTGCTGAAGGTGGAACATGGTCCCTTTTTTCAATTACATCTGCATCAGCTTTCTGCTTTTAATGGTTTCTTTCACTGGTCAAGCTTTTCTTTAAATCCTTTTCAAAAGTTAGAAGCTTAACTGGGTGGGGTCTTGCCTTGGGGTTGCCACCCTGTTTATTCAACTTAGCATCTGACTTTTCTTAATCTGTTTAACACCTTGAGCACAGAATTTAGCTCCATTAACTTCAGGCAGAAATTTTGGACAAGGGCAAAGAGTAGTTATAACTTTTGCCAAAATATCCCAAGAACAATCCATAGGCCACTTACTAATATTCTTCTTCTCTGAAACCTCTTGAGCCTGTCATCAAAATCTACGTCACTCTCAGCACTACTGTCCTCCCTGTGCCCAAAGTGTAACCTATTAAACCCCACTTAAGGTTAAGGTGCTTAACTGCTCTCCTAATCCAATGTCTCAAAGTTCACACTTCATTAACAAGAAGCATGATCAGCCTGAGCTCCCCTTGATCCACTGATCTCTGTATTGTGTCCAGGAGTGCTTTTATGTGATGATCTTTATTTACTATAGAGAAATGCTTTTTTGATGAAGGGTGAAAGCTACATTTACTGTGGCTGTAAGGGTAAGATTTAGAGTTTAGTAAGGAATTACGCTGGTCTAGCAAAGTAGCGATAGTAGGTTCTTTTCTAATATCCTTGACCTCACTGGCCCCAGGAAGCTGGCTAGGTTTGCATTATAGGCATGATTTCCCTCCTGTGAAAGTGGGCTTTCAATTGACAGGTGTTGGTTATGTGAGTTATCTTTCGGGATATCTTGCAATGAGATCATTTTTGTTTCATGGATGTTGCAACTGGGTAGAACAGTTAACTGCTTCCTATTCTTGGAAACTTGCACAGTATGTCTAGTACCACAAAGGCTGGATATCTAGCTCAAATCCTATGAGCCTTGCATCCTGACTCTGTGATGTCTTCAACCTTAACCCCTAGAGAAGCAACCAAGGACTACATCAATTTTCTGTTTTATTTCGGGATTTATGTCGACTCTAATCAAGCATTTAAAATGATATTTCTCATGACTGGTACTGGGATTTTGTTGCCCAAGTGTTTTAACTTTCTAAATATATATGTTTAGGTAAATATAAAGCACTATTAAATAACTTTGATGATGTGATGGTTTTGTTTTATTGTATTATGTTTAATTTTGTTGTATACTTTGTTGTTCCTCCTTCAAGCCTGTTCTTTTTTTTAATGAGAGACAGAACAAGAGTGGTTCTGGATGAAAGGGAGGTGTAGAAGAACTGGAAGGAGTGAGGATAGGGAAACAAAACACTAATCAGGATATAGTGTATGAGAAAAAAATCTATTTTTATTAAAAGGGAAAGCAATATGATTTCATTGATACTATCAAACAACCTTAGGGTTAAGTAAAAACAATTTCTAAAATATGAAAAATATTTTGCATTTATATATTTATCCAGTTTTTACTGAATATTTAGCTTTATATAATTATATACTGTCTATGGGATGTGCATAGATGATATTTTTATCTAAAATGTGTTATTCTTTTGCAAATGTAGATAATTAAATAATATTTGGCTCAATTGTTGCACTTTACAACTGCAGCATCAAACAAAAAGTTGTAAAAGTGGAACCACATATCTGAGGAGGGCTTAAGGAGAATGAATTATGCTGGTCACACACTTACATTTTGAGAAGTAAATTGTTTCTAAAATATCACAATACAGCTTCACTTCTCACATGAAATTTACGGTTTATTGGAAGGAAACAATCCAGGAAAGAACACAAGAAGAAGATATAAATGCAGAGACCTATTCATTTGCACACTTAGGAGTCCCATAAACACACAGAAGTGGAGGCTACAATATATACACAAAAGACTTGTAAGGTAAAAATAGAAGGGAAAAACATAAGATTTTTGTTAATAATTTTAAAAGACAGAATCTTGTCACTTAGCAATCAGCTACAGTGCAAACTAGATACAGTTATTAATGTAGCAGTGTAATCTATACTCTTAAACATAGTTTTCAAACATCAATATATATTCATATATATACACACATATGCATACATATATAGATATATACTCAAGTATACATATACTTTTGTATTCCTATTTATAAGTTTTTCTACAAAAGTTAAACATTACTGTTGAAAATGTATTATTTTTATCTTGAATAAGCCTCTTTTTAGTTAAAAACAAGGTTGGGGGAGTGTTCCTGGACTTGGAGCAAGCATAGCTAATAATAATGCCATGCATTTTTTAATTAAATATGGATTCTCTATAAGATGAAGGAAAACTCTTAATGACATCTAATATCATGTAACAAAAAGCCTGTACTCATGACAAAATAATAAATAATTACTTGCTTAGCAAAAAAGCATAAGCATTCTATAAATAGATACAACTTTTTGGAAATGCCATGTCCTAACCACACCTCTCAAATCTTACTATTGGCACTATATAAAAGCATATTTTAAACATGTATACCAAGATGAGTATAAAAGTATCTGATGTTCTGTGCTCTGAAAATCCCCTCTATGGACCTCCATAACCTAGTTAGCCCCATGGAAGGCAGCCAGAAGCACAAGGAAATAAATAGCTTCTAGAAGCAACTGACTGACTAGCTATAGTCTGAGTATTGAGTACCTTGTTCTCTTTGTAACTTCTCAGAGCCTGCCTGCACCAGGATTGAGGTTCATTATCACAAAAAGAATTGGTTTGGTCTTCATTTTTCAATAGCTTTCTTCTCCTCCCCATCCCCCATCCTTGCCCATTTTTCAACAAGTCTTACGGGAAAAAATCATTTGTACGTTTATGTGTCTCAGTGTCTATTTCCTGGGGAAGTCAACCTAAAAAGTACTGCATAATTTGGGCAGGAAGGAAATCGCAATTTCAAAGTTTAAAGTATGGTCTTTAAATGGTCCTATTTTCCAAATAGTGACACTAGAAAGGGGGATAAAAGAGAATTAAGGAATGAGGATTGGGATATGACAACATGGGAGTGAAATTGAGCAAAAAATAAATTTCAGTTGAATATCAGAAAAATTGTTGTGATGAGCAAGTCCTTTAGACAATAAAAGGAAAGAGAAGAAATATTCTTGGCACCATGGTAGGAGTCTATTGCTTGAGGCATTTAACTGTAGATGCAACAATATGTTGTAAGTAACAATGCCAAATGGCTATGGACGGACATGATAACCTAATAGGAGTTTTCTGTCTCTAATATCTATGATTGTGTGATTCAATTCAAATACAGTCGTTTACTGCCTCTCGAGTGTGTAATACACTTCAATCGTGAAGTGCTACAATTTCAATACTAATACAGTTGAACTGACAGGCATGCCACCTAAGCATCTGGTAGAGTTTGAAATGCAACAGAAAGCAAACAATCCTTTTGCAGAATATTCTCCTAATCCGCCTTTAGGCAGACAATAAGAGTTGTAAACCACAGCAGCTCATTAGCAAGCATACATCACACCTTCAGAAAGCTGAGGGAAATTATTCCTTAAAGAATGAAAGAACCTGGCCCGTGTTGTTTCCTGAACAATACCAGTCTGTGCAGCCGCTAGTCCGCAAGAGACGCCGATCGCAAGCCATGCAGCTCACTGCACTTTCACGGGAAGTCTGTCTCTGTCAGCGTCAAAACCACTGAACTGAGAAATCTACAGTGTCTCCGCGATGTTGGGAACTTCACTCGTATGTCTGTGTTCATTGATACAACAGATGTGGCTAACCTCAGAAGTGGGCCAGACATTTTGTCACTCAGTTTGGAAAGGGTGACTTCCCGAGCAGTCTTTTCTCTACCAGCGCACGCCATGCCTTCCCATCCCTCTCCAGTTACGCTATGCAATTCAGGACTTAATGATTCCTGTTTGCTTATTAGTAAAAATGTAGGCGAGGAAGAGTGATGTGGTTTCCTCTTCACGAATGGAGCTTCCTATAAGGCAGGAGCAACTTACAGCCCAGACCTAGAATCCTAAGGCTGATTAAGGAAGCGATGTTAAGAGGAACAAGATACAGTATCATGGGCTCCAAACAGTGTTTCTCCATTTCTGTTGCCCTGTTTTATCCTATGCTTTCATATTTGTACTCCAGCATACTCAAAAGAAAGAAAATAAAGCATTGTTTTGTGTTGCCCAAATCAATGAATGAAAGATTCCACTTCAAAGAAACTAGGAAGTTCAGGGTTTCTGCTTGATTCCGGGATACTATGAAGACCACACTGAATGACTTCTTAGGGCCAGTTAAAAGCATACAGATGTACAGGTGAAACTGCAAGTACTTTTATGATTTTTAATTTTTTTTAATCTTCTGCTTATTTATTGGCTGAGCACATGAGCTTTAATCCAAGTACTCAAGTGTTAGATGGATTTCTGTGAGTTTGAGGCTAGCATGGTCTGCCTAGAAGGCTCCAGGCCAGCCAAAGCTACATAGTGAGACCTTGTCTCAAAAAAATTTATATATGTGTGTGCACAGTGTGTGTGGTGTGTGTGTGTGTGTGTGTGTGTGTGTGTGTGTGCGTGTGTGTGTGTGTGTGTGTAATCCTGGAGGATGCCTGCCTGTGCCAGCACACATATGTGCAGAGTTATAGAAATGAGTTCTCCCTTCCATTATGAGTTACAGGGATCAACTCAATCAATTAGACAGGGTAGCAAGGCAGGGTATTATCCAGTGATTTATCTTGTTGCTCCAAAGTCCCTTTAAAAATAAGAAAACATGAGAAAGCATAACTACGATTTCTTTCATTTCCCTCTCATAGAAAACCTAGGTGGGATGGGATTTACCCGCTCGAGCAGTATATTTGTTAGCCAGAAGATAATGCGGCCACTTCAGAAGATCCATAAAAGTTCATGCACCCTTAACCTGTAAATGTTACAACATTCACTGACTCAACCCCGAGCCAAAATGCAAAAAAAAACCTCACCAACTTGAAGTTCCAATGTTCTGATCTTAGAGACAAAGAAAGGCAAATTGAAGGCACTGTGTAGGTATTCAGTCCTACCTAGGAGTAAGGCCTGAATCACACTCAGACAAATGGCACACAAAACAGTGAAGATATCTCCAGATTACTGATGTTTTCAATCAGCCTTTGACTGTAAACATTGTACAAGTGGAAAAAAATCCATCACTATTAAGTCTTTCTGGATTTAAAAAAGTAAACCCAAAGAAAATCAAATAGTTATCCTCCTAGATATTGGAAGCAGACAAGATTTCCAGGCAAAACTTGGGTTCACAGGGGTGTGGGGGGTGGATGTAAGGGGAGATGGGTAGAGAGAAGGGAGAAGGGGAGGATTCGGGAGAGCTTGGGGGAAGGGGATGGGTGGAATTGAGGAAGGGTGGATATGGGAGCAGGGAAGTAGATATCTTAATTAAGGGAGCCATTTTAGGGTTTGCAAGAGACTTGACTCTAGAGGGGTTCCCAGGTCCAAGGAGAGGTCCCCAGATTGTTCCTTGAGCAGCAGAAGAGAGGGTGCCTGAACTGGCCTTGTCCCATATTCACATTGAAGAATATCTTGCATATCACTATAGAACCTTTATCTGGCGATTAATGGAGATAGAGACAGACACCCACATTGGAGCATTGGACTTAGCTCTCAAGGTCCAAATGAGGAACAGAAGGAGGGAGAACATGAGCAAGGAAGTCAGGACCACGAGCGGTGTGTCCACCCACTGAGACGGTGGGACTGATCTAATGGGAGCTCACCAAGACCAGCTGGACTGGGAGTGACAGAGCATGTGATCAAACTGGACCCTCTGAATGTGGCTGGCAATGAAGGCTGACTGAGAAGCCAAGGACAATGGCACTGGGTTTTGATTCTTCTGCATGAACTAACTTTGTGGGAGCCTGGTTTGTTTGGATGCTCACCTTTATAGATCTGGATGGAGGGGGGAGGACCTTGGACTTCCCACGGGGCAGGGAACCCTGACTGCTCTTAGGACTAGAGAGGGAGGGGGAGGTGGGGAGAGGGAAAAAAAGGGAGGTGGGGAGGTGATGGACATTTTTAATAAATAAATAAATAAGCGTATTACAAATCCATCATTGAAAGTAAGATAGAGAGAAAAAAGAGAAGGAAGAAAACAGAAAGAATAAAACAGAACTCAAGAAAGCTGAAGAACAGAAAAAGAGAAGAACGAAGAGTGAATCCTGAGGGTAAGAAGGGAAAGAAGAGGAGGAAAACAACAACAACAACAAAGGAGTACAAAAGAAAGTACCACAGACTCTCTAGACAGGCTTTCTTCATGATCTGTCAGTAAATGCATGGAGAATACTACTATGTATTCAGTCTTCAGAAACAATGGTTCAACTGTAGAAATGATAAATGGGTTAATTGAGTAAGGATTCCTTTGAACTGTATTAATTTATTGGAGAAACATTAATGAATTCTTTGAGAATTTCGCAGTGTGTTTTGATCATATTCATTGTTATCACCTCCCGGCTCAGACCCCAGCTTCTTACCTCCCCACCGCATCCTGTCTTCTTTTTGCATGTTTTTGTCTAATAATTGACTGTGTCTGATTTCTGTTGTCCATATAATTCTAGCCGGGGTGCCATCCACTGGAGTATGATCACCCTAACAAGAGTTAGACATTCACTGCCACTGGCTCTTACATGAGTAAGAGCTTTTCTGTCACCTCTTCAGTAATGACCCCTGAGGAGATGAGGGGTGTGTGTGTGTGTTTGTGTGTGTGAGAGAGAAAGAGAGAGACAGACAGAAGCCGAGAGAGAGACTTTAGAGCTGAGTGCTCTACAGTTCCTCATGGAAAATACCAACAGTGTACAGAAAACAATGATATTGGGGCTTAAAGCAGAAAGAGTTAAAAAGGAGGAAGTATCTTACAACTGGGGACTTGACTGAGAACGAATCAATTTTGAGCTCTTCAAGAACATGCAGTGTTGTTTCCAAACAGTTGAGTTCTCTGCAAATTGTGTGATTTAAATCTATTAATATTTTGCAATATTTCCTCTCCCTACAGGGTTACTATCAGTAATTTTTTGTATGTTTTATGATTCCATTTTCTGTGATTCTTTATCCTTTTATGATCCATGGTTAATAATCGCATCCACTCTTTCCCATATCTTCTGCCTTCTATTAAATTTTGCCTTCTACTAGACATTGATTTTTAAATCTTATCTTTCATCGAAAAATTGTTAACATAATCTTTCGCTATTATTTTATATAAAAATATCATGAATGTGAATCTATCCCCCTCATACACTGCAAAATACTTTCAATCCTCATATGCAGTTCTTTCTTATCATTGATTACTTCAAGTTATTTGGTCATTTATAAGGATATAGTTGTTTTATTGTAAAATTTTTCAATCACACAAAGGAGGAATTGTGCAAATATCCATGTAATCTTCACCCGGCTCCAACATTTCTTAACATGATCCGACAGCTAACATCTTTGTAACCTAAAAAGTAATTATTATCAGGGCATCATTTTGAAAAGCAAAACTATTATTCTATAAGTAGTATGCTCTCCACCCCTTCTTAATTACACTAGTTTGATACAAATAAAAGCAAAACAACTTATCTTTGCCTTAACACGTCAGTAGAATGTAACTTGAAATTTCAGGCAAATTAAATTTTAATTAAGATGAAGTAATGTGTGTATTAAATATCCATATTATATACAAGTCTTCTTTTAAATGGCCCCATATTTCATGCTGGTATTTATCCCAACTAATATCCCCTTTAATCATACTTTCATGTAAGAATGACTATTTAAATATGGTTTTGAGAGTTTTTACATTCCTGTGCATATGTATGAATGCACATGTGCATGTGAGTACCCCCAGAAACCAAGAGAGTATTGAATCTCTTAGAGCTGAAGTTACAGAAAGTTGTGAGTCCCTCGGTGTGGGTCCAATAGTCTTCTCAAGACAAGTAAGCACTCTAAGCCACTTAAATATGTATTTTAGTAACTTGTAGAAAAGAAAACTACAATCTGGACTTTCTAAGAAGCACTGAAAGCTCCAAGAGGGGTGAGATTAAGGGTTTGAAGTTAATATATATGTGTATTATATGATACTCCTTGTCTTCTGTCTCTCAAGGACAGTCTGAAGTCAAGTCCCAATAATATGAAGGTAAGGCTGTATAGATATGAACCTATATTTTAATATTAAATGCATAATGAGTCATACGTTAGAGTGCACACACCTGTCACTCAAACCCTCAGGAGGCTTAGGCAGGATGACTACATAAATATCTAGGCCAGCCTGGACAACAGTGAAGACCTTCTCTCTGAAAAAAAATATTTCTGAAACTACCGTTATTCCTTCTTTGTCATATTCAGTTCTCTACAGCCAACTTTATTTTACTTTCAAATAAATGATTATTGGGTAAAAACAGCCAGCCACAAACAAAATATAATTCTGTAAGATACTTTTCTGACCAAAAACAAATGAGGACATTGACAATTTATGCCACAAGAAAATTCTGTACAAGGGAGCAAGCCTGTGGCCTTCATTTTGATTAAGAAAGCCTTTTCCTCTGAAATTCACCGTTAGCAAGAGTTAGCAAAGTGAGGCCCTCCCATATTCTATTATGCATGTAATCCAAAGGAGCTGCTGCAAGTTTCCAAACTTTCCAGTGTGCACAGAACTTTCAAAGCCAAGAAATTTTACTCAGTCTTCCTCCTAACAAAGCAACTTTACATTAGAAGATGGTGGATTAAAGAGGACAAAATATGGGACAGATGATTATAGTATACAGTGATTCCTTCCTATGGAGGTGGGGATGGAGGCAAGGATCTTAAGAGTCACTATTCTTCAAATAATGGTGCCTAAAAAAATCTTTGAATTTTGTACATAATCAAAGTATCCCTGTATGAAATGTTTTATCAATAATGTTAAACCATCCATTAGTTGCTCAAATCTTTAGTATTTGTCTTGCATGAGTATAATGTGTCCTGGTCTATACTTATCAACAACCTAATTCTTGGACAGGCTCCTGGGCAGGAGTGGTATTCTGTATCAAAATACAGACTGCTATTAAGAAGAGTAACTTGTTGCTTTTAGTCCAGGAGCAATGGGCAATACAAAAGACAACTCTCCATGTAGTACATCTTGTTTCAGCTTTTCTTCTTTATGATCAAGTGCCCAATCAGAATGCAAGGTTGTGGAGCCTAATACCAAAGGATATATCTACAAAATGTTCCCACACCTAATGATCAAGGAACACTGTGGAACAGTGGATAGAGAGATTATAAGAAGCAGAGGATCAGGGAGTGTGTTGTGAGATTGTATCTCCTAGCAAGTTCAGAAGCCATGCCTATAAAGTCTGGCCAAAAAACATTTCTGAATATGAGTTGGACAAGGAAGCCACAATGAACATGCCAAAGTGGATGGGAGAAGCCCACCAGGCCTCCACATAATGAGCCACAAGCAGCTAAAGAATGCTGAAAATGGGAGAAATCATCTCCTCCAACCACATCACTTGGTTGTTTGATACCAAATAGTGAGCCCTGAAAACAAACATGATGTGCAACTTTATGCAGACCAATCAGTTATATATAAGAATATACATATATGTACGCAAGAGCAATTCATGCAATAAGGAGCCATGAGTTTGAAAGGGAGTAAGAAGAGGTATATGGGAAGCTTTAGTGGGAGGAAATGGAAAGAAGAAATGATGTAATTATACTAACATCTCCAAAATAAAAGAAAAAAAAAGAATCTTGAAATCAAGCAGAGATAGGAAACAATGAGACAGTATTGGTCCTGGCAGGGCCTCCTAATGGTGCTTTTATTTCTGACCATTTCTCTTTAGCCCAAGTAAAAATGAATCAGTTTTTCTTTTGATATCAACATTTGCCAAAGTATTAAACTGCACGATTCACCATCGAGCTCACACTATCTGGCTGAGATTAATGCAGCATGTTTCTTTGTTCTCACAAAGATACTAAATTAGTATTCTAGGCCAACAGAATCAAAGTATGGTCTGGCCTTTGAAAGCATCACCTAGGACCATCTCAAAGTTATTTTACAATAATACTAAAAACTACCTATTCTCCCTCACAAGTGTATAGTGAAATAGTTTCCATAAACTGAAGCCATTATTCAGTTAAATCTTAAAGAAATTCATATCATTTAAAGTTTGATTTTCTTTTTTGGAAAACTTAGTTATTTTACAAAAAAATGGGCTGTTATTAAACACTGACACATTTTATCACTTACTGATCAATAAATTAACTATTCTTTGCATTCTAATTTCTAACTAAATATATTGTATTTATCAATGAATTTTAAATGCCCCCAAAGTTCTATTTATTATGTGGAGAACTAATAGCAAGTAACTTGATACATAATAAAAAAAATGAAACAACTTGGTTTCCTAAGTAACCAAATGAAAGCACATGAATTTTGGCCTCTGAGTGCTTTTTCTTTTGTTTCTTTTGTCTTTCTGATTTTCTAAAACCCTGCTGTTTCAAGGGTGTCTTCTCATCCAGCAGAGCCTCACCCAGCATGTGGAAAGGTGTTTATTCACAATTCTTCTCACGGACCGCCCACATCTACTTCCCTTCTAAACTAGGACTTCCATACCTCAGAAGATTAGTGAACTGAAGCCTTCCAAGTACATAAACACACGGAGAGCCACATTGTTCTAAATCTCCTTCATCTAGCAGTTGTAATGAACTGTTTAATTGGCAACGTCTCTGTAAAACAAAGTGGGAAACTGGTATTTGTAGTTCTGCTAGAGGAAAAAGAGACAGAAAATAAATCTCAGTGAAAATTGTGGGTGTAAATGTATTCTCACATCTAAGAGATGTTGTAAACTTCCTTAGCGGCATGGAGTAAGACCAGCACTGTAATAAGATTTTGTATTAAAATAATGAGGCCATTTTAAATTTTATCATAAATTTACTTTGTTGCATAAAAGGCAACATTGAAAAATTATTATTTGTCAAGTGAATGTAAAGTAATACATGGCACAAACTATTTGACTTTTTATTTTAAGACTCAACCCTACACAAAGAACTACAAGCAACTAAGGCAATGCTGAGAGCAGGAGAAATCGTCTTCTCCATGAGAGAGCACACTGACAAATTATCCATTACTCATTAGCCAGTCTAAAAACATACGTGTGTTCATTGCAATGAGTCACTGGTGTAGTTCAAGGCCTCTGGCCATTGGCACACCATCATCATTGGATCCTCACTGAAACTACTTTCAGATGTCCTACTGCTGCCCTGAGTCATGGAAATCCCGAGACAATGGTCCCTCAAGTCCAGTCCCTTCACCATGCTCCAGCAGGTCATAGATAAGGGGGATGTTAGGGTAGGCTGATCTAAGGCCCAGAATATGGGTCTGGGTGGTAGCTGAGCTGGTCAGTCCCTGCCACTGCAACCTCCTCCCTCAGGCAAGGGGTGGAGCCAATACTCCTGTTAGGGGAAGGGCCAGCTAACCCAGGACCAGAAAAAAGCAAGGGCAAGGGCTCAGTTAAGGCCCCCCGTGGGACTCTTATTATCTTTTTCAAGTCTGATAAGATACTCACCAGGTATCCAGATACTATCCATATGCTCCCACCATCGCTGTGATATATAACTTTAAGATCATGGTAGACCCGTCAGTACTATATTATATTTCCTATGCTGTTTACGGATGGGCTATGGAGATCAACACAGACCCCAGCTGCAGTAGTGCCAAGGACTTAGACAGGGATTTCAGCAGCAAATTAGGCCTAGATGTCATCATGGCCCCAGATGGCTGCAAATCAGCATGTCCCACAGACATCAGTATGGTCTCAGACGACTGACCAGACCCCAGGCATCCTCAGTGTCAACAGGAGCCAAGAACATCAATTCAGACACTGACTGCTGTAGGGTCAGGGACCCAGACATGATGCTCAGCAGCATCCCAGGCCTGGATAACATGGATAACATGGCCATGGCCACATGCAGCAATGTAGCTACTCAGATAGTCATGGCCCGGGCAGTGGTATGGATTTCAGACACCAGCATAGCCACAGGTTGCCACATAGACCACAAGCATTTGTGCAAATTGTGTGTGTGTGTGTGTGTGTGTGTGTGTGTTTGCATGTTATAGTCTTTCCCATCTTTTTATTTCTGACCTTTTTATTTTTTTAATTGATTTTATTGAGCTATACGTTTTTCTTTGCTCCCCTCCCCTCTTCTCCCCTCCCCTTCAACCCTCTCCCATGGTCCCCATACTCCCAATTTACTCAGAAAATCTCTTTTTCTACTTGCCTTGTAGATTAGATCTATGTATGTCTCTCTTAGGGTCCTCATTGTTGTCTAGTTGGTGTAGGAGGACCTTCTGTCTTTATGTTGCTTTCATTGGTTAATAAAGAAACTGCTTCAGGACTGTTGATAGGGCAGAACTTAGGTAGGCAGGGAAGACAGAACTGAATGCTGGGAGAAAGAAGGGCAGAGTAGGAGGAACGCCATGGATCTGTCGGAGACAGATCCTGGGAGTTTTACCCAGTAGGCCACTGCCACATGACGATACACAGATTAATAGAAATGGGTTAAATTAAGATGTAAGAATTAGCCAATAAGAAACTAGAACTAACGGTTCCAGCAGTGAATTAATTACTACAGTTTCTGTGTGGTTATTTCAGGGCTAAGCTAGCCTAGCGAACAGAACAAACAAGTGGGCCCTTCCTTACAACATCTAGGTTCTCCGGAATTATGAATGGTAGGCTGATTTTCTTTGCTTTATGTCTAAAAGCCACTTATGAGTGAGTACATAAGATATTTGTCTTTCTGGGTCTGAGTTACCTCACTCAATATGATGCTTTCTGGATTCATCGATTTGCCTGCAAATTTCAAGATGTCGTTATTTTTTCTGCTGTGCAGAACTCCATTGTGTAAATGTACCACCTTTTCCTTATCCATTCTTCAGTCAAGGGGCATGTAGGTTGCTTCCAGGTTTTGACTATGACAAACAATCCTGCTATGAACAAAGTTGAGCACATGTCCTTATAGTCTATTGAGCATCCTTTGAGTATATACTCAAAAGTGGTATTGTTGGGTCTTGAGGAAGGTTGTTTCCTAATTTTCTGAGAAATCCCCATACTGGTATCCAAACCAGTTGTACCAGTTTGCACTCCCGATAACCTTTGATGGCAACAGTTGGCCACAGACATCAACACAGACCTCTGCTGTGGTAGGATCGTAGTCCCAATAGTGGGGCTGATTAGACAAAAGGATATACCACAGCTCGAGGTGCCACTAGAATGAATGAAGAGGTGCTTAAGAGATGCGAAGCATGAGGAGCAAGGTGGGTTCTTTGTTTGTTTGTTTGTTTTGTTTTGTTTTTTGTTAATTTGGGGGAGAGTATTATTTTGAGGGAAACACCGCATGGGTTAAGAGAAGATTTGTAGGAGCTGGGAGGTAAACAAGATTGTGGTGCACATTATGAAAATTCAAAAAATAATGATATATATATATACATATATATATATACATACAGAGGAAACAGACAACATAAACAAAGTGAGTAGGTTATATTTAGAAACACATATTACATATTTATATGCATATATGCATGTGAAGTGGAATAAGTTAGAAAAACTAAATTATTAAATACTTATTGATCGATTGATTGATTGATTGATTGATTTAGTGACTTATTTAAAGCATCGCTTATATTGCCTTTTTACCAAGCATGACTTCACTTGCTGGACCAGAATAAACTGGAGGAGCCGCTGAAACAATGGGTCATTACCCTTAACAGCCTGGTAACTGCCACTCATGCTTCTGTACAATGCTTGCTACCCCACCTTGTGGTTTGGGAATATAAAATAGGTATAAACTGGAACCAGGATCAGAGCCTTTCAGGAGCTGTCCTGGCTCTGGTACACTGGTGTTATCTCTCTTCCAGTCTCATTGACGTCAGAATGTTTATTTCAGAAAGAACCCTGCAATTCATGTAAGAGAAATTCATGAACAAAGAGGCCATGTATTAGGAAGAGAGCAGGAGGGTTGTATGGGAAGGTTTGGAGGGAGGAAAGGTAAGGGAGAAAGCTACATGATTAGATTATAATCACAAAGAAAAATAGTACCTTAAGGCCAACACAGTAGTGCATGGTTTTAATCCCAGCACTCAGGAGTCAGAGGCAGGAGGAGCTGAGTTCCAAGACAGCCTGGTGGACACAGCAAGCTCCAGGACTGCCAGGACTTCCTAGAAAGACCTGTTCTTAATATATACATATATATGTGAAACTTATAAAATACAAAATGTGAATTTAAAAGTAAAATTAGCTGCTCTAAAACTTTTAAAACCATTCAAAAGAATAGTAATTTTTCTAGTACTCCCTCCTGTTCTGAATACCCTGAACAATCTGTGCATACATCTTCTGAAACTTTGTCCATATCCACCTGTAAGCAAATGCACATATTTGGACTGGAAGAGAGAGAAACGGCCACTTCTCTGGCTCATACTTGATAATTTATCTTTCAGTTTTCACCTCTTTCTTTAAACTGAATTGTGAACATCTTTTAGGTTAGCAGATAAAAAAAATTATTTCTTTTTGTTAAAAGAACGTAGGATGTTGCACAATGATGTAGTACCACATATATTTTTGTTGACTGACATAATTTCTTCAAGATAAATTCCCAAATTAATTTGATGAATCCTAAATGTTTTGCATACTTAATATTATGTAGTATTTGTAATATCAATACATTGTATTCATGCAATATATATAATATTAATAGGACATTTCACAAGATCATAGCGTTTTATATTTTCACCGGCATACAAAACCACTAATTCATTTGGTACTGGCCCAAAATGGTTTTCCCACCAACTTACATTTTTGTTATTTGGAACAGGTGATGCTACCTTTGTTTTTCACTTGGTGTTGAGAGTTGAGGACATGCAGCATTTCAGTTTTTCACAAGCCATTGATTATCTGATGAATTATCTCCTACTATTTTTATTTTTGCTGTTGTTTGGCTTTTTTGAGACACGTCTTTCACTGTAGCTCTTAATCTTTCTTAGGGATTATCTATTATTTTATCATAATATAGGACTTACGTGATGACAATTACTTCGTTTTCTTTTTAATGACATTTGCCAACTGAATTTATTTGAAATTCTTAGTTTATAATGTCTGTCTGATCAGCTTTCCCTTTATCTTTTTGTAGGTCTGTGTTGCTCAAGTGTCATAATTTATTTAAATTTTTCAGTTTACCTTTATCATTTCATTTTAGTAAATATTTTTGTTTGAATTACCCTCACTGGGTCGCAGCGGAGAACACCTTTAATCCCAGCACTCAAGAGGCAGTAGGATATTTGAGTTTGAGCCCATCCTGGTTTACAGAGTGAGCTTCAGGATAGCCAGGGCTGCACAGAGAACCTCCCTGCAAATGGATTATATTAGTTGAAATAAAATTAGTGATATGGAGGATATTACATGCATAAATAAAATTATGAATTGAGTTAGGACTTAAACTTTGCCTGAAGCAGCTTAGAAAAAAAACCCAGCATATGCAAAGTATGCAAATATAAGTTCTTTCAAAATTAGAAATAAATATAACATGACTGTAATAGATGTTTGAATAGCATTTGCATTTCTTTGCTTTCTTCTTCTGTTTTCTATTTTTGATGGGAAACACTTAGCATGATTTAAATATTTATGTTGCAGGGAAATATCTCCAGAAAATCATATGATATCATAGGATTACTTCTATGTCACAGGAAGGTTTTCCTTTTCTCACTAATACGTATCCCAGCGAGAAGATCTTTGCTAGATGCTAATAGGAGTGTATGCTGAGTGTATTATTGAAGGCTTGGACAAATGGAAGGACACCAATGAGTTGCTGTCAATCCTCCCGTCTACTTCCTCCTTCCACGCGCTTTCTTTCCTTCTCTGCTTCTGTATCCGGTCTTTTCCTTTTCAGTGAATGGGAGTGCTATGTAGTCTACCCCACAGAAATGAAAGACGAGGCACTTAGATTGCTTTCTAAATGGCAGTTTATATATTAACATTGTCCCAGTCTCTTTCCATTATAAGTACAATCGAAATGTCAATTCACAAATCGTTGTTCATTTCGCTAATTTTACAGCTTTAGGAAATTTCTAAAATCGAGAGTGAAAATTAATGGGTTCACAATTCAAAGCTCCCTCGGAGAGCCAAATTGGTTTTTGTGGTGTTATCTTACCTCCTCCCCCCCACCCCAACTGCAAGTTTTTCTCACAAACTTTTGGCCTTGATTTTATTAAAATTAAAATTCAAAATTAATCCCTTCCCCCAACAAACCCTCGGGCAGGTAGGAGAGCTGGCCCTGGGGTCTACGAGTGAGAGAACTGTTGCTGTCCCTACCAGTTGCAACGCTGGGGAGAGCAGGCCCTGCACCCTTCCTGAGCAGCCCCCACTGGCCTGTCAGGTAGTAGTGAGGGTGGGAGAGAAACATTCCTCTTACTCCTCGCCCCTTATCACCTGCGACATAAAAGCAAGACCCCCCTCTTCCCCCCGCTTCCTGGCTGCAACATTCAGTAAAGTGTGCCTTTCTCCTCGCCTTGGCAACAGAGTAGAACTGATCCTGTAGGCAGAGATGCAGGTGAGAGACGGCTGGGACTCTGAGAGTGGGACAGCTGACCACAACCCCTCATCTGTCACATGATGGTGAAGGTGAGGGAAAGATGCCCTCTCCCTCTTCCCCTTACCCTGGCACCTTTGGTGGACAAGGGAACTGACCCCCCCCCCTTACCAGCTGCAGCAATTGGGAAAGTGGACCCTGCACCTCACCTGGGCAGCACAGAAGAGCTGACCCTGTTGGCAGAGGTGTGGGTGAACCAGCCCCAACGTGAGCATGGGAGAGCTCTCTCCATTAGGTGATGTAGCAACCTGGGGAGGTGCCTCCCCCATACCCATCAATGCCCGAGACAGGTGGAAGAACTAGCGCTGTGGTGGTAAGATTATGAAAGCTGTCTCAGCCCCTCATCCGCTGCAGCACTCTATTGAGTGAACCCTACGCTTCACCTGGGAAACACAGTAGCATTGGCTCTGAAGGTATCGGTGTGGAAGAACTGACCCGGAGGACATGAAAACAGGAAACGGGCCTGGTCCCGCCCCTTGCCCTTAGCTGTAAGGGATGAAGTAGTCAGGGCAGTGCTGGAGAGGTCACCCTAGTGGTGAAAACAGGGGAGAGTTGGCAGACAGCTGACCAACCCTTCAGCTACCAGAGGCCCATAACCAAAGATATGGGCTGTCCCCGAAATTCACTCCATCTGTGAACTACTGTAGCACTGGGGGGCAGTGAGAGTTTTTGTCCTCTGGGTCCCGGGCTGTGGCATTTCCATCACACACACAGAGAAGCCACAGGTTGTGCAGGAAGTGAGGCAGTGAGGGCCCAGACCTGGGGCCTTACACCAGACCAATGATTCTTTGCAATGATTGCAAGTGTGTTAAAAATAAATGGATAAAGGGGATTACTGTGTGACTCACTGTATCACACTGTAGCTTCCAAGATGAAATTTCTTTTCCTTTATTGTTTTTTCTTTTTTTCTCATTATCTAATTTTTTCTATTTTTTATTTTTTTAATCAATTAATTTATTTATTTAAAATTTCCACCTCCTCCCATCCTTCCATTTCCCTCTCATTCCCCCTCCCCCTCGCTCTTCAGTCTTAAGAGAAGTCAGGGTACCCTGCCTTGTGTGAAGTCCAAGGCCCCCCCCTCCATCCTAGGAAGGTGTGCATCCAAACAGACTAGGCTCCCAAAAAGCCAGTCTATGCTGTAGAATCAAAATCCAGAGTCATTATCTTTGGCTTCTCAGTCCACCCTCATTGTCAGCCACATTCAGAGATCTGGTTTGATCATGTGCTCGTTCAGACCCAGTCCAGCTGGCCTGGATGAGCTCCCATTAGATCAGTTCCACAGTTATTATTTTTTTCTTAAATTTTATTTTGTTTTATTCTGGGGAGGAAGCAAGATGGGTGGGATCAGAAGGCATTATTAATTTAGGGAGTCTCCTTTAGCAACATTTTAATACTCTGCATTTCCTCAAAAATTTGTGCTTTGTACTCACCTTAGACATGTCTCTTTAATACACTAGAAACCATGATCAGAGGTAGAGCTTTGCAGATCTGTTGTTATGGTTTTATGAGTTGTTCAGCATCATTTATTAAATAACTTTTTCAGTCTGATTAACAACATACCGTATTTTTAATACACGCTAATTCGTGGTTATTTTGTTCTAATTCGGCTCATTCAAACACCAAATCTAAATTATTTTAAATATTTTAGGCTGCATATTATATCTTAATGCACCAGCAAACCTTGCTTGCTTGTCAAATGTATCTGAAATTTCTTTAGCATCTTCATCATTTATAGGAAATTGTAATGATAGCCTCCATCACTCTAAATTTATTCTTACATTATCCTCACCCCCAAACTGTTATTTTGATGAAGCATCACTAGCTCTGGAGAAACACAGGATAATTGTTACTTCAACACATTTGTAAATTAATGAAGCACCAACATCACAGCCATACTGAAATATACGCCTAAAATATACACTTTCATTAGGATTTTGCCATTTAAACCATATATTTAAAACATTTAATTCTGAAGTTAGCAGTAGCAATAGTTTACTCGGTTACTACACTTTTCTGTATCTGATGCATTGTTTAGGTCAAATTTCAGCCTCAGTTATTGTCCTCTTTTAGATGAAAAAAAATGTATGATAAGGGATTAGATGATTCACTGATAAAATTGACAGATTTTCACCAAAAAAAGACAAGTAATTCTTGTTTCCATTTTCATTTTCACAGAGCATAATGTGCTAAGAAGATATGGTTGCAAGCTCCATTACCTTACATCAAACAAGACTCCTCTATAAACAAGGACTTCCTGTCATCCATGCAGCTTCAGTTTAATAGGACAAGAAATGTATACATGAGGTCTGGACAGAATTGTATTCGAGTTTAGTGAAGCTAAACGTCAAAAAAAAAAAAAACTTGAAAGCCACATTAGCTTGGACTGAAATATTTAGCTAGATGAGGTAGAAACCATAGAAATAATCCTTTTTATTGTTTTATGGTGAGAATTAAATTTGATATGTGAATTTCAGCTGTCCCCCAAACAAATAATTTGACAAAATACTCACGTAAGTGCCCTTATTATTAATTGACTTTTAAGGTCCCTCTGCCATGTGCCATCGGGGAGCACAGCAGATCTCTCCAATTATAAAAAGCAAGTTTATTGGTGCATGGCAAGTGTAAACCCATGAGGTCCCTGGCAACAGTAAAATGGCAAATTAAACCAAAACCACATGCAAGTCAAAGTGACTCACTTGGTCAATGAGCATTCAGGAAGGGATGCCAAGCAAATAAACAGTCGGTCCATTAGTTAGTTATTGCCAGCACTAAATGAATAAAACTGCCGAGAAAAAAAATCACAGCAGTGCGCCGGCAATCTGTGTCGGGTTTGCTGAGTCCTGTGGAAATGGCCGAAACGAGCCCGTGGCTGCTGTGAAACGGAGGAATGCAGGTACAGCGGCCAGGCTGAAGGATGGATGCCTCTCATCAGAGACTGGCTGACGAGCTCCAGTCACTTAACGGCATCCTGAAAAACAGCTGGCTCCTAACCTTCAAATATTGATTTAGTGTTTACAAATCTGGTCCAGTTTCTAGGCAAACAGCTTCGATAAACATAGCGTACCATCTGGTTTCATGGCTCAAGTGTTCCAACGACACTTTTCCCCAGGTGTGGGTGTCCATGATTAATCTTAGCAATTTATACTATGCCTCAACTTCCTGTAAGGTAGTGAAGACCTGTGTGAACTTGGATACAAAGGTTGGATTCTGAGAGCAGCAGGTTTTTCATATAATTGTTAACGGTGAGAGGCACTCACTGCCAGCTACACATGCGGTTCCAAGAGGGAGGGGATTCATCTAAACTCTCTTGAGCATAAATTTGCTAGGCAAGAAGGAAGTAGATTTTATAGGCAGTGTGTACTTTGGTTATGCCACATTTGACACACATTATCAAAGGCAAACAGAGGGAGAGGAGAGGTTTTGAGGGGACAAACAGGGCTGGGACTTTATGCAAACAGCCATCATGGTTCCAAGGGTGGTAGCCAAGCAGAATCTAAAAATGGATGTAAGGTGGACCTTAAAGGGTGTGGAATTTAGGCAATAAAAAGCACTGTTATTAAAACCGCACATTCCTTCCTCACCAATCTGGCTGCCTATAACGTTGTTCTTCGAAGGCGTTTTGGAAGGCTACAACTGGAAACACTTTTTTCTTGAGTGAGCAGGTCCCTTCCTCATTAATCAAAAAGAAAACTTTTCAAGTTTATCAAAGGAGGCTGGGAAGCAGTGACTTACTTGTGGGCTCCTTTATTGAGTTATTAGATGAGGGGGAAAGGTTATTGATAGTGAATCTTGTTTTTCCTTGAGTTTTCAACAGACAACTCACAAATTATAACACATTTGTACTCAGTATTACAAAAGGGCACAATTTGTGTTATTTGACTCCCTGGGTGCCTACAGGATAATCCCACTCTTAGCTTCATCCCCATTTTGACCTTTCTCATTGATCATTTTTCTGATTTCATTTAAATTGCTTCATCACTAATCTAATTGTATTTGCATGGCTATTAATACTTTCATTGCAACAATATTGGCTATAAATCAAATAATTGCATTAATAATTGCCTTCAAACCCCCCTCAAAACCACCTCCAACATTCTCTTGACTACACTGCTTGCTGGAATATTTTTGTTATGGGACTTTACTCCAAAAGGATTTGTTCAGTTGGTTAATTTTGCTTTACTAAATATCAAATCCAGGTACTCTTACATTCTAGGACATTTTTTTCCAGGCTGAGCAATTAGTTCTCGTGACAAACCAATTCCCAAAACGCTCTAGATTAGTGAAATCCATCAGGCATGAAAAGTCAAAAGCTACATCTCATTGCTGAGTGAATTCTGAAAGTGCTGATCCCATGGAAGTGGAGGATGAAGTGGTGTTTATCTGAGGCTAGGAAGAACAGAGAATAAAAGATGGGAGAGATTCCTCAGGGAGCACCAAGTTGTAGCTAGATCAGAGCAAGAAGTGAGTCACGCTGTGTGCAGGGGACAAGAAGACAGGCGACTCTGAGGCGCTGCTCTGCACTAAGCTGAAAAATGGGATTCTGTGAATTATTTCAGCATGAAAATGTTTGGGGCATAATTATTATTAACCTGATTGGAGCACTATGCAACTGATGCATTAATCACAGCGTAGCATCATGCCTCATTCATGTGTGTGATTTCTAGATACTTATGTATCAGGAGAAATAAAATTTAAAAGTTCTCAAGAAAATCCATAGCTCTCTTTAGAGAGAGGAATGGGAACTTTTTTATTTACATCACTATATATCATCAGAATTGCCTTTAATGTTTCCAGTAAATTTTAATATTATGATTTATTTGAGTTGCTTTTACTCGTTCAGTCTGGTGGAGGCTGCTATTGTCCTCCAGAGACCTCCTTTTCTCTGGATTCACTCATTTTCCAGTTGCTAAATATTCTTAAGTCTTACCCCCTCCGAAGACTGCTTCTTACTTCATAGGCAACTTTGCAGACAAGGGTGCCTTAAAAGACTCGAATATATGTGGCCTCATGCGGGGCGCATCCTGACCAGCAGGAATGAACGCCACCAAAAACGAGAATTCCTTCTCTGGTCACATCTTTATTTGGAGCCCTTTGATTGAGGAAAATTGAGGGAAGGGAAGATAGAGCAGGGACGAGAGAAAGCTTAGAGAGAGAGCGTTGGGCCCCGAGGCAGCTGCTTTTAAACGGTGGAGAGGCTTGAACGCTGTCCTGATTGGTTAATGCCATTCTGCTGTTCTGAGCATGTGCAAGCAAGGGTGCAGGCAAGGGTGCTCAGCCCCACGTGGCTACCTCCAAACTGCAGGACCACCTGTGCCTCCAGGTGGCTCCCAACAGCCTCAAGTGACGCCAAACAGCAACTTGCCTCCTGAGGACAGTCCAACTCTATTATCAGATAAACACAATATTTATCTGTTATTACATCGCTATTATGTCCTCTGTTTATTCTTGTTGTCCTTATTTTCTAGAAAGAACTTTCTCTTCAGAATTCACATGCTCCACTGGACTGAGCCCCCAAGTTCCAAATGAAGAGCAGAAGGAAGGAGATCATAAAAAAGGAAGTTAAAACCGTGAAGGGTGCGTTCACCCACTGATACAAGGGGACTGATCGAATGAGAGCGCACCAAGGCCAGCTGGACTGGGACTGAACGAGCATGTGATCAATCCGGATTCTCTGAATGTGACTGAAATGGAGGCTGACTGAGAAGCCATTGACAATGGCACTGAGTCTTGATTCGTTTGCATGGACTGACTGGCTTTTCGGGATCCTGGCCTGTTTGGATGCTCACCTTCCTGGACCTGGAGGGAGGGGGGAGGAACTTGGATTTCCCACAGGGCAGGAAACCCTGACTGCTCTTGGGAATGGGGAGGGAGGAGGAGAGGGAGTGTGGGGAGCGGGAGCGGGAGGGTATTGGGAGGAGGGGAGGAAGTGGAAATTCTTTAAATAAATAAATAAGGGGAAAAAAAGAATTCACATGCTCCAAACTCTTGCCTCAATCCTTACACCTAAGGAGCCCAAACCAACAACACACTGTCATTGCCACCCGTCTCTTATTCTAGCCAGAATATTTCACAGTATCTATGCCAATGCAAAGGCAAGAATGGAAACTCTCGGACGAGCAACTTCAGATGTGTGGAAGCAGCTGTTGGCCTCACTCTGTTTTAAACAGTATATCCCAAACTATGCATGCTCATTAAATTCCTGGCTGTTGTTTTGTTTTTCATGATTAGAAAGCAGTGTCCTCGAGTACCTTTCCCAAACTTTCATCTATTTTGTAGAACTCCTGTAGCCACCATATCTGAAGCCAAATCCTGACTCTCGCTTACTGGCTTTCATAATATTATTCATAAACTCTGATAGGTGTTTAGGTGTTAGTCATACGAAAACCCTATCAGGGCTACACAATCATCATTCCTGCTTAAAGACGAGGAAAAAGAATCACAAAAGTTAAGTGGCATTCCTCAAAAAACAGAGGCAGAAGTCAGATTTCCAGTGTTTGCAATGTTAAGCTAGGGCTGACCTGTCAGAGTCTTTTCTGACCCAGCCACGTCCCCTGGGCAGGAACACACTTACATCTTCTTAGTATTGCCTTTAGAGAGTGTTCATGTGGGATGTTCCCCCATTTTATAGACAAGTAAATGAAACAAAATAATTTCTGATAAAATGGGATACCACACTTTGGAATGCATAGGAATGCAGTATGGCCGCCGAAATTCATTCCACCCAACTTTCTCTGCAATTTTAAACTTTGCAGTGACAGTTGGCGTGAACTCATCCTGTGTGCCAAGTTTTTCTGAGTCAGTTTTCCCATCTTTAATATGAGAAAACATGTCGTTGGTCATGAAGATCTGACTATTAAATGAATTGGAAGATCCAATGTTGATTAACAGGAGGACAGCCAGCAGCCTGCACTCATTGTCTGTTAGTAGTGATGATTTCTTTTGGGGTCCGTGTTTCAAAACTATGTTGTCACCAGTTCATTTACTAGATGAGTGTTTTCTTTCTGACTTAGGATGTAATAGGCTACATATGCTCTCAAGCTTAGCTTATACCTGCTACAGTTACAATGGGCTGCAGCTTTGTAAGCCTTGGTCCTTGCTATATTTCTTCTGCGTACTGCTCCATGAAGCCAGCCACAGGTATTTCTTCCCCAAACCGCCTCTCTCAAGCTGGCGCAAGAGCAGAGACAAGACAACTGTGACAACTATCACCTCCTGGTTCCCATCCCAAATTCATTGTCAGCATCTAATAGACGTAGATACATCCTTGGCCCACAGTGCTGACAGAAGTCTTTCTAGAGCAAAAAAGAAAAGTGAATTACAGTAAGTTTCCCAAAATGTCCCACATTCCCAAGGCTTCTAGTTTGTACTGCTTTCTCTCCTGCAGAACCAACCCCTCTGCCTTGCCAAGGCTTTCAGTGCGGCTGTTGCCTAATTCACAATATTGGAAATTAAGATCCCAGTCAGTTGATGCCAAAGTAATCTCTGTTTGCTCTTTGATTTCTCAAGCCTTCTCTTTGTATTCTAAGCCTTTCAGTTTAGCAGAGCATAGCAATTCTTTTGTTTTCCCAGACAAATCTTCCTTCCTTTGTCTACACTGTGAAAAGTAAACATCTTAGACTATGACCAAGGAAATAGGAGTCATGTTGAATTGTTTTCCCTTGGGAGCTGTTGTTTGATGGAGTCTCTTTGTGGGGGACAGAACGGATATAAATTCACCAAAGAGTTTTTAGAGCAAGCTCAGTCACTATGCCTGAACTTAATTTCCCTTCTTCTCATGAATTTTCAGTTAGCAATTACTTATTCCTTTCTACTATTCTAGCAAACACTTCGTGCCTGGATCACAGGACGTTTATGTTTTATTTCCCTCTTGAGGCACCCAACCTAAGCTATTCCTAAAGAAATGTTCTCTTTTTTGTCATTTTGATGATTTTCTGATTTCTTTCCTTTGACAAAAGTTTCCCACACCCTAGAGTGAAAAGAAGCACAAAGATCTTACATTGGGCTTGAGTTTTCCCCAGAACACTCCGGGTAGGTAAAGCAGGCTGCTCCCTTCTAGAACTGCTGTGTCCTTGAACCTTCTACCATGGCTTCCCTCAACCCAGCAGCATGTTAGAGTCCTCTTCAGGAGTTTAAGTTCACATTTTATTGTCATCTGCCTGGCAGCAGACCTTGCAGGTGGCAAAGAAAGTTGGGGGCAGGGAGCGTGACAGATGAGTTAATCAGTAGATGGAGGTTTACCTTGTTGTCAGACTGCCAGTGGGGAGGGAAGTGCACTGGGTGAAAGTGTACAAAGACACCCTCTAAGGGTCAAGATATTTTTATTTCTCCCATTTCTTTGATTTTTGTTTTTCTTGACGTCTTTCATTTAGGTAAGTGTGGTAATAATTAACCAGCATATGTTATTTCTAGTCATGGGTGACTGGCATTTTATACCATCATCACGTACGCCCTCAACAATTTCACAGTGAGTGTTTATTGGAATAAAGATTACACACCCATCCTGAGAGTACCCTGATATGGGTGCTAGAAGAAAGTCCTTTTCTATCATTTTTGTACAATAGTTTTGAGCCGAGAAAAGAAATTTTATATTGAAGCCTTTTTTAAACCCTCCCCTGGACTATGCCACATCAACTATTTTAAGAGTTGGGTTTTTACTCCCTCTATGCATTACTGTTAAAAGAAAAGGGTACTAAAGTCATCCATATCTACCAAGCATACTCAGATGAAGTAAATTAGAGCAGTTATACCTGATATGTGGAAATTATTTTTGTTTTGTGTTGTTTCTCAGCCAATTTTCTTGCTCTGTAATGCAGACTCACCTGGAACTCTGGAACCTAACTGCTCTCTGGATTCAAAGGGAACCTCTGTTGGGGCCCCGGGTTTTGTATTTCCAACAAATAACTGGACAGACACAGAAAGTGAGTAGCAAGCAAAGCAAGATCATTTATTAAAAAAGGATACACTCCCAAGGTAGGAAAAGGAAAGGACAAAGAGAGCTCACAGTACAATCGGCACTGCTATGAGCAGGGTTGGACTTTTGATCCCATGGTGTAGGCTTTCTGACTTATCTAAGTGCAAAATTCCCATTCATATGTTCTATCTGTTTTATGAAAGTCACTATACAATGAGTAGATGCCTCATTCAGGGTGTGATTTTTTTAGGACGACGGCAACTGTGGTTGACCTTTGGATATTCCAGAGTGGCTCTGCATTGGCACCAGTGATGCAAGCTGGTTTTGGCCTCGGGGGATGTTCAGTCCTTTTCTTTGCCAATTTCCATTTCATACACTAGTTCAAAAGCTTTGGCCCAAAGCCTTCAAAACCTGACTCTCCACTCTATCCCCAGCCTCAGTTTCTCCACACTGGAGTTGCAGGTACAAAGACAGAGATGACTGAATCTTCCAATAAAATTAAAGAATGCTAGTAGTCTTATTAATAAGAATACCAGTTCCCTATGGTAAGGTAGAATCTAACACTTACAAATTAACAAGTTAAAAAAGTAAGTTTGCACATCTTAACTTTAAATTGTGTATTTTACATTTTAGAATCCAACCATATCTACACTAAACCATTATGTAACACATCTGTGGATTTAAGATACCTTGGGACTGAAGACTTAAGATATTCTGAGTCATTTAAGTGAATAACTAGGTTATCTACCTAAATTAAAATGCAAAATGATCATATTTTTTAAATTTTGAAGTTTTTATTCTGGATACTACAGAAGTGAACTTCAGCCTTTAAAAATGGACAGGACAGTCTTCTCAAAATAGTTTAGTGTACTTAAATGGAGACAGAAAAAAGAACTGATTATTAAAATTTGCTGTATTTAAAAAAAATTACCCCCTCTACATATGATTTTCTGATTCATATTTATTTCCCTGTTTTAATAAACATCATTTTTAAGCTGACTCACGATGCTGCTGGTCAGCAGCATGCCAGAGACATTCTGTTCAGCAAGCCTGCGAGGTTAAGTTTACAGGGAAGTTCATTTCATGGTATCACAAAGAGGGAAGGCAAAGAGTGTCTGGGGAGCTGAAAGTTAGAGTGGGTGGACTCTTGGGTATAGGAGAGGATGGAAGATCTGGAGAAAGGTAAACCCAGAGACAAAAACTGGACATTGTGCAACACGCCTTGAAAAATGTTGGGTGTTCCAGTCACAGCCATGTTTGAATGGTCAGTCTGTTGATAGCCTTCAAGAAGCCCTGGCCCATGGAGAGCGGATTATATTTAGGAACAGCCTAGAGGGACAAGTGAACCTGAGCCAATGTTCATATATGAGGATAGGCGCATAGTCTGGGCAGTGCTGGTGTCTCTCTTAGAAGGGAAGCAACCCGGAAGAGATTAGGACAGCTGGCGTCTTACTCCGGTGATGGAGGGCGTCTTATTTGGCTACTCCGATGTGAGGTGAAGTGTGCAAACCTAATGTGGGAGTCCCCTCTGTATGCCGTGATTACCACTGGCAAATAAAGAAACTGCTGTGGCCTGTTGATAGGACAGAACTTAAGTAGGCAGGGAAAACTAAACCGAATGCTGGAGAAAGTGTCAGAAAGAAGCCATGTAGTCCCCACCCACCCACCCACCCAGATGCTAGATGGAACTTGACCTGGTAAGCTAAAGCCACATGGCGATACACAGATTACTGGAGATGGGTTAAATTAAGATGTAAGAGTTAGCAACAAGATGCTAGAGCTAATGGGCCCAGCAGTGTTTTTAAATAACATGGTTTCTGTGTGATTATTTTGGGCCTGAACAGTCGAGGAAACAAACAAGCAGACTCCCCACTACACAAACTAAAACAAGAACTACTATTTTCAACTGTAAATGTTGAAAGAACTTTAATACAGAAATGACTCATTTCAGAATCCCCCACGCAAATCAAAGCACACTGAGGGCTGAGATTGCATCTGTGCCAGAGATGGTTGCCGCTTATCTGAGAAGAAAAAAATGTCAGTTTGGCAAAGCAGTTCAGTATTTGGAATTGCTTTATTAATGTAACAGTTTTGTTATATTAATGATTCCATTCTATGCCAGTCCAATGTGCACACGAACTCAGCACCAGGTTTCATAAATATCCACAACTCAGTAAGGAACAGAGCAGTTCAAGATGTAGCTTATTTGTAGTATTAGATTATCTCATGATATATTGCTGTCATTTATTATTCTAAAGATATAGGTGAATTATTTCAGATGAATTATTTTAGAATATATGTATGTATTATAATATAATAAAATACAAATTGCATGATCTTTATGCATATTTCATATGTAAATACGTATGTTTGTGTAATTAAATAATACTATATAAATACATATATTAAATATAACAAACATACACATGAAATCAGTGAATGACTTTTTTTAAGCCCAAAAATTAAAACTGGATTTTAAGTTTATGAACGTATGTGGCTTTAAGACAAGATCCCATTTGATGTGTTGAAGATAGACTATTGGCTGTCTTTGAAGAACTGACAGTATTTTAGAGTACGGCTTTTCCAACTTTAGCATATACACAATTTGCCGGAAGGCCTTGTTACGCAGTGTATTTCAGAGGTAATATCTAAGGTCTGCGAGTCTGCCGTGCGGTTGGGATCCCAGAACTACCTTGTATCCGTGAGCACAGCACCATGTGAAGCAGCTAACAGCACAATGAACAAAGCACTCCGCAAGCATGTCGCTGCAAATTGTGATGCCAGGGTCTAGACTCCAGTCTTGCCGTGGGAGAGTGCAGCAATTCAGGGACCAGTGAATGGCTGCGGCATGCTGTTCCATAATTTTCAGAATGTGTGTCAAATTTTAGCAAGATTATCCTCCTCCCGCCCCTCCCCCTTAAAAGCTGGATTTGAATAAATACATCTTTTAGAAATAGGACTTTCACAATCTGCTGCAAGGAAAGACAAAAAATGATAGAACTCAAACTTCACCTGGGTGAATTATTTTAATTAAAATCACAGACAGCGGCAGAGCCGAATTTTAGACTGAACTGCAGGAGGGCGATGTAAGGTCCTAGGAGTTTGTTTACTTGGATAAATGTAGGGTAATTTCACGTTGAGGATGAAAGGTTCCCAGGACAAATATAAGAAGAGTCATATGGCAAAGGTTTTATTCTTTTTAGTTTGTTCCCCTGTAATAAACATGGGAAGATTTGAGGAGAAAACAGAAGGCTGTTTTTAAAGAGCAGGCTGTTGGGTAGAAGGAGAGCCTGGTGTGTGAGTCTCTGAAGTCTCCAGGCCTGTGTTGGCTGGGGGATTACAAGAAAGAGAATTAAAGTTAATTAACCCAGCAGTAGCTTTCACATAAAGGATAATTCGAGCAAACTGGAAATGGCTGGAAGCGGAGCCAGCTTTGCTAAACTATGTGTGGGCCTCTAGCCCTCGGGTGGAAAGTAGACCTGAGATGAAGGGAAGCAGCAGTGGGCACTGCGCACAGGGTGAAGCAGAAGCCATTGAATCACACATACAGATAATAGTATGTATTATCTGTTCCGTGTGCTCTAATCTATTGCCCATTTCTGTGCGTTCACGAGTATATAGCAATAATTCTTCAAGCAGTCTGGGCAGAATCATGTATGTGTACCTCTACGCACATGCGTGCATGTATATGCATATCTCTGATTGATTCTATTTTTGTTTCTTCAAACATCACTGCTTTTTCAAAGTGCTTCGAGGAGGGTCAGAAGCACAGGTGCTCAGTCTGTTTAAAATGGCCTAGAAAGGAAAGCACTTGCTTTAATCTGATGTCTAGGCTGCAGTTCTAAAAATTGGATTGAAAAGGATTAGATTAGATTAGACCTTCTGGATTTAAAAATGTTAAAGCTCCATTTATGCTTTAACATAATCTCTTTCTACTCTCTGGAGCCATCAGGCAGAACATAAGTCTTGGGCTGCGTTTTTATTATTATTAAATTTCAGACCATTTCTTTAAACATCCCCCTTTCGTATTTGTAATAGGAAGAAATCCTCCGAGACTGAGCTACAAGTTCTTTTGACCTGCTGTTGGAGGTGGGCTGTGGGTGTGAGCCTTCTGATTTTTAGTGGCTTTTGTGCCTCTGTCCACAGTCACAGACTGCCATGAATATGAATAACCACTTTTATATTCAAAATACCAGCACACATACCTCAGAATACTCAACATCTCCTGAAGTTGTAGCTACTCACACAACAATTCATTAGAAAGCCTAAAGAGAGCTTGATAAGGCTTTGTATACCGGATGCCTATTTGACAAACCCATTAGTTTCAATCACCATAAATAAATAAAAAAAAAGACAAAGAATTATATGCCATTTTCAAACTCCCGAGGTTCTGCATACAAATAGAGTTGTTCTGCAGCTCGAATGTTTATGCTTTATAAACCAGGAAATTCAGTCGTTTGAGATTATATATTCTGAGGTGGAAAGCTGAAAAAAATATCTTGACATGATCAACATTAAGTTGTTAACAGATTATCTATTTGTCAACATTTAATCACAGCTTCTCTAGAACCGGTACGTCTAAGAGCTGAAGATGGCTTGCAAATATCCGTCTTTTTTTTTTTTTCTTTTTTATTGCTGCTCTTGGGCTGACGTATCTCAAAATGATAGTGTCAGCTTTGTTCTTCCGGCACCAGGAAAGCAAGATTTCTGACTGATCCCAGGGAAAGTACCATCATTTGTCTAAAACAACAAATTCTCTGCTGGCTAATCAGAGTCTCGGCTTTTTTTTTTTTTAACAAATAAAATAGTATTTTTGACCTAAGTGAATTATTTGTAACCAATAAAATATACAAACAGAAAGATGAACATTGATTCCTTTATTGGGTTTGATGAAAACATTGATAGCCATGTTGTGATAGACTGAACGGCTTCATAGCAGGCCTTCCCTCCGGAGACACAGCCAGGCTGATGGCACTCCCATGGCAGGACCATTGAAAAGAGGCACCACTGACAGCGAGAACAAGTTTTCTCATTCAGGAAATGCAAAAATCCACCTTACAGCATTAGCTTTGAATGTTTCTGTCTACTTTTAAAGTTAAATTTTAGTCATCAAAGAATAAGCATTATGGAAATCATCTTTCCCGTTTATAAAGAAGCCACAGGTAATTCTCCAATCAAACTTGAATGTTGACTAACTATGAAAAATAAACTAATATTTGTACTTTCTTTTTCCACAAAAACTATGTCCACGAATAACCAAACAATTGACTAAGAGCAAGTTTCTCAGAGAGAAATGTCCCAGCTAACAAACAGAGGAAGAATTATAAAACTTTGCTTTTCACCCTTTGGTGGGAAAGAAAAGAGAGCAATACAAAATGAAACACAGTCATACAATTTGTCGGTTTCCTAATAAAATCAGCATCATAGATACTTTTGAAAAATTCAAATCAGAGTCTGATCAAGCCCTCACACTTCCCAAGAAAGCCGGCAGTGGGAGAAGGGAATTGGGTGGAGGCAGCGAAACTTCACAGAACAGCTCTTCTTTCTAAAGATTTTTCTCTTTATTGTGTTCAAAGAATGACTTTTAAATGTATATGAATGCTTTTTGCCAGAGTGCATTTACGTGCAATATATGAATTTCAGGAACCCAAAGAAGCCAGTGAGTGCTATTAACTGCTGAGCCATCTCGCCAGTCCTTTTAGCTTTTAAAAAATTAACGGCAAAAAGGATGGAAGGAAGGAAGGAAGGAAGGAAGGAGGGAGGGAGGGAGGGAGGGAAGAAAGAAAGGAAGGAGGGAGGGAGGGAGAGAGGGAGGGAGGGAAGGAAGGAAGGAAGGAAGGAAGGAAGGAAGGAAGGAAGGAAGGAAGGGAGGAAGGGAGGGAGGGAGGGAGGGAGGGATAAGATAAGGGAAACATAATTCAAGAGACATGTGGGGGAGAGGGAAAAAAGAAGAGAAAAAGGAACATCTGTAACTTAGAGATGCCGAAGATCCCTCATCTCCTTGTTTAGACCCTTTTAGCAGGCACACTAGCAATTTCCTCAACTGACGAATTTTAAAGGTACAAATTTCATTTGTTTTGGAATAAAAAAAAACACCATTTGACAGCTTCAGAAAGTGGAATGCAGTATTAAAAAACTTCTTTGTCTCTAGAAAAAAAATTAAAATGTAATGCATTTAGTGACGCCTCATACTCATCTAGGATAGACAATTGTGCCAAGTTCCAGGTGAACACAATTCTCCCAAGTTATTGTGACAATCACTTTCAGAAGCCAAATCCTAGTCCCTTGGTTAGCTTTGGGCATCAAATATGTGTAAATCCAGTACCATATATCAGCAAGGAATGGACAAAAACATTCTAATTAGAAATACTAATTTTATCCTTTTACACAATCAACTTTTCTGTTTCCTATGTATCCCAGAGTACAGATTAGTGTTCAAAACAATACCCAGACTTGGAATCCTAAAGGACAAAATGGGTGGGGAGGAAGGAGGACAGAAAAAAGAAAAAATGAAAAGAAATAAAGCACTTAAATAAAACTCTAAAATGAGGCATTATTAAAGTTTGATGCTAATAAAAAAAATCCACAGTAAAACTATGAAGTATTAATAAGACACAATTTGTAAAGTAGGGAAAGAAAACCCCACAACAAAAACAAGAGAAGAAATCTCTCAGGAGCAATGGGAAATGAAATACTCCCACAACACATTATGCTAAAAGGTACTTATTTCATTTGCAGCTTGTATTTATATTTTTTAATATGGAAAAAGAACAGCAAGTGACACATTATGTTAAAAGGTACTTATTTATGTGTTATTTCTATTTAAAGAAGTAGCAGCCTTACTTGGAATGCATATGGGTTGAATGTGAATCTGTATTATTAAATTGTACTTTTGGAGGGTGAAACAGTTCACTTTTTAAAAGAAACTTAGGAAAAAAGAACTGTAATTATTTAGCAGTTTTTATTTCAAGAATGTTAAAGTCTTAGGCATTTTATGTAATTTTTTAAAAAATATCTGCTTTCCATGGTTCAAAGGAGTTATTGAATATGCAATTAATTATTTATCATAGTGCCATGAGATCACTATATCAAAAATATAGATACATCTTTCTGTGTCTTTCCATGATGTCAGAATTTATTGACTAAGAGTAAATTGAGAAGTTACGTAGTGTCTGTGGTTAGTGGTCCTATTTTCCAGTGATTGCTAGCCTGGGTGAACAGAAGGTTTTTAAGTCCATTCCTAACCACTACATTTAACCCTCAGATCAGACACATCATACAGTAAGTATCTCTATATATGTGTATGTATACAGCTTGTGGAATTGCTAAAAAAGGGCAAAAGAGGCCACAACAGAGTTCAAGAAATTTCAAAAGCTCTAACTAGAGAGCAGCAGAAGCCAATGGAATGGCATGGCACTCTCTGGAAATGAGGAACCTCTTTGGAGGCACCTCCTTCCTTCTCCTTTCTCGCTGTCCCCTCCCACTGGGTCCCATTGTTCTCCTGGACGATTTCACTTCTCCTTTTTTGTCACACTGACATAGATGGTTTTAGACATTTTTATAAAATCTAGGGAACACACACGGGAAGAAACATACCATATTTGATTTTCTGAGACTAACGTCTATGACCCAAGCTCAGTCCAGCAAAGAACAGCATTCTGATTTCTCAGTTCTGAAAGTCCACAATTTAAAACCTTTTATCTATGCATTTTATTTCATTGTTATTCTTTATTTGTCCCGGAGATATTGCTAATTGCCAGTGAAACATTATTGTTGCTTTAAAACCCTTTGCCAGACAATGATCTCTGTCATCTGGTTTTAAAGGGATGTTGTTTATCCTTTCTGGCTCAAGTTGAGATTTTTCTGTTTCTTGGTATAACAAATAATTGATGTTCGGGGATGTTTGCGAATGTCAATTCTTAACTCATTTGGTCTCCTATTGCAGCAGACCTCTGACAATATTTCTGCGAAGAAAGTGGTGTATCAGTTTGATGCTACACTGTGATGGGAATCCAGGTCCCCAGCTTTCCTTCCATTTTCTCTCAAAAGAAAAGGGCTCCTGATTACTGACTGATGCAGTAGAGCTTAGTCAACCCATGAGTAGAGACAAAAGTGTGCCTGCATCGTTCCCTACATGGCCTCCATCACCACTGAGGGAGGGTCATGTCTCCATTGAGAATCTGTAATGGGAAATTCTGCTACATTTCCTCTGATAAAGTACCAATAAGCATTCTGAGCAAAGCCTGTGCTACCATGGCTTTGGCTTAAGTTCAGACTGCTCATTCGGCTCTTCTTTAGAGTGTGGAGGGTTATTGTCTCCTGGATAAGATCAAATTCCAGACTCCAGCCTGAATGTCTCCATCCACACCAGTGGAAGATTCAGGGTATTTTATTGTATCCTGGACAAACGCAAGCCTGGTTCCCTATTTGGCCTTTGGGGCTGAGAGTGGGGTAGAAGCATTTTCTGTGGTGCTCATCAAGAGAGAAGCAGACACTGTCTGAAAGTTTTTGTACTGACAGGATAACGTGCCTGGAACTTGCCTGGCGGTGAAAAGCTCTTCTTGAGCCTCTGGTTGCCCTCACTCAGGCTGGCTGCCCCCTGCCACAAAACTTGGAGGTCCAGTGAAAGAGAAAGCAGAATCCTCCCATCAGCCGTTGCCCTTTTCACTTTCATAAACTACATTGCTTTGCTTTATATATCCAGAATTTTTAGTGGTTCTATGTGCAAAGTGTATGAAAGGTAGATCTACTCCATTTTCCTATATTTGAAAGTCACTGATTATAGGTAATGGCCAATATTCTAATTCCATATTAACATGCTGAACAATCAGATTGAATTTTTAACCATGTTCTGTTTAGATCATTTTTATGATCTGAAAAAATAATTTAGATTGCTACTAGGGACAAGTGGTATCAAGTTATATAATGTGCAGAACTTTTGAGTTAAGCATTTGTTAATTTGAGTCCTTGATCTTTAGCTTAAACTGTATTCAATGACCAAAATAACTTATATGTCAGAACTCATTCAATAAAACTACAAAATGACAACAGCAATAACTATCAGTTATGATGACTGAAAATTATTTATAATAGTAAAAGCATACAGTGCCTAGCACAGTACACGAGAGAATTCAATACCATCACATATGTTTCTCTTTAAAGCCATTCTTAATTGATAGATTACTTCTTCCCAGACTACTCATTGCTTCTTTTTTAGTTTTAAAATGCTGAAGTGGAATATTTTCTTTAAAACTATTTTTTCCTTTATGCACCATGGAATCAAGTCATAGAAAGGATCTGAATTGTTTAACAACCCAAGGTTGACTAGATGAGCACACTGTAAGCACAGAAAATGCATTTGAAAGTATCTTATACTTTGGCCCATGACTCACTCTTTGACATTAATTCTTCTCTATAAGGGATTAATGTACTGAAGAATCAATATGCTTTCAGACATATTCTACATCACTGAGTTTCTTTGCTGGTCAGTTTTTTCATTATTAACAACTTATGTCAGCAATATCCCCAGTTCATCCAGCAGTATTTGAATTTATTCTCTCATTTTAGTTCTGATTGTTACACATTACTCTAAAGGTCATTTGTAACTTGATTTTCCAAGAAAGCATTTAAGAGCCAGTATGAAGATCCCGAACCTTGGGGAAGGAACCAATTTAAGGAAAGTATATTCTCTACATACCTATAGAGTAAATATTGTGGGCGACACTGCACTTCATTATGTTTATATTTGCCAAGAAAAAATCCCTCAAGATTCTAAATGTGTTCTAATCCAAATCTGTTTTATAGTATTTTTCATTAATGATAAATATAGTCCATCTTTTTTTCAACTAGAATTCTATGGTTCATTAATTTTGAACACATTATATAAATTTATCTAATATTGATTTAATTACATTAGACTTAACCTTATTTTGTGTTTTGTATGTTACATAAGATACATGAGTAAACTTAGATGCTTAACCATTAATGAATCAAGGTTTCTTTAAAAAGTTGTCAAGTCTAGGCACGTGGTAGATAAAGCATAAGATAAGCCTAGAGTGTAATTTTTTGAAAATAGGGAACCACACCCTAAATAAGGGCATTGCATTAACATGACACAAGGTTCACCTTGAAAAGGCTCCAACCAGCCAAACCTAGAACAATTTGAACAGGAGAGTTAGAATAGAACTAATGGTTCATAAACTGCTTTTAGATTTGCCTTTTGCACAATATTGTAAGTATATACATGGGTAAACATGGGGAAGAGATCTTACAGTGGATTGGTACGAAGCAGATATAGAGTAAATCATAGGTACTCTTGTATGAATTGCATCTCTATAAAGTGAAGACATCAAATCCCTAATTTTTAGGCTACCAAAACCTCACAGTTGTTGAAGTAGAGCTTTCCAAGAGATAATTAAGTTAAAAGTGAGTTATAAAGATGGATTCTGATGATCCAATCCTAGGACTAGTTTCCAGAAGACTAATTTAAAGACTACAAACAAAGATTCATGGATAATTGCCAAAAATTTAATTTGAAATGATGTAAAGTAATGGTATTATAACAACGTTAAAGTTGTGTAGTGATCTAAAGACAATATGTCCTCCCTGAACAATGGCAATGGCAAGAAAGAAGAGGAAGTCCCAACCCTAGTCCTCCATAGAAATAAAAATTCAAAAATTGAGCATATATCAAAATCATGTAAGAATTAAGAGAAGAGACGGTGTCCCAGATGAACATAAATACAAGAACTACTATATTGAAATAGGTAGAAGGGCTATTCATTCTGTGTTACTTACATCAACCTCTTGGCAAAAATGCCATATGTCACTACAGGAGACAATACTAGGCATTTGACTCATCCCAATAGAGGAAGGTGCAATCGGATTATGCTTTCAACATCACATCTTTAGGGACTGTACATCGAGAATGAATACTATAGAATAGCTCATCATAACCAGAACACTCAAAGTTCAATGTTCTCGAGAATAAGGAAAAATAAGTGAAATAGGAGTCCGGGATTTAGAATTTTTCTCTCTTTTTTTCTTTTTTCCCTCTTTTCCTTTAATTGCTATTTTATTTTATTACCATTATTTAGATCTCAACTTTTCTAATGTTTGCTGGAGGAACAAATTCTGTTGCACCTGATTTGGGTCTGAGATAGAGTGTTTTTCACTTTGTACAACTGATGGCTACTGGGAAGCAAATCAGGTGGGGAAATCTACAGCTGTAAACCAGAGAATTTTCAGTACTGCAGTGCTATGGGACAATGGTTCGTATCCTGTCACTTGTATTTTAAATAAATGCTGATTGGCCAGTAGCCAGGCAGGAAGTATAGGTGTGGCAACCAGGCAGGTAGTGGAGGCAGGGCAATAAGAATTCTGGGAAGAAGGACGTTTCAGTCTGTAGTTGTCACCTAGACAGAGAAGAAGGCAGACACAGAGCAAGCAAGATGTGACTGCCTTGACAAAAAAGGTACCACATGGCTAACACAGACAAGAATTATGGGTTAATATAAGTTATAAGAGTTAATAAAAAGCCTGAGATACTAGGCTAATCAGTTTATAATTAATGTAGACCTCTGTGTGATTTCTTTGTGACTGAATGGCTGCCTAACCAGGCAGGACCGTGTGGGACAGAAAATTCGATCAACAAATGACGTCCAATATAGGAACCAAGCAGGACAGAAACCTCTATCGACACCACAGACAGACACCAGAGGTAGTGCAGGAAGAGGAAATGGTAAAGTCTTCCTAATTAAGAAATTGCACACACCCGCTAGCTGTGCAGTGATGGCACTTGCCTTTAATCCCAGCACTTGGAAGGCAGATCTCCATGACTTAGAGATCAACCTGGTCTACAAAGCAAGTTCCAGGATAGCCAGAGCTGTTATCCAGAGAAACCTGTGTCAAAATCACTCTTCCCACCTCCTCACAAAAAAAGAAAGAAATTGGACTCCTAGGAACAGGAAATCATGCTTTCTGACAAAAGTATATAGCAACTCCCATACTTAGTATCTTGCTGGGTTTATTGGCAAAGTACAAACCTGTAACATGAGGGGCCTGCTTGTTGGGGGTTTTTCTGTCCTCCCACCAGGCCCCCACAATTGTTTAGTCCCAGAGAAAATCACCCAAAGATCTCTGTAAGTTATAATGCTGATTGGCCCGTTAGGTCAGGCTTCTTACTGGCTAACTCTCACATCTTGATTAAACCATTTTTCTTATCTGTGTTAGCCATGTGGCTCAGTACCTTTTTCAGTGGGGCAGCTCACATCCTGCTGCTTCAGTGATCTGGGCAGGAGTGGGAGGAATCAACTTCCTTCTCCCCAGAATTCTCCTGCTCTCCTTGCATCATTTCCACTTCCTGTCTGGTTTTCCTGCCTACACCTCCTGCCTGGCCAATCAGCATTTATTTAAAACATTATTGACAGAATACAGACAATTCTCCCACATCACAAACCATTCATAAAGATGGAGAGACAATGATTTCCTTCCGAGTTTCCAACAGATAGTGATACATGATGAAAAAGCAAAGCATAGCCTAATAAAGGAGATGAACCAAAACTCCAGGAATGGACAAAAAAAAGAAAGAAAAGTCATCAAAAGAACTGAAACAGAGGTCACAGAGATACTAATGAGCTGATGCAAGTAAAAATGGATGCAAATGGCAATATCAACAAAGATCCATTCTGAATAAAACAAATTACAATCAGATACCAAATTTACATAACAACTGTAACCCTAGAAACTTCATTTTATGTAAACCAAGTAAAGAATATTTAATATAGTGCAAATATTCAAAGCTTGTGTAACGATAGCATCATATTAGTTATGCAACTAGTATTTTTTCAAAGATTTTTATATTAAAACATAAAATACTTTATTATTAAAAAGTATAGAATAACAAATGCTAAACAAATTTGGAGGCCTAATACTGTATCTGTTAAAGAATAACTTAATTAAGTAGACAATACAGCAAAGATAGAAAGAATTTATCTCATTAATAAAGAAACTCCCAAGAAAAAGAAAAAAGGCCCAATTAATTCTTTAGCTGCCAGAAGGTGGGGTAATACATGCTTTGACAATACAAACTCAAAAGAGAGAGAACAGGAGACAGAAGGGAAAGCAGAAGACTTATAGAGTTCCAAAATCTAGGGAAAGAAATGACACCCAGACTCAAGAAGATCAATGACTTACTACTAGGACAAGTTAAAAAAAAAAAAGCAGACACCTACTGTCATTTCCAAAGTAAAAGAAGTAACTCACCATGTAGAAGAGAAAGATCATCAATAGTCTTAGCCATGGATCTTGTGTGCTATTACAACAACATACTAGGGAAGTTATGCCCATTCATATGATGGAAACAATACATTTTAAAGGATAAACCACTATTTTCTTTCTGTATCAGAGACTTGCCCTTCAGGCATGAATACATGTTTGATTTCATAAACTTGGTCAAATATTATGGTTTTCAGAGGTTAAAGGCCCTAAAAGAGAACTTACTACTAATGTTTTTATTGAAAGAACATTTACTTTATAAATGTTGAAATATTTATCTTTATAGATGTAGACTAGTACTGCTATGGGCTTGATCATAGATGCTCCTTTTGTTGGGTTTGCCAGTTAATGGAAAGACTCATAACAACTCAAAGAGCTGAGCATTAGTAATTCTTGAGTGCTCATCCATAAATAAGAAAATATTACACTTTTTTAACTACCCAGAAACATTGTGAGGCGGAAAGACTATAGAAGATAGAGAATGTCAAGGAATACTATGAAATACTGTCCACTAGATATGAATGAACTATGGACATAATAAATACAAAACAGAACTATGGCTTCACAGTCCCATTTCTAGGTACTTGTACAAGATACTTGCGCTCAGGACTTGAGATATTTGAATTCCACGTCCATTGCAACACCACTCACAATAACTCACGAGAAACAGTAAACCAAATTCATAGATGAACTGATAAAGTATATATAGTGTAAGCGAGGGGCTCTGATCCTGTACCAGAAGATACAACGGAGGGGTAAGTGTGTTGTTCCTGACCGCCATACAAGTCCAGTTAGGGAACACACAATATTCCCGCCATCCTTATCTACCTGGCTACTCCAAAGGGGCAGCTTCCCCCAGCTAAACCCTCTCTCCTGCTACGCCATCCCAGCTTTCTGCCTGGAACCTCTACCCTTCCCCTCTCCCGTTTTTGGGGCTTAAATTCCTCCATCTCAGCCGGGGTGGGTGCCGCGAGCCAGGACAGGCGGTGAGTGCAAAGGGAAGGGAGTCCCTTTGTTCTGATCTCCGGCCTGCAGCAAGCTAAGACTGCAGGCAGGGAGACTTCTGACCAGCGAGGGGCTCTGATCCTGTACCAGAAGATACAATGGAGGGATAAGTGTGCTGTTCCTGACCGCCACACAAGTTCGGTTAGGGAACACACAATATTCCCGCCATCCTTATCTCCCTGGCTACTCCAAAGGGACAGCTTCCCCCAGCTAAACCCTCTCTCCTGCAACGCCATCCCAGCTTTCTGCCTGGAACCCCGATCCTGCCCTCTCCCTTTTTCGGGCTTAAATTCCTCCATCTCAGCTGGGGTGGGCACCGCGGGCTGGACAGGCAGTGAGTGCAAAGGGAAGAAAGTCCCTTTGTTCTAATAGCCTGCCTGCAGCAAGCTAAGGCTGCAGGCAAAGTGATTCCTGGATAGCAAGGGGCACTAATCCAGTAGAAGAAGACCCAGTGGAGGGATGAACCATTGGAGAACATCTGAAGAAAGAGATGGGCAGGCGCCAAGGCAAGAATTCCTCCAATAATCTGAAAAACAACATGAAAACACCAGATCCCAGCGATCTTACGACAGAAGGACTTGAGCACCCTATTCCGGAAGAAGTGGAAAACAGTGTCATTATGAAAGCAATAGAGTCTCTTAAACAGGTTATGAATAACTCTCTTAAAGAAATAGAAGAGAAATTTACCAAAAAGATGGAAGAAATGAGTAAAGAAATGGAAGACAAATATAGCAAAAAGTTTGAAGAAACGAGTAAATTCGTAAATGATACCCTGGGAAACCAAGAAAAAACAATCAAACAGGTAATGGAATCAGTTTAAGAATTGAAAACTGAAATGGAGGCAGTGAAGAAAACACAAACCGAGGGCCGACTGGATATGGAAAATCTAGGTAAAGAAACAGAGACTTCAGGAACAAGCATAACCAATAGAATACAAGAGATAGAAGAACGAATCTCAGAGTATGAAGACACCGTAGAGAAAATAAACGCCCTGACCAAAGAAAACAGCAAATCCAACAAATTCTCATCACAAAACATTCAGGAAATATGGGACATAATAAAAAAAAACCAAATCTAAGAATAATAGGAGAAGAAGAAGGAGAAGAATTGCAGATCAAAGGTCCAGAAAATATATTCAACAAAATTATAGAAGAAAACTTTCCCATCCTAAAGAACGATATTCCTATGAAGGTGCAAGAAGCATACAGAACACCGAATAGACTGGATCAGAAAAAAACATCCCCTCGCCATATAATAATCAAAACACAAAGCATTCAGATTAAAGAAAGGATATTAAGAGATGCAAAGGAAAAAGGTCAAGTAACCTATAAAGGTAAACCTATCAGACTTACACCAGAATTCTCTATAGAAACCATGAAAGCCAGAAGGTCCTGGATAGAGGTACTGCAGAAACTAAGGGACCATGGATGCAAGCCCAGACTACTATACCCAGCCAAGCTTTCGTTCACTATCAACGGAGAAAACAAAATATTCCAGGATAAAAACAAATTTAAACAATACGTAACTATTAATCCAGCCTTACAGAGAATATTAGAAGGGAAATTACATCCCAAGGAATCCAACATTGCCAACACTGACTACAATAACTCAGACATCTAGCAACCCTTCACTAGCACAACCCAAAGAAGGAAAACACATACACTCTACTACCCCCCCCCAAAAAAATGACCGGAGTCAACAACCACGGGTCATTAATATCTCTTAATATTAATGGACTCAATTCACCTATAAAGAGGCACAGACTTAGAGATTGGATACGAAAACAGGATCCAACATTCTGCTGTTTACAAGAAACGCACCTCAACCACAAAGACAGACACCTACTCAGAATAAAGGGGTGGGAAAAGGTTTTCAAAGCAAATGGATCTAAGAAACAAGCGGGTGTGGCCATTCTAATATCTAACAAAATCGACTTCAAACTAAAATCAATCAGAAGAGATGGAGATGGACATTTCATACTCATAACAGGAACAACTCATCAGGAAGAAGTCTCAATCCTGAATATCTATGCCCCTAATATAAAGGCACCCACATATGTAAAAGAAACTCTTCTAGAACTCAAGGCAGTCATCAAACCACACACGCTAATAGTAGGAGACTTCAACACTCCTCTCTCACCAATGGACAGGTCAATCAGACAGAAACCAAACAGAGAATTCAGAGATTTATTGGAGGTATTGAATCAAATGGACTTAACAGACATCTATAGAACACTCCACCCAAATAGGAAAGAATATACCTTCTTCTCTGCAGTTCATGGAACCTTCTCGAAGATTGACCACATACTCGGTAACAAAGCAAACTTTCAGAGATACAAAAAAATATTAGTAACCACCTGTGCCTTGTCAGATCACCATGGATTAAAATTAGAATTCAACAACAATGTTACCCCCAGGAAGTCAACAAACTCATGGAAGTTGAACAGTCAACTACTAAATCACCCCTAGGTCAAGGAAGAAATTAAGAAAGAAATTAAAGTCTTCCTTGAATTTAATGAAAACAAAGACACAACATACTCAAACCTATGGGACACTATGAAAGCAGTGCTAAGAGGAAAGTTCATAGCAATAGGTGCCCAAATAAAGAAAACAGAGAAAGCACACATGGGAGACTTAACAGCACACTTGAAAGCTCTAGAAAAAAAAGAAGCTGATTCACCCAGGAGGAGTAGAAGACTGGAAATAATCAAACTGAGGGCTGAAATCAACAAAATAGAAACACAGAAAACAATCCAAAGAATCAATGATTCAAAAAGCTGGTTCTTGGAGAAAATCAACAAGATTGACAAACCCCTATCGAAACTAATCAAACGGCAGAGAGAGAACATGTAAATTAATAGGATCAGAAATGAAAAGGGGGACATAACCACAGACACAGAGGAAATTCAGAGAATCATTAGATCTTACTACGAAAGTTTATATGCCACAAAGTTGGAAAATGTAAAAGAAATGGACATTTTTTTAGATAAGTACCATATACCAAAGTTGAACCAAGAACAGGTGAACAATCTAAATAGACCTGTTAGTCGTGAAGAATTAGAAGCTGTTATCAGAAAGCTCCCTACCAAAAAAAGCCCAGGACCAGATGGTTTCAATGCAGAATTCTACCAGAACTTCCAGGAAGAGCTAATACCTATACTCCTTAATGTATTCCACAATATAGAAACAGAAGAGTCATTGCCAAACTCCTTTTATGACGCTACAGTTACCCTAATAGCAAAACCACACAAAGACACAACCAAGAAAGAGAATTACAGGCCAATCTCACTCATGAACATCGACGCGAAAATTCTCAATAAAATCCTGGCAAACCGAATCCAGGAACACATTAGAAAAATTATCCATTATGATCAAGTAGGCTTAATCCCAGAGATGCAGGGCTGGTTCAACATACGCAAATCTATCAATGTAATCCATCATATAAATAAACTGAAAGAAAAAAACCATATGATCATTTCATTGGATGCTGAAAAAGCATTTGACAAAATTCAACACCCATTTATGATAAAGGTGTTGGAGAGACTGGGGATACAAGGATCATACCTAAATATAATAAAAGCAATATACAGCAAGCCGACAGCTAACATCAAATTGAATGGAGAGAAACTCAAAGCCTTTCCACTAAAATCAGGAACACGACAAGGCTGTCCACTCTCTCCATACCTCTTCAATATAGTGCTTGAAGTTCTAGCAATAGCAATAAGACAACATAAGGAAATCAAGGAAATTCGAATTGGAAAGGATGAAGTTAAACTTTCGTTATTTGCTGACGATATGATAGTGTACATAAGTGACCCCAAAAACTCTACCAAAGAACTCCTACAGCTGATAAACCCCTTTAGTAACGTGGCAGGATACAAGATCAACTCCAAAAAATCAGTGGTCCTCCTATACACAAAGGATAAAGAAACAGAGAGGGAAATCAGAGAAACATCACCTTTCACGATAGCCACAAATAGCATAAAATATCTTGGGGTTACTCTAACCAAGGAAGTGAAAGACCTATTTGACAAGAACTTTAAGTCTTTGAAGAAAGAAACTGAGGAGGATACCAGAAAATGGAAAGACCTCCCCTGCTCTTGGATTGGGAGAATCAACATAGTAAAAATGGCAATTCTACCAAAAGCAATCTATAGATTCAATGCAATCCCCATCAAAATCCCATCAAACTTCTTCACAGACCTTGAGAGACCAATAATCAAGTTTATATGACAAAACAAAAAACCAAGGATAGCCAAAACAATCTTATACAATAAAGGAACTTCAGGAGGCATTACCATCCCTGATTTCAAACTCTATTACAGAGCTACAGTATTGAAAACAGCTTGGTATTGGCATAAGAACAGAGAAATCGACCTTTGGAATCGAATAGAAGACCCGGATATTAACCCACAAACCTATGAGCACCTAATTTTTGACAAGGGAGCTAAAGGTATACAATGGAAGAAGGAAAGCATCTTTAACAAATGGTGCTGGCATAACTGGATGTCAACCTGTAGAAGGATGAAAGTAGATCCATATCTATCACCATGCACAAAACTCAGGTCCAAATGGATTAAAGACATCAACATTAATCTGACCACTTTGAACCTGATAGAAGAGAAAGTGGGAAGTAGTCTACAAGATATAGGCAGAGGAGGCCTCTTCCTAAGTAGGACCCCAGTAGCACAGACAATAAGAGAATCAATGAATAAATGGGATCTACTGAAACTGAGAAGCTTCTGTAAAGCAAAGGACACTGTCAGTAAGACAAAAAGGCTGCCTTCTGACTGGGAGAAGATCTTCACCAACCCCTCATCAGACAAAGGTCTGATCTCCAAAATATACAAAGAACTCAAGAAACTAGGCACTAAAACTCTAATTAACCCAATTAAAAAATCGGGTACTGAACTGAACAGAGAATTCACAACAGATGAACTTCGAACGGCCAGAAGACACTTAAGGTCATGCTCAACCTCCTTAGCGATCAGGGAAATGCAAATCAAAACAACTTTGAGATACCATCTTACACCTGTCAGAATAGCTAAAGTCAAAAACACCAACTATAGCCTATGCTGGAGAGGATGTGGAGAGAGGGGAACTCTCATTCATTGTTGGTGGGAATGCAAACTTGTGCAGCCACTGTGGAAATCAGTGTGGCGGTTTCTCAGGAAACTGGGAGTCAACCTCCCTCAGGACCCAGCAATTCCACTCTTGGGAATATACCCTAGAGATTCCCTAACATACTAGAAAAGCATTTGTTCAACTATGTTCATAGCTGCACTATTTGTAATAGCCAGAACCTGGAAACAGCCTAGGTGCCCCTCAATAGAAGAATGGTTAAAAACGGTGTGGAACATAAACACATTAGAGTTTTACTCAGCGGTAAAAAACAATGACATCTTGAATTTTGCATGCAAATGGATGGAAATAGAAAACGCTTTACTGAGTGAGGTAAGCCAGACCCAAAAAGAGGAACACGGTATGTATTCACTCATAAGTGGATTCTAACCATAATTAAAGGTCTTTGAGCCTATTATTCGTGATCCTAGAGAAGCTAAATAAGAAGATGAACCTGATGAAGATTATTTAGCTATCCACCATGAGGTAGGAAATAGTCAAGAGTCCCAGGTAACCTCGGGTGCATGGGGGGGTTGTTGGAAGGGGAGAGGGTTAGAGAGAAGGGAGTAGGGGAGGAATGGGGAAAGCTTGGTTGACCGGGATGCGGGGGATGGAGGAAGGTTGAATATGGGATCAGGGAAGAATATATTTCAACTAAGGGAGTCATTTTAGGGTTTACAGGAGACTTGATTATATATGGGATCCCAGGTCCAAGGTGAGATCCCCAGATTGTTCTCTGGACAGAGGAGAGGGTGCCTGAACCAGCCTTGGCCCATGACCATACTGATGAATATTTTGCTTATCACCATAGATCCTTCATCTGGCGATGGATGACGATACAGACGGAGACCCACATTGGAGCACTGGACTGAGCCCCCCAAGGTCCAAATGAGGAGCAGAAGGACGAAGAAAATGAAAAAGCAAATAAGGACTGCGAGGGATGCTATCACCCAGTGATACAAGGGGACGGATCTAATGAGAGTTTACCAAGACCAGTTGGACTGCGACTGAATGAGGAAGTGATCCAACCAGATTCTGAATGTGGCCGGATTCTCTGAATGTGGCTGGCCCGGAGTCTTTCTGAAAAGCCATTGACAAGGACACTGGGACTTGTTTCCTCTGCATATACTGGGATTTTGGGGATCCAGTCTGTTTGGATACTCACCTTCCTGGACCTGGAGGGAGGGGGGAGGAACTTGAACTTCCCACAGGGCAGGAAACCCTGACAGCCCTTAGGGACGAAGAGGGAGGAGGAGAGGGAGTGGGGGGAGTGGTTGGGTGTTGGGAAGAGGGGCGTAAATGGAAACTTTTATAATTTAATAAAATTACTTTTAAAAAAAGTATATATAGTGTATATGCATATTGGAGTGCGTATTCACTGTTCCAAACAAAAACGTCTTCATACAGTCTGGATGAAATGTTCAGATACTGTCTAAAATAAATCACTGTAAAAGGACCAATGGGAACTAGAGAAGTGGCACTTGCTCATGCAGGGAGCCCATATTCACTTCTCAAAATCCACATGGCAACTTATCAAGAATCTATTATTAGTCACATGGCATCTTTTTACTTCTGACAACACTAAGCACAATACTTAAGTAAGCAAAACACACAAATGCATAAAATTAAATTAAATATTCCAAACTGTTTTTTAAAAAGACTAATGTTGACTTTATTCATTTAAAAATAGTTGAATAAACTCACAGAAACAGTAGAATGGTTTTTATTACATGCTCAAAAGGGAAAATGGAGCAAAATAACTGTGGAGTTCCCATCATGCAACATGGAGATGTTCAGATCTCTACAGTATTGTGCTGCCGTGTGCATTGAAAATACTGCTTAGAAGGTAAAACTCATAGTATCGAATTAAACACGCATTTCTACACAGACACGCATAGTCATTTGTGTGTCTTAGTGGAAATCTGGAGAAAACAGACTTCTTCAGAAGGAGGATGGATTAGAAGCATAGATAAACACCCCTGTCCTAGCTTCTTCCAGAGATACATCAGCAATTTAGATGGGGAAAAAATCATAAATATAACCACAAACGGAAGCAAAATTTTGAGCTGTGAGGAAATTAGCTCTGAAACCTGTTCATCGTAAGGAATAAATGGCTGCCCCTAGCTCACCAGGAGCAAACACGTGTACTTTCTTCTGCTACTAAAAGTCAAATTTCTGGAGCTTAGAGGTACATGTCATAATATTAGCAGCCTTTCTAACACCTGGTAGGGTGCCCGACATATGTTAGGCATTAGATAAATACAGTCTGAGTGAACAAAATGCCTTGTGGGATTTTAGAATATAAAATAAAGCGAAGAAGGAAACACGCTCAGCGGCTGAGGTTGACAGGGAAGACAAATTCTGCCTGGGGAAATGATTAAAGTCCGTTGCCTCGATTTTAACTTCATTTCATCACCACGTTGTTCTTCTCATTCGTGAATGTGAATTTATAAAATCTCAGCTGAATTTATATTTACTTTGTTTGTATATTCATGGTTTATGGAGGCTTAGTTTGTCCAATAACACAAAGGAAATACAATTTATGAAGAAAGCCTTTTATCACAAAACCCTCTGGAAAAATTGTACCAATATGCTACTGAACACATTGTTAGTAGCAGAAATATATTCTTGCTACTATTCCTGGATATAAGTGAATAATGTGTTTATAAATATGACTTTAAGATAGTAAAATGAGCATTCTGTCTCTTTATATAAAAATATGCCATATTCATTTCAGAAATGCTCTTAAATTTACTGATATTCAACGCATAAATATTTCAGATATTAGCATCCTTTTTTCCAATTTAGGCAACTCGACTTAGTATTTTTAAATTTTCTTTAAGTATTTTGATAAAAGCTATACCAATTTATAGCTTTCATTTCTGCATTTGAAGCTTACTTCATTATTTTGTACATACTAGCTTTCAAATAATTATGAATTATTTTATATTGTGTATGCAATTGATCTATTGTTAATGGTTTTTGTTTTCCATTTATAAAGTATTTTAAAAGCTAAGCATCATTCAGTATTAATTCACATTGTCTTTGCATATAAACATGCAAATGAGAAAATGATATATGTGTGTATTTCTATATACATTTATATATATAGTGACAGACCTATTAATATTTATGATCCTAATTTGTAATGTTATACACAACATTCTATCCAAAGATAAATGGTTTTATTTCATAATCATTATAAAACTGATATTTTGTTCTAACTTTATAACTTGAGTTATTAATTTCTGTCAATGTTTTATCAATTGTCTTGAAAAATATTATCTTCAAATATTCAGCGGGTAGTGATTAACTTGCTTTTGCTTTCATACCACATAAAGCATTAGAAACATCAAATAAGACATTCTGAGCTTCAGAGGATTGTTAAAAAAGAGGTAAAACTGAATTACCAAAGTTATTTTTTTAATTTCTTGATAATCTTCTTTATGAAGCCTATGACCAAAAATATCTCTGACATTTCAGCACTCCTATTGTCCTAACAACGATATATTTTCATTGTCTTTGGGTGACCATTGTTTTTTTGGCACAGGGTCTCTGTGTCCAAAAGAACAAGGTGTGAGTCATTCTGGACTCAAATTTACCATTCATCATTTTGCCTCAGTCTCCCAGATACAGGATTACAACTGTCCATATCATTCATGGTAACTTAAAATATGAAAAGGAATTGTGTTAATTGGCAACTTTGTGTTGATTGGTGAAGTCCATTCTCTTACCCAGCCTAATCAAGTGTTACCACATTGTACAGTAATCATTGCCTTCTGTAGTCACTGTTACTCAATTCACTACACTTAAAATTTAGCATCCCTAACTGTTTATACACCTATTTCTGGAATTTAATGAGTAATGGTGATAATAACTACTGTGATTGTAAACTTCACACTGCTATATTACAAAAATGAAAATAATAAACTCTTGAAATGATGGACTAGATTTAGTCTAAGCTTCTCCAAGATCCCCTTGACCTTGAAGATCTATTGTAATTAATATTCTTGTGTAGTGCAGATTTCTAGATTACAGCCTTTGAATTCACTTTCTGTTGGCCACCTATTGCTGGGGATGCACCCTACCTTTAAGAGTAGCTTGTTTCCCAAGTGAGACGCCCTGTAGAAAACAAACTCTTCATTTGCAAGAGGTCATCAGTGAGAGACAGCTTCATGGTTAGGGATTGGGTCCTGTGTCCATGTCTCCTTTCAGCTTCACGACCCTATCTGGCGCGCACCCATTCAGGCCCTATGCATGCCTTCCTCAGTCTCTGTGAGTTCAGATGTAGGTCGATCTCGTGTCCAAGCCTTGTTTCCACCAGTAACATTCAGTTATCCTCAACTGGAGGTCGGGTTTTAAGAGACCTTGCAGCATCCATGGTAGGATTTTGACTGCTTTAATCTTTTTATGTGCTTTAAGCATACAGGCACAACTTCTATGAGCTTATGTATTCAACAGCCCTGCCATGCCTAGAAGGGTTTTAGGGAGAAGGATCTATGGAACTGAAAATTAGGCAACACCTACCTTGTCCTGGGATTATTTTTTATTTGATAGCCTGGGAGAGGCACTGTCCTCCAGTCAAAAGGTAACTCCATATATTTATATGTGTGTATAATTTTTAAACTTCCTCTTTTGCCCACTGCACTGGAAGTATTATCACCAGAAGAATGTTGCATGCAGGTAACAGACAGTAAGTATTAAACACCCATAAGCCTAATTATCATTCTCCTATACAATAGTTGAAGTCTTTATTTTTTCCTAATTATCTAGACTCATTAAATTATGAACACATGTGGAAAGTCATTTAATTTTGTTTGTAAAATTTATTCTTTATACAATATACATAAAACAAAAGTATAATTCTTTGAAGTATAACTTTTTAATTTCAGATCTGACATAATGTATCCCTAAATTGTTGCTGCAATCCCTATAGCCCACATGGTTTCATTCTGCATTCTCAGAAAGTACTATACACTTAATTTAATATTATCATTTTTTATGGAAACTACTTTGATATGTTCAAATTGAGCTAACACCAAACCACGTACAATGGAATTGCTTCTCCAGCAACAGTTACCATGTTACAGTTGAAGTCTTCCCTCCTCATTTAGTCCCCCCCACTTTTTTCAAACAATGTGTAACATTAAGGTAGAAAATTCAAATTCAACACAGACTGACATATCAAAAATAAAAAGATAATAATAATTAGATTAGTATTTATATCAACACTCCCTGACTAGATTTGAACAAAAGGTTCATGCCAAAGTTCCTCAGAGTAGTAAAAACCAGTAAGACAATACGTGCAATCTCATTGCCTAGGTTGTTACTGGATCACTGTTGTAAAGAAGAGAAACTACTAGTTAAAATTTTTGAGACTTTAAAGTGTTTCTAAATATCAGATAATAAATAAAATGTAATATGTAAAAGACTTTATTACTTTGGAGGCAGAATCGCTCGATCTAGTACAAACTGGCTTCAATCTCATGCTATTCTGGCCTCTCAAATGCTAGGATTACAGCCAAGTATGCCCACACCCAGATTTAGTTATTTATTAATTTCAACCACAGTGACAATAAAGTTGCAAATCACTATGACACTCTCAGTTTCTTAATTCTTGTTATCAGTTATTGTTGTGGGAGTAACTTCAGCTGCCTCAACCAATAGTTGCTGAAGCACGAGCCCACAGTGCGGCGGGGAGCGCCTTCCGCTCCGTCAGCCAATAGCCGCTGAAATACCAGCCCACTGGGGCGTGGTATATTTCTCTTTTAAAAAGAGCCACAGATCCCGGATCAGGCCCTCTTGGTTCCGGCTCCTGCTCCTGGCTCCTGCTCCAGCGACTAGGCTCCCTTCCTGACGGTTTATGGTGTATGTAAATTTTACCCCCCAAAATAAATAACCCCTTGAAACATAACTGGTGTGGGATTGATTCGCCGATAAGTTATCTTCCCAAAGTGATGAAAGTATTTTTAAGCAAAACAAAATAATAATAATTTAATACTTAGTACTTCTTATATTGTAGGTAGAAGAGATAAAAATCAGGCAGAAATTGTCATCTTTGTGGGAAAATGTTATCTGTAATGTGTTCTGGTACAATGGACGACAGCGCTAAATGTCACGATCTCAAACACATGGGTCTTAGACATAGAAGCAGATGTTCGCATGTGTTGATCCATGTAGCTGTTTAGTAAACATGCATCTGTTACACTCCTGACATGTGTCTACACTGAACCGGATGTGTCAAGGAGACCTGTAGAGAGAGCAACAGCTTGGGAAGAAAGAACTAATTATTGTTGGTTCTGCAGTGGAGAACCTGATGAGCTCAAGAGGAAAGTGGAGAGTAGATACCTGTCATGAAGGCCAGAGATTATCTGGAACTCAGAATCAGAATACTTCCTCAAACTATTTAGTGTCTGTGGAACATTGACTACGCAAATCACACACGTTTGCGTGCACGCACATGCGCGCGCGAGCACACACACACACACACACACACACACAAGAGTATTTTTATATGGTTTTACATATCAAACAATATTCCACAAGGGTAACGCTGGGAAATTGTACCCCACAAGACACGTCATAAGATAAGCACCTCTTTTTCCACCACTTCATGTTCCAACTCTTTCAAACATGTTGATTCTTCTCTTTCCATTTGTTCCAAATCGTAGCTGTGTCCAAAAGTTTGCTATTTTTTAACTGGCCATGAATTTCTCCACTAACATTTAATTAACAAGCATTGAATCTCATGGATTAAAAAGCATGCACTTTTCTGTAATCATTGGTTCTTGATTCAAATGTTGTGATGAGAAAGAACACCTGTTGGGATTCTCTGTTTCCTCTCTCCTGTATCCACCTCCCTTTCTTTCCCCTCTTCAGATGACCTGTTCCTACAGCATTGTAACTGAGGAAGAAGGGACAAGAAGAAAGAAACCTAACTGGCAAGTGTTGTGTTATAGACTTGTACACTGAGTACTGGCTCTTCTCGGCCTAGCAGATTCTACCAGTTCTTCAAAAAGCTTGCATTGTTGAAATTCTCCAGGAGGCCACTTAGTCTCTCCCTCAGCCTCTGATATGGCAGATTTGGTCAATAGAATTGTTCTTTCTGTCTGATAATGCCTCCAAACATCAATAACCCCGTTTTATGTGATACAGTTCTGGCCCACAATAAATCTGCTAGCACAACCGCATCTAGCCAGCCTAGCTTGCTATCACAATTATGCAATGCCACCTTGTAACATTCACTGTGTTTATATTTTTGGCTGTTTTGATCTTTCCTGAAACCAATAATAATTACCTCGATCCATAATTTCACCGAGATCACCATTCCTGAACCAGCACATGAATAATGAATTCATTCATCACTAATGTCAGCTTACTAGATATTGATTTAAATTTTTTCTTATAAAAACATGATATAAATCATTTTGAAATCGATGAGTGCCAGTGGGTAGGATTATTAGGAGAAGCACTAAACTTCTGCATTTCAAGACAGCGATATACGAGAAAGACAACTCTCTATTGCTTACCTGAGTCATTTGCTGCAAAATTGAAAGGTCAAAACTCTGTTTATATGCACACTAACAAAGTAAGTCAAACCTCAGATAGTAATTTTGCTTGGTCTAACTAGTCTGTAAAAGCTGAAAATACAATGGCATTCAAATCTAACATTGCCTCACTAAAACTAAAGCTACTTTCAGTAATAGGATGGAGACTATGCTGTCAAGGTTCATTTAATGAAAAGAAGACATCGAAGCAGCATTTTTGCCATCTGAAATACTCATTTTAATTCATCTAAGCTGTAAAACTTAAATACATTAGATTCATGAAATAAAAATCTTACTTTTACAGAGCTTTCAGAAGGCTTTATAAAATGCTAGTCATTTAAAAATAGAAGTAGCTTACAAGAAATTACTTGTTATAAAATTAGCATCATACTTGACAGGAGAACTCAAATTCGTCTTCACCACCATACTCCAGGGTGCCATTTACAGAACAACATTAAGTTTATGTGAAATATTTTTCTCAGTGTCTTTTATACAAATAAAGTCGAAGGAATCTCATCGTGCAAGTGCCATCCTTGAAAGATCAATATTTCATGCTGTCTTAGATCATCCTAATTATTCTTTGCTCTGCCTTCATAACAATAAAAAATATTGTTCTCTTCAAACAGAAAAGTAAACATGTTCTGGATGCATGTTTAGATTATTCTGTTTTACATCAGCCAGCTTGTGGTGATCTGAGTATATAGAATGAAGATTCACAGAACTCAGAAATGCAGCCCAGTTGTTTCCTTTTCATGGAAGGAAGAGACAGAAAAGCAATTTATACTATATGGAGTGTACTATTAGAAAATCAAAAGTTGCTGTAACACATACAAAGAAAGAAGCCCTTGAAAAGCCAGTCTCCTGCTATTAGAATGAAGCTATGTAGCTAGCTAATATAGAGGTTTCAAAATACATAGCAAAGGCAATTCACACACTCTTCATTTTCAGCAAGTATCAAATTAACCAAATAATCTGGAACTAAAAGGGAACTTCATGATTAATATAAATGTTATAGAAACCATTTTTACCAAGTGACTTCTCCATGGAAAGTTTGAACTATAATAGAAAAATTCCCCTTCAAAAATCAGAAACTTGACTATAAGCCAGTTTGTAAATAAATCAAAACAAAAAAGAAAACTATAGAACTCAAGCAGCATCATTCTGCTTGGTTCAGACCTTGGGTCACAGAGCGATGGGGTAGTCACCAGTCCCCACAGGTCACTGGCAGCTGCTATTCCAACAGAATATTCACCATAACACAACATGTATGAAGTGTAGCCACTAGAAACAGTGGGTTAGTCTTTGCTTCTTTCCATCAGTGTTTCTCAAATTTAAGGCAAAGATTAATTTGCTAAAATTTGAAGTAGAGAAGCCAGAATAAAATAAAAGCATGATTGAGCATCATTAAAAGGAAAAATTCTTAAGTCTCAATTAATGATAAAATTCACAAATAACCATAATACTCTGAGAGGTAATATATATGAATAGACTGAAGATAAGTAAATGATAGATAGATGGGAGAGAGAGAGAGAGAGAGAGAGAAATAATAGAGATTGACAAATACTAAGAATTTTAGACAGACAAGAACAGATTGTGATTTTTGGCTAATTATAAACTTTATACATGAAATTCCTGTCTAGTCATAAAGTTCTATTGCTAGAATAATTTAGTCCTCTTAAGACAATTATATTTCTGTTTATAAAAATAAAAATGAACTGAGCAGTGGTGACACATGCCTTTATTCCAGCAAAGGCAGGTGGATCTCCGAGTTCAAGGCCAGCCTGGTCTACAGACAAGTTCCAAGACATCCAGGGCCATACAGAGAAACCCTGCCTTGAAAAAGCAAGAAACAAAAAGAAAAAAAATAAAGATTTAAAACAATAGTCCTGAATCTTAGAGAACATCTTAGAAATGTTTGAGCAAGAGACATGCAATGAGTTGATAAATGGATACTCCAGGAAAGAGTTCATTGCTATGTAGCCAGGAAGAGATATCTGCTATTTGAATCAGGGAGACAGAGCAGCCACCAATCCTGCTCCGGGGGGGAGGACAATTCTTTTTCAATGACAATCCAGAAGCTTGATTAGAGTCCAGTGAAATGGTTGCCAAAGTGTCACTGTTATCTGAGCTGAGAAGTTGCGCTCTTGAAAGGTAACTTCACAGTCTCACCAGCATATTCTTCGGGATGAATTAATTTCCTTTATCAAATGACCAATCTGTCACTGATTTCCTGCACAACTTTTCTTGGTTTTCTAGACTACTCTTTGAAAAAAAGTTGTTATTATCTTCTGATAAATAATCCCCCTTAAATAAATAACTTCTTGTGTTAATGTAAACATACTAAGCATATTGTTAATGCTGCTGTGTTAAATTCAAACTGCAGCGTTATAAAACAATAATGCATGAAATTATAGCCAAGAGAGGTCTCATTTGCATCCCAAATGAGATAATCCATGGGAAAAGCACACAAAATGTAAACTACACAATCCTAGCACAGCATGAATATCAGTTTTTACACTTAGTGTATATGGGGAAGAAGAACAACATTAGTAGAACAGAACATTACTTTGATTAGGTCTAAATGTAATCAAAAAATAATTTTCACCCTTTTCTTGTTTGAAACTGTTACTAAGACAGATATTCTAGAAGCATAAACATGGGCTTTGCAAACAAATTTTAAACTAATTGATTGATGATGCTTTACAGTATGACCTGGCACAGGTTTTTCTTGGTTTTGGTTTGAGTTTTCTTGTTCCATCCATAAACTTGTTTGATGTTTTGTGATTTTACACTCTATTGGGGTCCCACCATCCAGCTCAGAATAAATCACACACAGATGATTATTATTAGTTATGATTGCCTGGACTTACCTTGGCCTGCTACTTGCCTGCTTTTCTTAACTTAAATTATCCAATATACCTTTTGCCTCTAAGCGTTTCTCTTTCTAACTTCTGTATATCTTACTTTCCTTCTTATTTGGTTGCTTACTGGGCGGCTGGGTAGATGGCCCCAGAAGTCCTCCTCTCTTTGTTTTCTTGTTCCTCCTCCTTTTCTTTGGTTCTCCTTCTATTTATATTCTCATATTATATTTATATGTCAGTCCCATTTATCCCTGCTTCTGCCTTGCTACTGGACATTCATCTCTTTATTAAGACAACCAGGTGTTTCAGACAGCACAGTAACACAGTTTCACACAGTTAAACAAATGCAGTGTAAACAAAAGTTACACAACTGAAGAGAATATTCCTCAATTGTTTGATTTCTGAATTCTCTTGTGAACTGAATAATTGTTCTTTACAGACACTATGCTGAGTCTTGCAAGAGAATTTACTGAGGGGATTTTGTTTAGTGTGAAACTTGGGATCACAAACCTGATGTGTCTGTATCACAGAAAAGCCAAGCACAATGTCTGTCAATTGAAAAGGAAGAATCGCAACCAGATTCTGGAATAAGATTGGATTGAGCCTAGGCTATTTAAGATATGGGTGTCTCAACATAACCTTCCAACGGACAGGAAGAAGATATAACTATCAGGTTCCATCAAATCTCTCATGGTAAGCCAACTTGAGGATAGAATCTCATGTAGACAAGTGTCACAATTAGGTGGGGGGGGGAGGCTTATCCTCAGTTGTAGAAAAACTGAACAGAACACACTATCATAGAAAACTCACTGTTGATTAATGGTTGTTAATGATTATCATAATGCCCCACTTAATGTGTTCTACAAACATGAAGCTGACGTGCGTAAATCGGCACGTTCATAGACAATCAGTTCCTATGGTAGGAGCACTTATTAATATTAGTTCATAAAAGTAAAAGGAATTGTCTCAGATAATCCACTGGCTCTTTTTCTTATTTGAGGCTACACATACCCATTTAATAATGTAATCTGATGTGCAGCCTCAAATTTTAGCACACTAAGGATTTTTGAAAAACTCTAGCTCTCAACAGATAAAATGTTGATCAGAATGTATTTGAAAAAGCAAACTAACCACAATTCATTTACTTATAATCCAAGCAATCCTCCCCACAAAAATCCGGAAGTAAAATAAAAATCATACAAAAAGCTCTATCAGTTAGCATTTTAGCATAATGAAATCATTTTTTTTAGTACTGCGGTCATTTACTTCTAATTACTCACTTCATTTTAAATAGAGAAACTGGGCATTTAGAGAAAAATCTTCATCTAAATTTTTTAAAAAGAAATATTAGAAACCAACTGAAGGCTTTTGTGCCCTATGTACATTCTGGGCCACTTGAAGGGAAGAAATGTTGACTTAGGGCAGCAGCTGGAGGCTGTGCGTGTCTCACATGCACCTGCCCCTTGTTCTGAAGCGCTGGCCCACAAGTCACCTCTTCCTCTCCATCAGTTCCAAGGCCTCTGTTCTTCTCCAGTGACCTGAGGTTGATGCAGCAAAAGGAAGTGGTTCCAAAGTAATGTCAAAGGCCACTTGCTGCCAAAAATAACACTCTGCTAAAACTTGATCGCTAGAAAAGCAAAAGGTATTATTTGTATTGGTTTTTATGTAGGACATCTTAAGGTCAACTGAAGCATTGTTAATTCAAATGCATGTTTGTTAGTCCAAGGTACAGGACCGTAGTTGATGGACTCCATGGACAAGACACAGGAGGAATAGAATTATGAAGCTTAGGGTTCAAGCAAGCCATAAAATCCCTGACACTGAAGGCAAGCATTGTTTTAAAGCTGTCATTAACCCTTTCGATACGCATGTTTCCTACACTGGGGACAGCAGCCAATACTTTCAAGGATGCCTGTTGCTGTTGCTTCTGTATAGCTGGTTCCTTTTGCCTTTAGAAAAAGTACCAAGACATATTTTATATTTCATATTGCAGTTTTGCACTGACATGCATCTTTTGATGCAGCCAAGCCAATTTATAATGGTCTTAAAAATGAAATGTGAATTGTGAGCACTTAAATATATAAAATTATTATTATGTATTGATATGCATGAATGTATAAAGAGAGAGGAGTGAGACAAAAGAAGGAGCATCCAGAAAGCCGTTGTGACTTAGGGTATAACTTCACAAAGTAGGAAAAGGGCTCCCTGATTGAAAATGGTCAAACTCTTAAAACTGGTGGCCTTGGTTTTCCAGATTTAAGTTCTGCTAATGCTGTTCTCAATTTTCTATTGGTACATGAAAGGTTTTTGTTCTGTTCCTTTTTCTAACCATACAGTGAAGCATAAGAAATGCCTAATCAGATCTCTAATTTGATCTGTTGACAGCAATTTCTTAGATTCATTCATTTTATTTTAGTTTGACAAATGTTTTGCTTGTATGTTTATATGTGAAACGTGTGTGTGTGTGTGTGTGTGTGTGTGTGTGTGTGTGATCCCTCTGAGATAAGAAAAGGAAGTCCAGTCCCCTAGAAATGGAGCCTCAGATGGTTGTGATTTACCATATGGGTACTGGCAACCAAACCTAGGTCCTCTGAAAGATTAATGGTGTTCTTAAATTCTGAGTCATCTCTCCAGCCCTAGTAGCATGAAATTAATAATCTTTAGGAACCACTAAAAGAAGACAGAACAAAATATCAACTATAGTTCTCAGTATACACATACTGACCTAGTTGTTGAGATTATAGTTGAACCCTTCACATATTATTCTGCAGTTTTTTCAGAGATCTTATGCATGAGTCAAAGGCAATTTTATATACACAAACGACCTATAGGATAAAAAGAGAGAAGGAAATTATATATACATATCTTAAAAGTAATAGGATAATTTTTAAAAAGGAAGAGGCCTGAGGTGACTTTCTGTGACAAGAGCCTCTAAAGATGTCATTGAGTTTGTTTTGTATTGGCCATCTGCTGCTAGGCACGCAGCTCACCCTTCAGAGCCGCCTGTTTCCACCATGAGATTCCCGTGAAGGAAACTAAATGTTCATTTGCACATACTTATCAATTGGAAATAGCTTCTGGGAAGGAAATTAGGGAAGGAAGTTTGTGTCCACTTTTATCTGTAAGATCCACAGGTGCATATCCATGAAGGCACTGTGCACACTGCCTGAGTTCATATGTGTATTTATCATGGTGATTTAGAAGGTTGAGCCAGCCTAAAATTTAAGAAATGATTTTCATAAATAAAAGAAGTTTAATTGCAAGAAACCATCTCATTTGTATAGTAAATCTTCTATTATCTTTGTTTAGCTTTTGTTTCCGTCTCTATGTATTATTTTGAGAACTGATGGGTGTCCTAGTCTTGATGTATTTAAAATTTGAAGGTAAAATGCTTCACATCAGAATTTGTCATTTTTATGTGTAGCTGATAGCTCTGTGTGTAAAAATTTCAAAATAAACTGTGTCATACAACTGGATAACAGGTCTTTTTGAAATCATTTAAATAAGTAAAAGAAAAAGAAGCATACATTATTAGACAAGGAAGGTGATTTAAATAAACAACAGATAGCTCGAAGAGTGTGCTAGTGCATTGGCTTTCATGTCTGGCAACCCACTGGTGTCATTGAAAACTACCTATGATAAGGTTATGCTAAGCTCCAGAGGCCCATATCATTGTTCTGAGACAGTGCCCAGACTGGGAGTTTTGGACAGGTTCTTAAAATAAAGTTAATATGTAAATTATTATCTAATCACAAATTCTGTATTTTTATAAAAATAGATAAGTTGAACATAAAACAAAACAGAGCCAGAAGCATAGAGGGGCTTTTGAATACTGATTAATAGTGTGGCATCTTGTATTTAAACCCTGAAAACTTGTCTCCATATAACTGGAAGCGTGGATCTTCATTTAGCCTGGTTGAGAGCTAAGAATGTTAGCTCAGTTGACTGAAAGCTGTATGCTGAAGATTACTTACTTGAGTAGCAATAGTTAATAGTGACAATGCTATCATTTGTTTTATACCAAATACAATAACCTGCCTCCACATACACAGGCATGCATGCATGAAACCATGCATCAGAATTGATTTTTTAATCAGATAAGGAATGAGAACAAATTATCATTAGTGAAGCCCTTCTCTAAATTGAAACCCAAGGACATACATAAAGAGAGATGAACGTTTGAATCCCTAATAGGATATAAAGACAACCTCTTAAAGGCTACTTTTAAATTCTTCAGGTCAATAATAGCCAAACGTTCTAATGTACTGAATTCTCGGTGGCCCATGGCAGTTGATAAAATAATGCAAGTCTTATAGCAGTAGGAAAAATCAATACCTCACAGGCATGAGTAAACAAATGAACATTCTGGATGAAGTTTTTTAAATCAAAAAAGCAGAATGAGAAATACTGGGTATACATTAAATAGTTTCTTAAGTCGAACATCCTTAAATAGAAACTCTAACACAGAAATATAAAATGCTAAAAGAAATTGCTCAAATGGATTTGTGCTATCAAATATATACAAAATCAGAGAAAACAAAGACATTGGGGGCTAGAGAAGAATAGTAAACAGTGAATCTGTTTGTATGAAATGGCAAAAGAAAAAATTTGAGCCAATTTGGAAAGAATAAATTAAAATATACTGTGAATCTATCCGAGTGAATCAAAAATGGAAATTTGATTGTATCCTCTCTACAAATTGGTAAACAATCTTGCTGTTTCGTGACTTGATTTTGTATTTGGAATATTTAAGTAAAAGCATACAAGTAAAATAATGCTGTTATCATTGTCCAAAATGGTTTAAGTTGATCATCTAATTAAAACAACACTATGAAATAAATTAAAATGCCCAAACAACAAACTTACAATGAAAATTACAATGTCACAATCCAAGTTTACAAAATTGAGCATCCATTTCTCAAATTTATGCCATTTAAGACAATGTAAACCCTTGACAAAGTATATATTCTATTGTGGATTCATAGGAATGTCCTCTTAAAAGAATTATATAAAAATTGGGTCTAAAATATTAACTATAGATGAATAATTATCATTTTAAAAATCTAATACTGTGATCTTATAGTTGGAAATGAGGAATATTTCAATGAAAAGAGTAAATAATAGACTTTTATTTTTACCTGTGAAACTGAAATAAAAATATGGGTTAATCATATACAGTATCCAAATGTCTTGCACTTCATAGTTGGCTTTGTCACCAGATAAAGATTATTATGACATTTCAACTGAACTCAAAACTAGTTCTGATTCACAATAAAACATATACTTTTTTATAGACAATCATATTTTGAACTTTTCAATCCAACTTGAGGTCGGCAAAAAAAAATATTCTATTATTCCACTTCAAGTACCCATGACATCCTCAGCCATTGAAGGAACATGTTTACTTCAGTCTCCCCAGAACTGACAACCACAAGGCCTGTTTAGTGGCAGGGCCATATTTTTTGTATGAAGGGGAAAAAAGTGGGACTGATTCAATTGTCACAAGAACAGGGGACCATAAAAGAGGCACTATCCACAACCTCATTCACTGGGAACATTAGCAAATCCCGGATATATCTCTCAGAAGAGTATGTTAGATGTAGGTAAAGAACGACTTTTAGCTATGTGTGCAGCAAGGTCCTAGAGATTTGCTATATAAAGTGACAGTTCTCAACTTTTATAAGAAGAGTCATGAACCTTACCTTGCTGAGAGCACTTTCACATGCTGACTAGGAAAGGAGAAGACATGTTAGCTACTCCACAGTGCTGCTCACCAGAAAACTGGCACAGTATTTGAGAAAAGTCACCATGCCATCATCAGCACCATCTGATGCTACCTCACAGAAAAATCCTTAGTTTGTGTATTAAATTGCTGCCATGTTCAATTAATAATCAGATGTTCCTCCCTTGTAAAATTCTGTTCTCAGTGATATCATTAGTACAAAGGCACACAGGTACACCCTACCTTTCTCAAACACATCCACTCAAGTTGCCATCATGATCCCTCTGTTTAAACTTTAACCAAATAAAACAATTACTGTGTAGGTCACCCATTATTCTTGTAATGTAAAAATCACTTAAACTGATCTTTAATATGGTGACGAGAACAAATGTGCATGAATATATTTCATACATACATGTATATTATTGGTAAGGTGCGTCACTCTCCAGCATTTCAAATGAATGCAAATCATTTGAAGCGGTTGTTTAGAGCCTTTTCCTTCAAAAGCCCTTCGTATTCACTTCCATCTCTCTTAATCTACTGCGTGATCTTGAAAGATAATGAAGCCAGATGGTTACAAGATTCAGGAAACAAACAAACAGAGGCAGAGGGCACGAGATTGTGATGGCCTAATGCGTCCAAGTCAGTCAGCAGCGGAGACGAGACAGGTGGGCTTGCATCCAGGTGTTCAGTCCATGGCTCTTTCGCTAAGTAACAGATTAATGAGGCTCAGAGCAAATGGTATTTTTCAGGACTTTTGAACATCAAAGATACTTATCTATTAGAAATTGAAAATTATGAAGTCTCTACTTGCAATAATGTTTAAAATGTTTATTTGAAAGAGCCCTTGCGGCTTTGGATAAACCCAAACATTAAAATTGTTTGAATTGGTTTTCTTTACACATCTGACTTGCACCATACCACGTTTAAATTTTCAATTTAAATAATGCACTCCTTTCTCCAACTTGTAAATCCATGACAGCCACAAGGAAAGATGCTAATCGGGACTACACACACACACACACACACACACACACACACACACACACACAGAATACATATAAACATGCTTGCACACAAAGTACACACATACAATACATACACAAACATGTATAACTATAAGCAGACCTCTTTGCAAGGAGTAACAAATTCAGTGAGAACTTGCTGGATGATGCTGTGTATTTCTTAAACAAATGACCAGATAATTTAAGGAAGCATGGAAATCATAGATTGCAATTAGATACCTAGGTCTATATAAAGCTTGGTCTATCTTTTTTACCTGAAGTTCCAGCATCTTACTTACAGAACCAATTCTGGGTTGTTGTCAAAGTTTCTTACCTATTTGCTAAAGCACACATCCTATACACTCATGAGTTTGAATTAAGCCACCATTGATGAACCAAAATACGTAAGAAACTGTCTGCCTGACTCTCCCAAAATAGCTCCTGCTCCGTTCTTTGTCCTTCACTCCCTACCCTTCACAAGGAATTCAGATATTGGCAGGCTACATGGTAAAAATTTTGTCAGTGCAACTAATAATGTTTTTTTGATGCCCCTTGCTTCTCTGACAAGACTCAATAACACTGAATCTTTAGAGAAAACAAGATGGAAAACTGGACCAAACCAAAAGAGACCAATAACTAAAACAAGTTATCTTTTGCATTATTCACATCTTCAGTAGAATTATGATCCATTGTTTTATCGTAGATTTATTAGATAAAATGATATCACACACATTGACTCTTCCCACTCTAACAACTTTCTGTGCTCAACCCTAAATCACCTTTCAACCGAGAAACAGGACATCTTGGTAATTCATCTTCATGAATCTCCCTGTAGACCTTTACATGGCATTTAAATTTGTTAAGCTTCATGCAATCATAACATTTTCAAATTGCAAGTCTTATCATCTGACATCGCTAGAACTTTCCTTCTCAAAGCAGTACTTCTTCATGGGAATGGGGAAGAACTACATTTCCTAGCCTTTTTCTACTATATCATCTCTATGGTTTCTGTTATCTACTGTGTCAAAAAAGGGCACCCAAATACTCTATGACTGAAATAATGTGATGACTCATTTGTTTATTATTTTGAAAAATGAGCTGAGCTTGAAAGTAACTATTCCTTCTTACAATTTCTGGCGTCATCTGGGGCTACCAACCAGGTCTAGAGGACCCAGTTCTATGACGTTCTGTTCACGTGATTGGAAGCGTGGCATTAAATCAGCAAGGCACATCATTGATCCCCTATATGTTCCCCTCATTGTGACTGATTGGACTTCCTCATTACATGGCACTGGGACTTCCAAAGCAATAAATTGAATAAATTGTGAAGTACGATTTACACCCTAGGACAAAAAAAAATAATACAAATATTGAGACACACACATTTGCACACACAGAAAACCCATAAAAACAAAGTTGGAAAACAATATATCTGTAAGGCTGGGGAAAAAAATCTCATACAAATCATTGGGAGACCAAAAAAAAACAAAAAAACAAAACAAACAAACAAAAAACCCAAAAAACTAAAAACTTCCAAAATACCATGGAGTTTGTTTGGCATTTGTACTCCCAGCGAAATTCCTTTAAAAAAATAGCTTTTCATTTGCAAATGGCTATTGTTTGGAGAGAGCTTCTAGTTTAGGCATGGGGCCTTGTGTCTCCCTTCTGACAGCACTAGGACTCCATATGGCTTAGACCTCTGTGAGTTCCTATGTTGTCAGTCCTATTGTGTCTACAGGGACATGCTTCCTTAGCATCTTCCATTCCTCCCCCACAGAGCTCCCTAAGCCCTGGGTGAAGGAGGAAATACTTGATGAAGATATCCCATTAAGGACAGAGTGCAGTCTTTGTATTGCTTACATCTTTCTACGGGAGGAGGAAGCTTCTCTGATGGTGACTGAGCCAGATGCTGACCTATGAGTGCAGCAGAAGTTCATTAGGATTTATGTTATTGCTGGATTCCTTTAACAGCACAGTTTTATTTGGTTTTCCCATAGGTTCATGACCTGCCCAGTCTCAGGTCCTTGGCCACTAAAGCAATGTCAAGTATGAGTTCTATATCATGGAGTGGACCTTAAATCCAATTAGATATTGCCTGCTTACTCTCACAAGCTTGTGACATAATTGCTACAGCCATCTCACAGGTTGGTCACCACTGTGGATTGAAGGGTTTGTAGCTGAGTCAGTGTTAACCCTTCTCCTCCACTAGCATGCAGAGTACCTTCTAGTACCCTGTATACTTGTCAACTGGACTGAGGGTTCCAGGTATGTACCACCTGTATCACCTCAACTTCTCTGGCTCAAAGAGTTATTTAGGTGTTGTCTTGAGCAACAGAGCCTTACCTTCATTTTGTGGAGAGCAACACATACCCTTGACCATAGCCTTGGTTGTTGTGGAGTTTCCATGGGGAGCCTTAGGCTGACAACTTAGTTAGATATCACCTATTTCTGGCACTGGAGATTTCATTTTGTGGTGAGAGATGTTAGTTGGGGCTCTATGTCCCCATTATTTGGGGGTCTTATTTAGGACTGAGTCTAACTGAAATGTATTAACAAGAAGGATGAAGGTGAGTTTGAAGCTACCCTGTACTACATAGTGAGTTTTAACACAAACTGGACAGCAAAATGAGACCCTGTCTCAAAAAAAGTTGTACTCAAGAATTGGTTTATAGTACTTTTATGACAAAAGTTACATGAAATACTTAGGTTTCTCTTTATATTAAAGGAGTTTCTATCACTGAATAAGATTACAAAACCTAAGTGTGACTCTACCTTTGAATCACTCATGGGGACCTCTTAGTATCATCTAACTGAGGATCCTGAGAAGGTCCAAAAGCTGGTGTGCAGCCAAAGCTAGTGAAAAGTCAAAGTCCACCTTGGCTTTTGTAACTATGTATTGGGTTTTAGAAATTAATCATAATAACTATTTCATATGCTAGGATCTTTGTCACTCCTCTATTACTGTGAAGAGACACCATGACCAAACGTTTTCTTATAAAACATTTAGTTAGGGATTTGTTTACAGTTTATGACACTTAGTCTCTTATCATCATGGTGGGAGCATGGCAGCATCAGCAGACATGGTGCTGGGGAAGTAGCTGAGAGTGCTACATCCTCATCTGCAACAGCAGGAAGAGAGAGAATGCAGAGATCTGATGTGGGCTTTTGAAATCTCAAAACCCACTCCCAGTGACACACTTCCTCCAACAAGGCCACACTTCCTTCAACATCGCCACACCTCCTAATCCTTCTAATATTTTCAAACAGTTCCACTCCCTGGTATCTAAGCATTTGAATTTATAAGCCTAGGGGGGCCATTCTCATTCAAACCACCACAGCTAGAAAATGTATATTAATGTAAGTATATTAATATTATAGAGAGCATTTTAAATAAGATTTTAGAAATTGCATATATAAAATATCATTTCTTTTATCTTTTAAACTTTTCTTTTGACAATAACTAGATTAAAAGTGAAATGAGAGGCTAATCTCCCAAACAGTACTTCTATGTGCCATGTATTAACTGCAGTAATAATTTTAAATTATTTAGAGTTTTGATAATAGCAGCAAAGGAACTCTCCCTAAGCTGAGCTCTGGAGGACCCCTCTCTTGGCTCTAATATGCCCTCTTAGAGCACATTATTTTTCAAGGTCTCATGAGCCCTGGAGGTTCTTGAATAACCTTGGAGAATGTTTGTTTTTATTATGGCTGTTAAATCTGTGACTGGTTCACAGGTAGTCAAACCAATATGGTTCACTTGGTGCAGCGAATTTTTATTAATTTTTTTAAAAAAACAGATTCACCTCAAGACACAATAATGCATGAAAAGTGTATCAATAACCAACATTTTTGATTAATAAAGAGTAAAAATATAGAGAGATTTGTCAAGCCTTTTTATATTTCAGGGATGACATTTATAGTGAATTGACAAACACATAAATTATTTACATTCTTATTGAAACATGAATTCCATTCATACCATTTCTAAGTAGTTCTTAAAGAGCCCTTGCCAAGCAGGAGAAAGCCCTGGGTCTTACTCTTGATACTCCAAAAGGAACTGCAATATTGTCATTAAAAACAAACAAAAGGAGGTGTGGTGTTGTAGACTCTGCACCCAGAAAGCTGAGGCAGGGGGACTGCTATGACTCCAAGACAACCCTATGTTTTGTAATGAAGTTCACTCCAGTCTGAAGTAAGGAGTGAGACCCCAACTCAACCTCCTTCCCAACTGCAAAAATAAAATCAAGCTTCAGGTCTAGTGAAAAAAACGTGTAAGCACCTTCTAAAGCTATTCTGTATTGTAAATACATGTGTATGCACATGCAAATAAAGCAATACATGCTAACTCCATGAGGTGAACTGATGAATTTCTTTGACTTATGATTTAAATGACTTCAAGACTACCATATGATAGTACAACAGCCCATAAATAATCATTTTCCCAGAAGAAAAATGTCTTAGCAAAGGCAGAATAAGAGTTCAACAGCATAAGCACAAGCTACATTAGCACATATACCTTCTGAAGGCAAATCAGACAAATTTTGGAATGCAAGTCAAACTATGCAAAAGGATCAGCCCAGAGTGCATTCTGTTGAGAAACTAAAGACTCATCTTCCCATGATTCTTTGCACTGGTTTGACTTTTCTCTTCATTATTTCCATACCTGCTGCTCCTGAATATAAAATGTGATATTTTCTAGTCCAGTAAAGCAAAGAACACTGTACATCTTTGTCTCCTATTAATCCGTCCCTCTAGCGGTGTCTCAAGTTCAAGACAAAGTGCTGACTTAGCAGAAATGCCACACAGAATAGCAGAGTGACTTCTGCCCCTAACCAAAGACAGTTGTCATTTATATTCATCAAGGAAGTACTGCACAAACACCAAACTGTGTATGCAGGTCTCAGTTTGTTATTTGATTATCCAGCTTAATCCCATTAGACACTGATCTTTTAGAGAGCACTGAAAATTGCTGACAAAATACCTCCACAAACATTCAAAATTCCCCATGCAAAGGACATCCAGCTACATAATTAGCCTCAGGAGGAAATAGTGTGTACACTTATTCAGATTTAATCAAAAGGAATCTCAAGTAAGAATAAAAAGCATTCAATGTCTTAAAATAAAATCTTGCAAGCTACTGTGTCTGAAAAGAGACTACTTCTCTCTCACACTCAGAATTTGTGGATTCTCGACAAGTGTTTTCTCTGTGAGATGATCAAATGCTTCAGTCTCTTCAGAAACATTTATTTACAGTGTATGGAGAGCTTCTCATTTCTGTTTATCGTCAATCCTACATTTTCAAGGGTATGGACACTAAATATAGTGCCAGTCATATTATAGGATACAGAAGAAGGAAATAATATGTTTGGTTATGTTTATAAATTTTAAATGTCTTAAGGAAAAAAATAGAATCCAACATACAAAGATCAGAGAATAGTTTTTGGATTAGAAACTAAAAATATCATGGAATTTTGTAAATGTTCAATCATGGGGCTTTGTGAACTGATCAGTAAAGCCTTTACTTAGTAACAGAAAAAAAAATTCCTGCAGTTCAGTGACTACTTGACTTACACTCCAAAGCAGATTCAGAAAATCCAGGTGTCATGAACAAAATGGCTTTGTTTTCTTATAACTTTCCCTCACCAGCTAAATAGGTCATGAGTAACCTCACCCAGTCTTCTATTCACAAGGAGTAAATGGTACCCAAGCATTATTATATATGTGTGTTTTCAGAAAACAAATTTTTGGAGTGGAAGAATTGGCTGTATTCTATCAATCATGTTTTAAATAAGGGCTGATTGGCCAGGCAGGAAGTAGAGGCCAGGCGATGAGAGAACAGGAGTATTCTGGGAAGCAGAAAGCTCTTTCTGCACTCCTGCCCAGATCACCGAAGAAGCAAGATGTGACCTGCCCCGCTGAGAAAGGTACTGAGCCATGTGACTAACATAGATAAGAACAATGGGTTAATATAAGTTACAAGAGTTAACAAGAAGCCTAAGATAATGGGTCAATCAGTTTATAACCTAATATAGACTTTCTATGTGATTTTCTTTGCGACTTGATGGCTATGGGAACCAGATAGGACAGAAATCCCAAATAGCCTGGCCTTCATGTTACAAATTTTTACAAGCACAGACATTTTCAATATAAAAGTTATATTTTGCCAAAATGGTTGTGACACAAGAAAATAAAATTTTATAATTACAACTTTATCTGAAGGTTTTTCATAAAACTTAATAGGACCTATATTTTAAAAGACAGGTAACATGAATATTGAATGTTTCTAGGATTAAAATAACAAATGTTATCAAACTGAATGTTTATGATTCTCCTTTATAATTCAGTAAACTTTTAAGAACAACCATTCTACAATGGCAGGTAGGATGCCAACAGTTAGCATAGCTTAAGAAAACTCACTAATTTTCCCTAAAGGTGTCATGAAACTTTTGTAGTGATAAAAAGATGAATTTCTTTATCAGGAAGACAATAGCAGACCCAAGGAAGGAAATATCACGAACCAGGATCCAGATCCAAGAAAGACTATGACACTCAGAGAAGAATGAAAAGAAGTGTTAGCTAAGAGCCTGAAAGGTATGAGAAGATTCACAGTTCACCACGGCAAGAAAGGGTCTTCTGTGCCCTAGAAGAATGAAGTTTATGTCACTGGTATTGGCATGATGACAAAGTGCTCTTATTATTATTATATCTCCTGGAACACTAAAGCATTATTGTTGGACGTGTTTCAAGCAAAACTTCCATATTCAATAAGCATGTTTTGAATATTTGTGCTGTCTTAGTCATTATTCTATTGCTGTGGTAAAATACAATGTCCAAAGCAACTTATTTTTGAAAAATATTGAATTGGCTTATTGTTCCAAAGGGCTCATAGAGTCCATGATGGCAGAGAAAAGGGCATAGTGACAGAAACCGTTGATAAATTACATTTCTGAACTTAATCAGATGGCAGAGACATTGGGGATGGAGGGAGGCTGTTGAAACCTCAGACACACCCCCAAGTGACACACCTCTCCAAAAAGGGCACATTCATTTTCTAATCCTTTCTACAGATCAAGCATTCAAATGCCAGAGATTTATGGGAGCATCCCATTCAAACAGACACTAACTGTGTCTTTGTTAAAATTCACTCAAATACTTTTTCTGCTTTCTCTTTTCAGTAAGAATTTTTAAATAAGAATTTTATATATGCATATAACATATTTTAACAGTCATGGCAATCAGAAATTAAATGAAACATTTATCTATATAAATAGGGAATTTGAGAGTAGCCTATGATATGTGGATGATTCTCTCAAAAAGAGAAAAAAGAGAGTTGATAATCAAAAGCGATTGTTGAGAAGAATTAGTAATAGCCACAGCTACCTGTTACTTAGCAGATTGATGAATAGGGAATGTTTCAAATAGGGAACATGAAAGAAGAGTATTGTTGGCAATGAGGAAAATACATTCTTTCTGTGACTTGTTGAGGCTGAGAAGTCTTGAGAGATTTGTGGGATGTTGTTATGCTTGAAAATAGGACACCAAGTTTATACAAAGCGTCAAACTCATTTTCCCTCCTCAGTAGACTGTAGCCAAGGAATAAAGTGGCATTGTTCAGACATATTGTAAGCACTGAAGCCTAAGAAGGGAAGATAAAACTGTGACAAAGAAAATAGAGATAAAGAGGAAATGGGAGACATAGGAAGGTATTGGATCACCAAAACCATACCGACAGCATCTGTTGTGTTCTTTCTTTGTCGTTGAACAGGTTACTGAACCCAGGGATTCAGGGTTCCTTGTGGCAAAATGAAAATAAGTTAATAATGACATTTAGTTCATAGAGTTACTCTCTATGCTGTGTGTCACTTTCTGAAAGGTGCCACACACACGTTTTCTGCACTTGACAGTTCACTGAAGTTCAAAGAGCAGCACAGTGGTTGACTCAGTTGATGTTCTATGGCTGTGAAGAGGCATACAACCAAGGCAGCTCTCAAGAAGGAAAAGATTTAATTGGGGCTGCCTTACAGTTTCAGGGGTATATTAATAGAGAGGTAGCTCGGGGTTCTACATCCAGACTATAGGCAGAAGTAAAAGAGAGACACTGCACCTAGCTTCATCATTTGAAGCTCCAAAGCTCACTCCCAGTGACACACTTTCTCCAACAAGGCCACACCTCCTAATGCTGACACTCCCTATTGACCTAGCATTCAAAGCTATGAGTCTATGTGGGGAGGGGGAGCATTCCTATTCAAACCATGACAGTGATGGAGCAGAAACGTAGCAAATGCACTGAGCTCTCTACTCACAACTAAACTGAAACTCAGCATGTGCTGCATTGCAGCCAAGGCTGCTGGGCTCAGCTGAATTCATATCTAGTTGCCTAAGATTTAATACACATGTTTTTGTTTGAAGATCCAGAAAGACTGTGATGTTCTGACACACATACTGCCAGACCCTCTGGGAGTCTCATGATTGTTGACATCAGAAACTGACTAATTAATGACAAATTTTTCAATCTACAAAGCTAGATGTGTCTCAAAAGGAGAAATGCAGGATGGTGAACCTCTCAAAACACATGGTACATTTTCAGTCTTTCTTAAGAAACAATATAGAAAAGCTTGACGCTAAATGAGACACAATGCTGAGCCCTTGGCACAGAGTGAGAAAGAAGAAAATGAGAGAGTTTGTAAAGAACTGGGATGAGCTGAACATTCTTATCTATTAGTTCAATGAATTAATTCCCCTTGGTTTAATTAATTTTTCTTGATTTAAAAGTAGTGGTGACCAATGTTCTTCTATTATAGAAAAGAGCCACTCATCTACTGAACCTCAATTTTATTCCTCTGTGTAAGAATGGCTGAGTGCTTTCGCATGATAGGTGCTCTGGAAATGTCTGCATTTCAGGTTCTTCTGACTCTGCCAAGATTTCTACTAGCCCAGCCATGCTACCTCACTCTCTCCTGCTGATACAATGCACAGCTGACAACAATAATGACATATGGAAGCCAGTTTTTAAGTTGGGGTAAAAGATGATGGTTTTAAGGGCATAATGGTAGCAAAGTATATTTAAGTGTGCTAGGAATGACCATAGCTTCATAGGCAATAGTTACTCCATGAAGGATATAATATAAGGATCATTTTTTATCAGATACCAAACCAAAGATGTTGCTATAATACACTGAGAACTTGATTGGAGTCCATATTGGTGTTTGTATCCCATGTTGTCCTGGAGGCCATGTTGATGTCATTGGCCTGCGCTGCTGCCCAGACTATGATGGATGGTATTGCTGGTCCATACTGAAGCAGAGGACTGTGTTGATATCTGTGGTCTGTCTGGCCATGTTACCATATCGAGTTCTTTGGCAAATGCTGATGCCAGGACTATGTAGAGTTCATGATCTGTGCCCCTGCTTACTGTAAAGAGCAAGGAAGCTACTTTTGCAGCTATGTCTATGACTGCAAAGTCACAGTTGAGAAAGAAGGACAGAGAAGGGTTTCTGTGGGCACCTAGGTTGTTTCCAGGTTCTGGCTATTACAAATAGTGCTGCTATGAACATAGTTGAACAAATGCTTTTGTAGTATGATAGGGCATCCCTTGGGTATATTCCCAAGAGTGGAATAGCTGGGTCCTGAGGTAAGTTGACTCCCAGTTTCCTGAGAAACCACCACACTAATTTCCAAAGTGACTACACAAGTTTGCATTCCCACCAACAATGGATGAGTGTTCTCCTCACTCCACATCCTCTGCAGCATAGGCTAGAAGCTAAATAAGGTGAACCCAAAGAAAATCAAATAGTTATCCTCCTGGATATTGGAAGTAGACAAGATTGCCAGGCAAAACTTGGGTGCACGGGGGGGGGGGATGTAAACGGAGATGGGTAGAGAGAAGGGAGAAGGGAAGGATTTGGGAGAGTTTGGGGGAATGGGATGGGTGGGATGGAGGATGGATGGATATGAGAGCAGGGAAGTAAATATCTTAATTGAGGGAGCAATTTTAGGGTTTGCAAGAGACTTGACTCTAAAGGGGTTCCTAGGTCCAAGGAGAGGTCCCCAGATTGTTCCTTGGGCAGCAGAGGAAATGGTGCCTGAACTGGCCTTGTCCCATAGCCACACTGATGAATATCTTACATATCACCATAGAACCTTCATCTGGCGATGGATGGAGATAGAGACAGAGACCCACACTGGAGTACTGGACTTAGCTCCCAAGATCCAAATGATGAGCAGAAGGAGGGAAAACATGAGCAAGGAAGTCAGGACCATGAGTGGTGCGTCCACCCACTGAGACGGTGGGACTGATCTAATGGGAGCTCACCAAGGCAAGCTGAACTGGGAGTGATGGAGCATGTGATCAAACTGGACACTCTGAATGTGGCTGGCAGTGAAGGCTGACTGAGAAGCCAAGGACAATGGCACTGGGTTTTGATTCTACTGCATGGACTGACTTTGTGGGAGCCTGATTTGTTTGGATGCTCACTTTTATAGACCTGGATGGAGGGGGGAGGACCTTGGACTTCCCACGGGGCAGGGAACCCTGACTGCTCTTAGGACTAGAGAGGAAGGGGGAGATGGGAAGGAGGAGGGAAAACGGAGGTGGGAGGAGGTGGAAATTTTTAATGAATAGATAAATAAGTAAATAAAAAAATGTGACAATGATGCTGAACTTGAGCTCCCCACAGTTGATAGCTTCTGGTGGGGTTGCACATAATGAAGGACTCAGTTTTCTTTAAGGGCTGGCCACTTTGACTGTGCTCCAGTGAGAGTCTGGGCAACACAAATTGTACAAATTTGTTTCTTTTTCTTCTTCTTCCTTGCAGGGAGGTCACATGGTAGGGAGGTGGAACTTGGAGGACTGGGAAGTGAGGGTTATTGGGGTGCATAATGTGAAGTTCCCAAATAATCAATAAAAATATTATGTTGGAAAAATTAAAAGTATAATTGAGAGCAATAATTTGCCTTAATACAGAACACTTGACTTTCTCTTAGCATTACAAATGGTATCGGTATAAAATATCATTGTCGCAAAACTGCCCAGTCTACTGTCTTTTATTTTAATTATCAGAAATAGATTTTTTAATTGATTTTTATTGAGCTCTACATTTTTCTCTGCTCCCCTCCCTGACTCTCCCTTCCCCCTTCAATCCTCTCCCAAGGTCCCCATGCTCCCAATTTACTCTGGAGATCTTGTCTTTTTCTATCTCCCATGTAGATTAGATGTATTGTGATTACAGTTTCCTCTCCCCCAGTTCCTCCCAGATCCTCCCAACTTCCCCACCTACCCAAATCCATGCTCTTTCTTTCTCTTTCGTCAGAAAAAAAATGGCATCTAATAGGATAAAATCAAACAAATAGAAAAATAGAGAAAAAGCACAAGAAACACATATAAATTCAGAGACACACACCACAAACCCATAAAATTGGAAACCATGATATAACAAAAGACCTGCAAGGGTTAAAAACAAAACTTCAAAATTACCTTTAATTTGATTTGTGTTGGCTGTCTACTGCTGGGCATGGCATGTGATCCACTGTCTTTCCAATCTTTTCTTTTTCTATCCATCTTCAGTCTAGGTGTCAAGGACTATAAGATATATGTCGCTTCTTAAAACTTTGAAAGACCTGACATTTTCAGATATTTTGAAGTTTTTGTTTTTCTTTTTCTCATCAATTTCAAATCCAAGACTAAAAACTATGTAACCAAATGCATGATATGTGTGTGTGTGTGTGTGTGTGTGTGTGTGTGTGTGTGCGAAAAACATAGAACTATTTTATAGCCAGATTATATTTTCAGGGATTATCTATTTTGTGATCTGAAAATGCAGAAAATGAAATAAAATATTTATTTCAGTTTTAGTTAGATGTTATTACTGTAATAAAGAAAATCATAGCATTGAGAGGTTTTTGTCCTTTGTTAATTTTACATTTCATGGTTTAGCAAGCATATGGGTTTTTTTAAATTTTCTCCTGAACATTTTCACAAGTTTCTGTTCTTTATCATATGTGTATTTTCCTTTTATATTTTAGCAGGAGAAAAGAATATATGCTATTAACACAGGAATGGGTTTCTCAGAAAAAAAAGAAGAAGAAAAATCACTGATCAAAAGATATAAATACACATCAGATGTATTATAAATCAGACTTGTGCTGCCCTCTTTTGGAATAAATAGTGAGGAGTGTTCTTTTTGGGTTCCGAACATTCTACTGCTATCTGCATCTTACCATTGCCACCTTAGTAAGGAAACAAAAGGGTGGCTGTGAATCAACAAATTTCCTACTAAAGAAAAACAATGGAGAACCATTTTAATTTGATGGATTCTCACAAATTAAATTGCTGTTTATCAGAGGACTACTTAGTGTCACACTAAATAAAAGCACATTTGCTTCAACAACTATAAAATCCAGATTAGGTGATAGCCCAACAAACTACCATTCCTATCTTCTCATTGAAGTTTGAATTTTCATGAAGCGTCTAAGTATTTACATAGATATTTAAGTGCAAGCTTTAGCTAAAATGAAATAGAATTGTATTTAATTGTTTTAAAACATTTTATTCAATTATGACAAACACAGGGAAAGCCTTAACTATCCATAATTAAAGAAAACACTGAGTATATTTCCATTCCTATTACACCTATACCTATTTGGAAAAAGTCAAAACTTGCCAAAATTATAACTACCATCAAAGGGAGGAAGCAAATGTTTAATGAGGCTGTGCAGACCTGAAAGGCTAGGCAATTCAGACACAACTGAGAAGAGCCCACGACCAGAACATTTCCTTTCCACAGAAGCTAATGCTAACAAAAATAAATAAAATGCGGTATCGATCTCTGCTCTTGTTGAGATGGACAAAAATCAGGTGAACACAGTTGCCTTTCAAAAGTCACAAGGAACCGAGATTTGATTGTATTTCTCAGAAGCATGAGGCCACTCGGAGAAAAAAATGTTTGCACCTCTGATAAGGATTATCATGTTAGGAAAAACCTAAATGAAAACAGCTGTGAAACCCTCCCAACAAGAAGGTCTCAAAGGGCAAACAGAGCCATTAGCAGATTCATAGCAACGTGAACATCAACCTCGACCTTCAGTCTGGAAAAGAATCAGTGTTGAGAGTTCTGCCTTTTCACGTGGCTTTCAACGAACTCTTAGGAATGTTTTTCACAAAATTGAACTCTTGCACTCTGGGTTGCACGAATTAGTGGCCGTAGCCTCCTTCGTGGGAAAAAAACAAAACGAAACAGAACACCTTAGTCATTCCCTAAAAGCAGAAAAATGTTAAATTTATGACTTCACTAAAACGTGTCAAGAGCAACTCTCAACAATTCCTGACAACAGCCAAGACTGATAGCTTTTACTATAGAACAAATGCAAAAAATATAATCATTAAGATATGCAACTACTTACATAATTAGTAAAATCAAGATATTTCACTTAAGTATTATTTTTAAAACCCAAATTTGTATTATTTCATGAATTTCAAATATCTACATCAAAGTATTAATACTGTGAACAAATATTAGCAGTTATATGTATTGCTATCCAAGCTTCTATCTTGTTTAAAATTTTATATATATATATATATGTGTGTGTGTGTGTGTGTGTATACATATATATATGAATAGGATATATTATATATTATATTTGTATAATAATTATGTATATATATTCAGTTGTTTCAGAAGAGTAACACAATATATTGGCACAGATGTCAAAGAAAATTTATAAGCTTATCAACCAAAGTTGTATTATCAGAAGTAAATGAAATATCTAACAAAGATGGCAGGATACAAATGAAGCTAAATTATGTGATCATGTAGGAGTCGCAACACCCAGGTGCAACCAACCATATTGGATATTTTGACTCCTAGATCTATAGATAAGTAATTTGTTTGATTTGGGGTAAGAAAATTAAATAGAGATAGTCTAGACAGAATGACCTCATTGCATATATTTGTTTCACAGTAGCCTAAATCTAATGAAAATGCCAAATTACTTTATTAAATAACCGTTTTAGTTATGTATATATGTTGTTTTCTATGAGAAGCTGGCAAATCTACAGTAACCGTATTAAATTTTCCATTGAATAACAAAAAAGTAAAAGTCCTGTGAAGTAGATGTAAAAAACTAGACTTTTTGATTTATTCCTTTTTTCCTGTTTATTTCTTCTAAATGTCTTATTATCAAATCAAGGAATGTAAAATATGAATGTTCAGATGTTAATTACAGAACATTTTATAATTTGGATAATTAAGAATTAGAAAAATTAGAATATAAGGAAGGAAACCCCAATTTGTTTACATCTTTTATATTTAATATTTCTTCATGCATTACATTGTACTAGTTCAAGTTTAATAACTTTTTGTTCTTCTCCAGATTGGATTGAATTGCTTGCTACGCTTGGAGAATTGATATAATGTTTGAGTGAAAGAAGAAATAAGAAACAGGCTTGAATTTTTAGGATTAAAATTGAAATTCTTCCGATTTAGGTAATGTGAAACATTACAAATCCCAAAGGAAATTTTAAAAAACTGGGAAAGTGAGCAAGTTTAAAAAAATAGCTTTATACGTAGATTATCTAAATTGATTTTGTATAAGAGCAGAATTTATTGATACATAATACATTAGAAAAGATCCAAAAAATTCAAGATAGGAGCTAACATTGATTTGAGCATTGAAAACATGAACAAATAAACCAATAGAAAAACACCCACAGTGAGTGATCTCAGACACAAGGAGCTTTTGAAGCTGTGCAGATTAATAGACCTCATTTTTGTGAAGCAATTACAGATTGCTACAGAAATAAGTAAGATATTTCCACTGTTCTTTAATTTGGAAAAAAATCAAGCTGCTTTGTGTGTGTGTGTGTGTGTGTGTGTGTGTGTGTGTGCGCGCGCGCGCGCGTGTGTGTGTGTGCTCATAGACTCATACATCATTAAGAGCAAAAATTTCCTTACTTTTCAACTTCCCACAGAGCTGAGACATCCAGGTGATCAGCAGAATTTCAACATTCCTCAGTGTCAGCTGCTTGATTTCTCCCTTCAATCTATTATCGGCACTGTCTATAGCCAAACAATTCTTACTGCCATGGGCAAATGTGACATGGTACATGTTCTTTTCTCGAGACTTAAAACCGACACTGAAAAGAGAACATAGCCAGCTTTTATCCTTTCCCAAAATCTTGGTGTGAAAGACACAACGCAGAGATAAGCACAGAAACCCAGAGCCAGACGCACACAGCAGACCAGGGGAGGAAGCATCTCTCACCATTTCGTGAACGTACCAGCAGAGAACACCACCAGAATCCATCTCAAGAAAGTGCCAGGTGAAGGGCAGAGAGGTGGAAAATGCCATACATGCCACCCGATACACTAAGGAGTCAGACAAAATGTATATCCTTTTCTGTGAAAACAGATTTCCCATTCCAAGACCTTAAATCAATCAAAGGTGTTGATGGAAGGTGGTGGTTTGGTGAAAAGTGTATTGTTTTATTTTTTAATACAATGATTTATTCATTGAGAACTCCATACACACATTTTAGTTATAAATTTCTCTCCCCAACTCCACCTAGATTCACTCTCCCTTCCCAACACTATGCTTCACTTTAGTATATTCTTTTTTTTTGTAACATATCCAGTGCTGCCCCAAAATTCAGAGATGTGCAGTCATCTGTTGGAGAGTAGCCAACCTACCAGAGACCACGCCATAAAAGAAAAATGACTTTCTCTTCCCCAGAAACAATCAGTCTTATCTTCCACACTATGGGAAGGCACATAGGTCCCTATCCCCTACATGCTAGAATGTGTATTGGCTTGCCCTTGTGCGGGTCTTGTGCTGGCAATCATGGTTGCCATTAGTCCATGAGGGCAGTTGTTCTGTCAGTCCCACAAACCAATGTCTTTCTCTGGATCTCACAATCCTTGTACCTCCCCATTTGGAGATTGTATTCAAGTCAAAGAGTGATACAGACATGCCTTTTATAGCTCAGCAGTCTGTTGTTACATATTTTCTGCATTGTGGCCAGTGGTGTGTTTCTGCATTAACCACTACCCATTACCCAAAGACACCCCTCTAATGAGGTTGGGGACCTCCACAAATCCTTGTCAAAAACATTCATTATTTGAGCATCTTTTTGGTCAACCTAAATACTTACGGGAAATCACCATCCTAGTGCTTGAAAATGAATGTTTTAAAGAGAGGTCAGAACACCTGGAGGAAAATGCAGCTAGGAAAAGTATAATGAAGCACAGAGAACTCCTCGTCTTAGGACAAGGGCCCTCCTGGTACCAGCAGAGCCCACTACTATCTGTAGATCAGAAAAATAATCAAGAATACTGACCTTTGGGGACTTTCTTTTCCCTATTTGATGCCCAAGAAAGTGTCTTGACATCCTTGCTACAAAGGATATAATCTTTCCAGGAAAGGGCTCATCACAAGCTTCTGCCCATCACTCATCATGACAACCCAAAAAGCATTTTCTTCTCTTCCTTTCTAGGAGAATCCCAGTATAGATTGCATGGTGATGTAATAACCCCAAAGAATAATCATATTTAGCAATCTTACTCTGTTTAACCCAGAAGACTCATGCAGATTGCATACAAAATTCAATTATGAAAAACTGAACGAGAGAGAGAGCCGGCTCAGGGCTTAAGATGTCGGAAAGAACATATCCTTGGGGTTGGGGTGATGGCATAGTGAGCCAAGTGCTTGCCATACCAACATGATGACCAGAGTTTGCATCCCCAACAGCTAAGCAGGAGCCAGGCACTGAAGTACATGTCTGTATGTCCACAGCAAAGTGGAGACAAGCAGACCTTGGAGCTCATTGCTCACCTAATTTGGCAGATATTGTAAGCCCCCAGGTTCAGTGAAAATCTCCACTTTAAAATAAAAAAAGTAAGACCAGTTTGGCACAGAAAATATGCAATACCAACTCCTGGTCTCCACATTTTCACATGGCAAATACACACACACACACACACAGAATTTTTTTCCATGTTTACCTTCATTCTTCTGTTTTCTAGAACACTCCTATGGAGAGGTTTGTGGTTCAGATCCCCAGATCTCGTGATGACAATGCACAAAGACAATGCGATTCATGAAATAAGAAAGTGAAAACACAGGAGGAGTCAGATTGCTGTAATATCACTCAGCTGGTGAAAATGTCCTCACTGCCCACACTTTTGTTTATTAAGAGGAATTAAGGGGCTGCATTGTTTAAGCTGCTGATTCCCAAAGCAAAACTCAGCCCTCACAGTCCTCCTGTATTGTCACTGGAAGTTGAAGTCAGGTAATATAAATCATAGCACCATGTAGGATTCTAGTTAGGCGTACAGTCAGTATGATGCAGGAAAACAACAATCATGTTCAAAGAATTGAATGTGTTTTTCTTAACTGGTATAAAAGTGGATGAAATCATTCAGCACCTCTGATATGGTCAATTGGATACCTCATAATTTATCCGTTAGGATTCATGACTATAAAAATGATAATAATGACAAGAAATTATGATTTGCTGAAATTTAGTATGCTCCAGATATAAGACGAAGATATTACTCCTACTTGATATGACCACCCAGGAAAAAAAACAGTATGAGGTAAACCTCTAGTCACTAGAATATGTAAGTAAATAGTGTACATCTTATTGAAGTGTACATCTTATTGATACCACTTAACAGTTGGAGAAACTACAAGAGATCGTTAAAGACTAAACATGAAGAGGGTGGAAAGGAAGATAGTTAAGACTCACTCTTTCTAGCCCCAAACCTATGCCTTTAAGAAATCTGATCAACAAACCCAGGTTTCAGTTTTATCTGGATAACCCATTGGAACTGACAAAAGAAGAGGATGAACTCTTTTGTGGGGGCTGAGCTTCTTGTGTTTGCACTAAATGTCTCATCTGTGATGTTCTGAGCACTGTTGCTTGCTGCCAAGTATACTCACACTATACCACAATGCGATGATCTAAGTCTTGTTCAAACATTGTCAGAGTCTATCTGTCTGAATATTATTACACTTGGTGGAGTGTAGGCTATGGTTTCCCAATGCCAGATCTGAAAATACCCTCTGGAGAGGTTCAGGAGAGAATCTGGAAGGCTGCTGGGTGGTGTGCATCATGGTATGCAGATGCCAAGCTCGATTTTAGTTCACAGATGACTGAGAGACTGTCTTGATTTTCTCTTCTTCCTTCCTTTTTTCTTTCTTTTTCTTTCCCTCTTCTCCTCTTCTCTCCCCCTTTCCATTTTTCCCCTGAGATGTTGTCTGTCTTGTAGCCCAGGCTGGCCTTGAACTTGCAGTCCTCCTGCCTCGGTTCCTGGAGGCTAGGATTACCAGCCTCCACTAGTCATCGTATTTGGTTGTATTTTGATTGGTGTAGGAGGTCCTTCTGTTTATGTGTTGCTTTCATTGGTTAATCAATAAAGAAACTGCTTGGGCTGATAGGGCAGAACTTAGGTAGGCAGAGAAGACAGAACTGAATTCTGGGAGGAAGAGAGCAAAGTCAGAGAGCCGCCATAGAGCTGCCAGGTCAGGCATGCTGAATATTTCCCGGTAAGCCATGACATCATAGTAATATACAGATTAAAAGAAATGGGTTAAATCAAGATGTGAGAGTTAAACAATAAGAGGCTACAGATAATGGGCCAGACAGTGTTTTAATGAATACAGTTTCTGTGTGGTTATTTTGGGTGTAAGCTAGAGGGGCAGCTGGGTCAAACAAGAGCCACCCTCCTCATGCAACCCATCCTTCTCCAGTGAGATTTTTCACAACTTCCAAACCAAAAAAATATCTCTGCAATAAATTAAATATTCTCTTCCCTTCATTTCCTTTATAAATGTCTCCAAGTGATTCTGTACTAATAAATAACCTTCCATATGTCTAGATAAAACTCACATTTCTTGAGTCAAGAGATTAGTTATTGGAGTAACCAACTGCCTGTAAATCCAGCTCCAGTGTGTACTCTGAAGTATTTTTATAACTGCATAAAATTATTTTATCCTCCACTTCATTTAGGGCCAATTTTGCATTGTTTTCTTATAGTTATACAACCTTTATCCATCAATTCCTCCACAGAGATTCTTTCCATTCATTCATATTGTTTAAGATCTCTGGAACTGTTGCACGTTTTCTGTTTTCTTGGTGTTTTTAAGTGAAAAAAATTACTCCCAGTATCAGGAAATAAACAGTAGGTACCATTTTCATCTTTCCCACTTCAGGACTATGGCATTTGGGTAAGATCCAAACTGACATCCAGTAAGAGAACAAGAAGGTTTGGAATATCCCTCAGAAAGTCTGCACAAAGAATTATCACACCTGGACCATCCTGCCCATGGCCTGGATGGAGAAGAAAAAGGCGAGGGAGACAGTGGGGTCTGTTGGGAGTGAACAAAGTCACCTGAGGCACACCACCTCAGTTAGCCTCTGACCTCCTCACATGCGCATCTGCACAATACCCACACAAAGAAAAAAAAAGAGGGAAAGAAAAATATTTGAGTGTACAATGACTTACTTTTTTCTTTTTTCGTTAGTCAAGACATCCAAAATTCTCAACAGATTCCCATTTGAATATAAAACCCAAAAGGATTATAAGATAACAATTAAACTGATAATTGTCAGAGACAAAGACTCCAAAAAGCAGCAAGGCAATGCAAGTTATCACATGAGGGGGATCTTTGCAAATATGCAAATACAATATCTTTTTAGGAAACACAGATCAAAAAGCAACAGGCCGTTTAAAGGGTTTAAAGAAAAAAAACTATCAATCAAAAATCCTGTATTTCAAAAAAGGTACATCCAAAAATAAAACAGAAATGAATGATTCCTAAATTTTCTATGCATGAGTACATATGTGTTCCTGTAAATTCTTTGTTTTCTATCAGACAAGCTCTACAAGAAGTATTACAGGCCATCCTTAGGCTAACATTAGTTATCAAGTTATCACATTGTAAGTTATTTCCACATAATCAAATGAAGAGTAGCAACAGGGTAATGACATAAAATGCTATGAATGTAATTTTAGATGATTAATATCCTCATTTTCATACTTTAATCATTATACATAATGACTGGACTTTGATATTTTTTAACTTGTAATTTAATTACAATGTTTCTCTCATTTCCTTTCTTCCTTCCAAACCCTTTCAGATACCTCTCTTTGGTCTCTTTCAAATTCATGAGACCTCTTTTTTTTTTACTGTTACTGTATGCTCACATACACATGCATACACACACGCATGCACACACATACACACACGTAACCTATTCAGTTATACTGTTAATTACATATATGCTTTCAGAACTGAATATTTGATACTGGATGGCCAATTGGTGTGCTCTTCCTCTTCCTTTCCCAGCTTTTCCTCGGTTGCCTAGAGTTCTTTGTGCAAGTCTGAGGCCTCAGCTATGAATATGATTTCATTTACTATCTTCCTTACTTTGTGTAATTTAAAAAGTACTATGTAAAGAAACAATTATTCAATGGGTTTATGCACATATGTGAAGATATTCTTTGAGTAGTAGTAATCACAGAAGAAAGGAGAAAAAGAACAAAGGTATATCAAAGAAATCCCTTTTGTAATCCCAGTTTTCATTCCCCATCAATTCCGAGTATCATTTTCTAAGTTAATGTTAATTGTAAATCTTGAACAAAGCACTAAGAAATTTACTGAAAAAAAGTAAAATGATAATGTTACTAAAATAACATACATGAAAAGATATATATAATTTTTTAAAACTAAGGACTTGGATCAGGATAGATGGCTCTGCAAGTAAAAACACCTGCTGCACAAGTCTAAAAACCTGAGTTCAATCCCTGGAACTCACATAAATAGTGAAAGGAGGAGAACAACTCCACTTAACTATCCTTTGACCACCACATATGCACCACAGCATGAACAGCAACATGAACAAACCTGTGCACATAAGAGTTAGCAATAACAATGACGAACAAAAAAGAATTTAGTGGGAAAATAAAGATCAAACCAGACCAAAATCATAAGAATCATAGAAAAGTCTCAAATGGAAATTATATTTTATCAATAATTAGTTTGAGGAAAAATAGATTATATGCTGCAAAGGACTTGGGAAGGCAAATTGCCAAAACAAATTTGAAAAGAGATCTAATTTCATGCATTATGATAAAAACACAAATTAGGTTTTTCTTCTTGTTGTTACTTTTTTATTAACAATGAGATATGAAATGAGACTAGAACAGCTCTGCAAATACCATGTAAATATTTTCTGGATAAAAATGTTACCTAACCAAAAAAATTTATTCTGAGAAAGGCATAAGCATATCTATGTAGCAAAATTTCCAAAGACAGGAATTAAACACAAAGAAAAATGGAGGAAGAAATATGCAAATTAATGTGAGGACGGTCCCTGTTCTCTGCTTTCTATAGCGCATGGAATCTATTGCTATTCATTACCAAGAGCACAGAACACGTGAAGAACAATGTAAGCTAATAAGGTTCAAGTAGACATCAGTGTTTCCACCTTCTTCTTAAACATTCTCCAAGGTAGATCCAAAATATCTATCCAAATACATGAAATTTAAGTTTCAACACAACTTAAAATGTTAGACACTTGTGAATAAGGCTGCCATGATTACAGTGGCAGAATTTTCTCTTTGAGAGGTCCTGATTTCAGTTTCATTACATAAATATCAAAGAGGAGAATCACTGAATTATACAGCTATTCTCCATTTTCCACATAGCCTTATTTGTTTGTTTGGGTTTTTATTTATTTTTTATTTTTTTTTTTGAAACAGGGTTTCTCTGTTAGCCTTGGCTGTCCTAGAACTTTCTTTGTAGACTAGACTGGACGTGAACTCACAGAGATTCACTTTTCTCTGCCTTCCAAGTGCTGAGATCAAAGGTGTGCACCACCACTGAGCTAATTCCTGCCAACTAACTGTGAGAGTTCCAGTGTCTCCACATCTTTCTCACCTTGCCAGCACTTTCTTTTTTAACTTCTTCCTCCCTTTGTCTCATTTTATTGGATGTAAAGTAGTGTCACTTTCTAATTTTGATTGCATTTCCCTAATAAATGTCAACACTTTTTTTGAAAAAAAAATATTGTTGGTGTAAAATGACACCATTCTAATGTTCCCCAACTCAGATGGGCAATATTCAGCAGTTATCTTTAAGTATCATACTTTTTGCCTTTTATCCTTTTTAGGAAGTCTATGTGATGATTTTCTTCAATTGTTTGAGTCTGTCAATGGCTATTTTCCTGCATTTATTTTGCTGACCACATCTCTATTCTATTCATCTAGAGCATGACACTGATATTGGGTATAGTAGTAACTTTGAATTCTTGGAATAAATTCCTCTTAATTTCCTCTTAATTGTGGTGTCATTTGCTGTTGTTTATGTTGTCTGCTTGTTTGTTTATTTTCTCCTACTAGGTTCAGACATTCTTCTACTATTTACCTTCTATTTTACTTATGCCACTTGGAGTTTCTTCTTCTGTCCACCCTTGAATTTCTTTTTTAAACTTTGTATTCACAAAATTGGTGGATAATTGGCTTGCTAATTGCAACCTTTTAGTTTCTCTCATATGAGAGCTCAACACTGTACGTAGCTATGAATTAGAGGCTTGGCTCTTGGCAATAAATTTTAGCATACATTTTCATTTACAATATACTTAGAATATTTTTAAGTTTCTACACCAGTTAGTTCTTTTACCTATGATTTTTTTAGTCGTGTTTAGAAGTTATCAAGTTTTTAATAATTTGTTAAATTGCTTTTTGTTTTTATTTCTGACTTCTTTGTGTGAGGGATATACTTTATAATGATTTCAATCTTTCAGTCTTAAATTTACTGATTTTTCATTTTGTGTCCTATCAAATATTTAATTTATACATAAGTTTCATTTTTAAGAAGAATGTGAGTCATATTGTTGAATACAATATATCTACAGATATCCAGTTGTTCATTTGATGTATAGTATTTTCAAAACTCCTAGATTATAGCTGATATTCCTTGTAATTTTCAGAATTTTATGATTCTTCTCTTAATTTTGCCTTATGTTTCTAAATTTGGTTTTTGGGTTTATATCTATACTTGTTACTTTTGGCTCATGTAGATAGTTTTGTCATTCTAAATTAAACTGTTTTATCTCCAACATTTCCATATTGACATGTTGTATATTTCCTTATCATTTTTCCTTCAATCTATGTTAAATTTGATCCAAGTTTTTATTTAATTTTTAACCTTATATGTGGCTTTTTTAGACACATACAGTATGCCTTCCATTTTGAATATGGCTATCTATCTTTATATTGTATTGTCTGTATATTTACATATAATTATAAATATATCTAAACTTGTATATGACAGTTCCAATAGTTTCTTTACTATGGAAATGTGATTATTATTTTTATTTTTATAGAAATACTAATTAATTGAGGAAAAATGGTGTTTTTAAATATTGTAAATCCATGATTCATGTAAAAACATGCAAGAAATATAAGTGTATTTAACTTCAAGAAGAAGGATCCAAAAGGATATATTTCTTTATATATATAATATACTTAAACACATGAAAATACATACAAAACAAGAAAATATATTCCTTCCATAGTTTAAATAACATCACATAAGTTTACAGAAAATCATTCTAAACAAGAGAGTAAAATAGATACAAAACTTTTCAAGTGTGCAACTATGAAAAATACTAAAGCAACTTGATAATAAATACTGTGAACACCAAGAGATTTTTCAACACTAGACTTTATCTTTTTTGGGGACCAGTAAGTTTACCTGCTCACATCAAATGCTAATTATGAAAGTAGAGACAGATATTCCCATGGAAGCACTCTCTCTGTGGTAGAAATGAACATGAACTGGCTGTAGAGGGAGATATTCTTAGGATCAACACATTCCCACACAACCATAGCTGCTATATTTTCAACCTGAAAAAAAGAAGGCAATTTCTTCTCAAATATAGGATGTTTCAAATGAGAGTTCTAGGCAGTAATACAATTCCCTTCTTTCTCTCCAAGGTAGCTTTATTGTAGCACTTGACTTAGAGTGACTACTTCATGCCTGTGGTCACAGGCATTTGCATGCTTGCCATCAGAAGATAAATCCCTGAGTTGTCAATTTTCAAGCATTTTATAGGGAAACAAAAGTGCAACACTAAGTCTGAGCAATAGTTTATGATTGGAAGTGATTTTTTTAGTTTTGAGTAAAGCAAGAAAGAGCAGAGGCATCACCACCCAACTGGTCAGTGGTTCACAAGGCTCGGGGCCAGAGGGTTACAGACAGCAAAATGATCTTTAGCATCATTTCCACTCCTTACCTTGTCTTCTAGCTTGCGTTGAATGAATAAAACATAATTTCTGCAATACAAACAATGTAGATCTAGGGGTTGTCTAAGACTAAAGTATAATCTTTCCTCTCCTGCAACAACAGCAAGTTGTGCAAAATGATTAGCACAAGGGTCTGGTAGCTAAATAAATCCTACTCAATGACCACTCATAGCCACGAAGGGCACTTTCAGGTAGATAAGGTTATTTAGCCAGCTAGACCAACAATAGAGTTCCAGAGAATGTGTTCCAGGGGATGATGCAATACTCACAAGTCTATGGGCAGCACAAATTCAACTTGGATTAAACAAACAAACCTGGGCAATAGGTCTGGGGTAAGTTAGAAGAGGAGTGGTAATAAATATGATCAAAATGAATATATGAAATTCTCAATGAGTTAAGACATTATGTTTTTATTAAATATTAAGTTCTACTGAATGGTATCTATAAAAATATAAAACCTAACTTCATAGAAAGAGATTTGAGAAAGTTTCAAAGAAACTTTTCTATTGTTTATAATATATCAGTCAGACCATTTTATGCTATTCTCATGACAATATTTAATTGTGAAGCAAAAGTTGGAAGTTTTAATTCTCTAAAGTCTTTATTATAATAAGTTAAATATTCCCTTCATATAAAAGAAAAGTACGGGATGAAGGGTGGCATTTGTCTCTTGGAATACCACCACAGGTCCTTTTTCTGGGCAGAAAATATGCTCTGGGAACTTGTCCTTTCCAACTTCATCCTCCTTAGTGTCACAATGTGTGCCATGTGACCAGACTTTTTAAGGGAAAGCTTAAGGGATCAGCATCACAGAAAGCTGAGAGTCAAAGGTCAAGAGGGTGAGGCATGCCCAAGCCACCAGCTACTTAGCTACCAGTTCAAGTTTCTTATGAGTTTAAAACTGTCATTCTGATCAAAGTTTAAACATTTCAGGATTGCCTAGAGTTGCACAGAGGACAGGGATTTGCTTCTAACCACTCTGAAGAATTCCTATTGCATACCATTCTAAACTTATATGGATTTCTGACCTAATGGGGCATGTTCCCTACATTCACACTTGATAGCAACTCCACTCAGGATTGTCAAAATTAGGACATCTAATTTTCTATAGTTTGAAATCCTTTTTTCTTTACAGAATTCATGGTGATAGCCTCGATTTTTTTCTTCCTTCCCTTTCTTTCTTTCTCTTGTTCCAAACAAAAGCAAATAAAATATAGTTGCAGTCCTGAAATGCCTTAACATTGCTTAGAAAATTACGGGACAATAAAGTTCTATGAAGAAGTATGACGATAAACCACATGCCCTGAGACACTGTGGAGTTTTACATACCCCATCGTAAGACATCTTTTTGTTCCATAAGACTCATCCACTGTGATTTTCATTTAAGAATGAAAATGCCTTCATAAATTGATTGAGTGAAACAAACCTGCTTAATATTCATGTTTACCTTCAAGGAGTTCTATTATTCCAAATACAAATTATCAGATACTTCCACAGCTTTCTGCTTTAGTAATTACATACACTAGGCATTAATAACAGCATACTTTCTGATGAAACCCATGTTTCCCTGACAAATATACACATTCAAAATAATAACACGTATTTCCAAAGTAACTACAGTTCATCTGAAAACAGAGATCTAATACAAAACCTCTTGTAAATAATTATGTTTCTTCAATAACTGCTGTAGCCTGCTTGAATACAGCAGGATGGTGTTGCAAGTCCATGTCTGATAGTCAGCTAACTGTATATAGGATTCAGAGAGAGAATGTTTGTAAAGAACGACAGAAGGTGTGAAAGGATAAAATGTCATTACATGGAGCTGCAGCATAATGACTCTTCATAAAGCTTCATCTCTTCCTGATAGGTAAAGCATTAATGACAGTGACATAAGTTAGTTATTATACACTGAATTTTATTTGCTATTAAAATGTAAAAGGAAATGTAAGGACTGGAAAGTGGTTCAGCAGTTAAGAGCATCTGTTGCTCTTACATTGGACCTGAGTTCAATTCCTAACACTCACAGGGCATCTAGTTTTGTAATTTGTAACTCCAGTCCCAGGGAATCTAATGCCATCTTCTGACCTCAGAGCACATTAGACATGCACATGGTACACAAATATACCTGCAGGCAAAAACAATTATACATACAAAATAATTTAAAAATCTTAAAAATTTAAACTTTTTTAAAAATTAAAAAAGTAAACACAGAGCAACATTTCTTATATCTAATATTAGTCAACAGCTTTCAGTGTAGTAAGCACTTGCAATGATGTTTTTACAAGTTCAATAATATTAAATATCATTTCACTTCAGTACAACTGGTTATTCTAGAAGATAAGAAACTGGTTTAATATTTCGAGGTTTTTATTTCCTATACTTTGCTAAAATTTGCGCTGACTGAAGCCAGTTTTCCTGAGAGCCTGGAGGCATCTTCGGAGCATTTACCGAGAAATAAATAGATCTGAGAAAATGCGGGGTGGGGGGGGAGATTTGGCTAAGCAGATCCCCACCGTAAAAGATGAAACTAAGAGGATACAAGATATTTCATAAAGACTATTACAGTCTCTCTCCGCATCCCATAAGTCCATCGGCTAATCCTTATCCTGGGAATAAGGTGCCATTTTTCAGGGTTGACACTGCTTTTCGTAATTCATGACGCACTGACAAGAACACCTGCTACTTCTTTATCCAAAGCGCATGGTAGAATGTGCGACATGGCTTTGTAAAGCATCTAAGAGACATCTATTCAGGTTTTTTGGACTGCAAGTACTCTCCAGAGAAAGCCGCCTTCCCCCCAACATTGCTTATGCATTTGCCAAATGTCTGACAGGTACAATGTAAAGGTTGCATTGTGGAGTTCTCATACATACTCTGCTCTTATTCATCCACATTAAGAAGAAATTCAACTCAAAAAGTCATCAAAAGATAACTGAACACACTTCAACATAAAATGCCGGATAGGAGTGTAAAACTCATGCTGAGTCCCACTAGAGTCCTGGAGAAGCACACATTTAAACCACAAGGAGGCGCTCTCTTACATATACCAGTGATAAAGACAAGACTAATAAAGCATGCTGCCTGGGATGCAGAGACTGCATGCATGTAAACTGTTACTGCCACATTGCAAAAGAGTTTTCTAGTTTCTTAAAAATTTACACAAAAAAATTACCAAAAACCCAGATATTTTACTCTGATTCAAATACCTTTGATAAATAACAGCGTAAAAGTACCAAAAATAAGACAATGGATGTTTTAGTATTATTCATAACAACTGGAGTCAAAGTGGAAGCATAAACCCATCAGTTGGGAAATGGAGGAAGAATCAAATGGTATATATTCAAATAACTATATTCCCGACAAAGAACAAACTACAAACGCATGGCTAGAGTGTGAACCACTAACAAAATGTGACTATAGAGACTGAGGCAACTGTGTATATTATATGCCTTCATATCATAAAATACAGGAAGAAATTCAAATCTGGGAGAGCAGAACCTGATCAGTGTGTGAAGAATAGGAAGAAGCCAATATAAAGTGTGATAAGGGAGGCTTGGGATGTGATGGAAGCATCGTGTACTGGGTTGGTAGGATCCCCTATTGCATGATTATAAATGGTGAAATTTGCAGAGTGTGGATGGTACCACACAAAACTTGTCAAGCCTTGTAAGTGTGAAATTATCCTCAGGATGCTACAAAGCTTGAGGGATTTCCTCTCACTTTGCCAAGCTCATTGCATATGGTAGCACAGAGTGAGTCTTTATGGATAAGAACCAGCAGCTAAAATAGATCGACCAAATCTAAACAAGAAGGTATCATGGGAAATAATTTGCTGGCAAAAAGTGGACGTGTTGAGATCCATAAGGAGAACATAGAAAGGGGAGTGACGAGTCCACAAAAGTGTGCTTTTGTTTTGGTTTTGGTGCTGGTGGTGGGGGGTTTGTTTTGGTTTATTTTGGTTTGGTTTGTTGTTTTTTTCTTTTCTTTTTCTTTTGATCATCATCCGTGCTGACTGTGGACCAGTGACATGACCAAAGATAAGTATTAGTCAGCCTTTTGATACATACATGGGATCCTATAGCCTTGTCTAAATGAGAGTGTCTATATACAGATGCCTAGACAAATTCTTAAAAGTCAAAATCCATTTTGTTTTTTAATTATGTATCAGCTTTCATAAACTAATCAAAATTACCTTTCTAATATGCTAGAAAATGTTTCTGTAGGTATATTTATATTATAGGGGTTGTCTTCTTTTTAAATGGGGATTTACAAACTTGATGCATACACTAATAGCATTTCTTTTGTCTTTTAAATTTTTATTTTATAATAACTGAGTTGCCAACTTTTCAAACAGTACTCTGGATGTATTAACTACATTAAGAATTCAAAATTTTCTAGAGTTCTGATAACAAAGAAGCTCTCCCTTAGCAGAGATCTGGAAGACCTTTCCTTTGGCCCTCAAATATCCTGTCATGGCATGTCATTTTTCCAGCACCTCATGCACACTGGGAGGGCATTAAATAACCTCAGAGAATGTTTATTTTCTTATTGTGGTTGTTACATATGTGACTAGTTCACAAGTTGTCTGACAAATTTGGTCCTCTGGGTGCAGTTGGTTTTTATTAAATGTTTTATTTAATATTCTCCACACATGACTATAAATCTATTTGGGTTCAACCCATGCTGACTACCTCTTCTCTGATTCCTCCCCTATTTCCTGAACATCTTTTTCCTCCTGTCTTCAAATGTTCTCTGCTTTCTTTTTAAGTTAATATCACTGAGTCTATTTACTGCCTCCCGTGTGTGCCAGGGTGTGCAATAATGGGCAAGAATAGATTTTTAAGACATTTAGGAATGTGGAAAATCTCCCGTCTTTTCTTAATGACATAAATCCATCTGAATAAATGGAGGACAATTGAAACATTTATTTTGATCTATTATAATATGAGAAACAATACTTGAGTATCATTTTAAAAGCTGTGGTTTAAAGGGACTCAAGAATAGGAATAAGAAAGATCCAGACAACTAGGTCAACCGCTCTATTTCCTTTGTAGAGTTTGTCCGGAGAGGATGGAGTGGAGCAATATTAAGTGTGATGGTGGATCTCCCCTGTGTAAAGGTGATTCCTAAGATGCTCACCTGAGGAACAACCATTTGAAATTAAGTGGATGTCACCCTTGGGCTGGGGTCCTCGACAAGAAGGAGACAGCCAGGCACAAGATCTCATCTCCCTCTCCACAATGGGACCAGCTGCCTGACACTGCTGCATCATGCCCTACCCACCGTGAAGGACTGTACACCTCAAATAATAAGCAAAACAAAACTTTCCTCTCCTGAAGTTGCTGCTGTCAGTTATCTGGTCGCAACGATGAGAAATGAAACTAATACAGAAGGACAGATACAGAGAAATTCTAAGAAAATGTAAGTAGTGCTGAAGACCCAGATTTTAAAGGTTTGGGAGTTTACAAATTAACAACGATGAACTGAAAGGAAGGAAAGATTTGTTTGGACTAGTAGTTTCATAATTTCAGACCATTATATATGTTCAGTCATTTTGGAACCTCTAGTGAGAGCACCAGGAGACAAGAGATTGAGATAGAGGGAAGTGAGTCATGAAGACCAACAAACAGAGAAAGCAAAGGAAACCAGCTTACCAAAGCCAGGCTTCAACGGTCCATATCATGCAAATAGACCCCACCTAGCACAGTTGCCATCACTTAACAATAGCCCTCAAACTATTATCCACCAGGGGATTAATCTAGTGATGAAACTCAGATGCCTGCTAGTCAATCACCCTGTGAAGGCTTACTCTCTGAAGGCTATAACCACACTCTGAAATAAACCTTCAACACATGAGATTTGAGGAAAATTTAAAGTCAAACTATAGCAATGGGGAAAAAAGTAAAAAGCATACATGGACTCAACTATGCATATCGGGATCCCTTCCCAAAAACTGTAGCTCTATGTGAGACTGATATATGTTGTATTAGAGTTTATCCACACCCATATTCTTTCAGGTATACATGCTTGGTTTCTTATTGCATCCTCTAACTCTGAATGATTTCCATGGGCTCAGAAGACAGAGCAAGTTAGAAATCCATAGTTTTAGTTTAAAAACAGCCTTCAACTGTGAGCTTAATGTATAGGAATTCAGTAGCTCCTAGAGATTAAATTTACCTTCTTGTTCCATTACTGGGATAGGCAGTGGGTAGACTGGCTCATTTACTAGTTTAGGTGAGCTTAATGTGCCCCATGGTGTAGCATAAATGGCTAGAAGAATATAGTCAGATAGAATTGTTAATCAAATAATCTATCTCTGGTCTCACGCATGGTGTTTTCAGGCTATAGGGCTCTTACTTGATTACATAAGGCTTCCAGAAGTACACCAGGATCTTCTAGGGAAAGCTGTCATTTTTAAAGTTCCATGAGGTGGTTTGGATGAGAATGGCCCCCATAAGTATATAACAAAGGAGCTAAACTCTGGGCTTCATGGTTTTTGAACTAAAACTGGGGACTTCTAACTTGCTATGTCTTCTGAGCTCACGGACATCATTCAGAGTTAATGAGTGCAATAAGTAACCAAGAAGGTATACCTGCTGTGTACTTAGTCCCCAGCTAGAGAACTGTTTGGTAAGGATTAAGAAATTTGCTTTTGTTGGAGAAGGTGTGTCCCTGGGGGCAGGGTTGAGATGTCAAGGAACACACTCCATTCCCAGCGTGCTGTCTGTCTCGTGCTTGTGAATGAGAATGTGTGTTCTCAACTGTTCCTACCATCGTGTCTTTGCTTCCCATTATGGACTCTATGCCTCTGAAACGGTAAGCTCAACATTTTGTAAGTTGCTTTGATCATGAAGGTTTGTCACAATGTAGTAAACTAAGACAGTCTCTGTGAAGAACCCTGCGCACAGATAGACATCAGTTTTGAGTTTATATTGAAAGGTAGTTTATGAGGAGGAAACATTGGCCTCCACCTAGGAAAGAAAAGAGCCGAAAAGATTTAGTAGCAATAAGTAAGAGAACACAATCCAAGGCATGTTGTGCACTGCAATGAACTACCAGACCTCAGAGTTCCCAAATAAGAGAATGTTGTTCACTAGCTAATGAGAAAATACTGTGCAGCTGGGCCGTGGTAGTGCACGCCTTTCATCCCAGCACTTGGGAGGCAGAAGCAGGTGGATCGAGTGAGTTCGAGGCCAGACTGATCTACAAGAGCGAGTTCCAGGAGAAGCTCCAAAACTACAGAGAAACCCTGTCTTGGAAAACAAAAAACAAAACACAAAACAAAACAAAAACAAACAGAAAACAATGTGTAACTAAGGAAAGGGAAATTGCAGGTGAATCTTACTGCCTAGAGGGAAACACCTTCCTGTTTCATCTCCCAGCCACCATATTGGAATGAGTTTGGACTTCTTGTTCACAAAAATACTAGGGTTTGGCCACAACCACGTGTTAGAAATGTCCTGAGATCACAACTCTACACTCATGGGGGAGAATCTGAGACTCCAATTCCAGTTCCTATCTTAACTCCCAGTTAAGGGAAGGAGTCTTGATTCCGTTTGTGATTATTATTTGTAGGCAGATGCTGTTTGTTCGTTTCCCAGCTGTCCAGACCCAAAATAATCACACTGAAACTATATTAATAGCAATGCTCCTTGGCCAAAGATTCTAGAGTATTCCTAGCTAACTCTTACTTCTTAAAGTAACCCGTTTCTATTAATCTGTGTATTGCCACATGGCTGTGGCTTACTGGGTAAAGTTCTGGTGTGTCTGTCTCCTGCATCAGCTACATGGTTTTTCTTTGACTCCACCTACTTACTCCTCCTCTATCTGCTTGGAATCCCTGCCTTGCCCTATTCTGCAGTGCAATGGGCCCAAAGCAGCTTCTTAATTAACTAGTGGTATTCACAGCATACAGAAGGGAATCCCACATCAATTACTGATTTCAATAATTTGGGAAATAAGTTAAAAAATGGAGTGAAGGAACAAGTGTGCAGAGTCTGTTCAACTAAGCTCAGCCCTGTATGGTTGATTAGTGTTCAGTAATATATTAGTTCCAATTCTATTATATATTTTTTTAAATTTCCCCGTATTTTATATGAATACATGGTATGATTTTGAAATTCTGACAGACAGAACCTTGTGCTAGCAGAGCTCCACATACTACAGCTTGTCTTCAGTATTATTTATGTGATGATTCAAGTGGAATTTATCAATCATTCCAAGATAGGCTCCTGAGGTTCCAGGAATTCTGTATTCTGTTTCTTGGTTATTTGCTAAATAAGTGACATTAGCGAGAAATATGCCTTATGACATTTAGTTTTCTTAATAGGTACACTGCCATAATAATGCTTCCATTATACCTTTTTCAGAGAAGTGTAGAAGGATTAAACATAGTAAGAGATGCAAAAATTATGGTGAATAATTTGCCTGGTACACCAGGATGCCCCAGGGTGCTGCTTAAGTGTCCAAATCCCTTTACTGCGAAGTTGATTACTATGCCTTAGTCTCTCTCAATATCCATTAACTATTTTCTGAAACAAAAGAAAGCATCATCAAAATAATCTTCAAAAAATAGTTTTTGAAAATATGCAGAAAAGGGTCATCAAGATGGCAAATGCTTGCCACAGAATCCTGATAGCCCTAAATTTAAGTCCTAGAAACATGTAAAGGTGGAAAGAGAGAACTGACTCCTTAAAGTTGTCCTCTCTCTCTCTCTCTCTCTCTCACACACACACACACACACACACACACACACACCACAAGCACCATATCGTATGTGTTCCCATACACATATAATAGCAATAAATAATTTTTAAAAACAAAATATGCAGAAGATGCTTTTTGTAACAGATAATCTGAACCAAGAAATAATTTGAGCCAGCCAGTATCTTTTGGTAGGTATGAACTGTTCCAAAGACAAATATTATAGAAATCACAACTCAAATACAACCTTGAAAGTTCAAAGAATTTCTTCCCTCTACATTTCTAAGAAGGGAAAGATAGAGTTGCATAGGAAAGAGTGAGGAGAGAGAGAAAGAGAATTCTCAATGAATCAGATGGATTAACTTTAGAGCACTTAGGAAATATCCTAAGCAGCCACCATAAAAGCCTCTAGCTGAGATGTTTAAAGGTGAGCTGTCCCAGCCTTCAGCCAGGCAGTCTGGGGGAGGGGTGAGATGCTGTGCAAAAGGACAGGGAGTCATGTGGTCCAACTGTAAAATAGAAAAATTGCATGCAATTATTTTACAAGCAAAGTGCCGTGATGTGAAAGGAAGAACTAATGATGATGCTCTCTGCTTGTTAGAAGATTTTCTTTCTGCAGAGCTGGAGGTTACAAGGACTGCTGCTCACTGGTCGTTTTTTTTTCCTTCCCTTCCTCCATAGGCATAATGCCACAATAAATCCTGCACTGAGGGGGTTAATGTTGCAAGGAAGTTTTTAAATAATTTCTGTGACCAAAGCCAGAGATACAAGCCTGGCAATAATTCTCCCTGACTCCAAGCATCCTGTATTGATTGATTAATTATTCCACCAATGAACTAACAGGTATTGACCTTATCTGGTTGAGTAGCATTTAGCCAAAAGTCAGTAATCTACATCGACCACTTAATGGAACATCAAAGCTCACCATTCTGACAGGTTTATGTCATTCAGCAAAAATCTGTCTACGTTTTGCTGATACCATGACCTTTTGTATCAAGCAGTCTTTATAGAAAAGGAAAAGCAATGACAAAATTAAATCTTGAAAATAATGCTTTGTTATGTAAAAGAAAGTTTTTCCCCATCTATTGCAAATAGCTTCAGCCAAGATCCCACTGAGAGCTTTATTATTGTTTTTCTCTATCTAAAGAGTGGTCTTCTACATGGTGGTAATCTATGATATTCTGAAGCAAGAAATTATCAAAACAATGAGCTATGAGATCATTAACACACTAAGAATGGGTTCACAAAAAAAAAGATATTGGATCAAAGTGCTAGACATTCAAAGAACAAATACATGTGTTCCTGACCATCTAAATCACATAATTCTGATTCAAACATTCCAATAAATCTGCAATTCCCTGTACCTACATTTCCCTCTTAGACTACAAGAAAATTTCATTTCAAAAAGTAGGATTTATCAATAAACTCACATGCCATTCTAATGGTAATTTTATATTTGTATTGATATTCCATTACTATGAAAAATGTGCAATGTATTCTTATTGCAATTCTGTTTCCTTTCATTGAAGAATCCATGATGAGTCCTAATAAACAAATTCTCAGCAACAGTTCCTGCCCCACCCCGTCCATAGCTCTCAGTTTACTCCTACCCAATGAGCCCTATCTTCATAAGCTTGCCCATTTCTTGATTCAGAAATCTTAAGTATTAAGTATTGTTCTTTCACTAAAGTCAGGAACAGTTATTTATGCTAATGCGTTTTAAAAATGCCTTCTATGAATATGCCCATGAGTTACAATAGAGTGTGAGCATGGGCCTGCCCAGCAGTGTGAAACACAATGGACAAAGGATAGCACTCTGAACACCTTTTTCTTTTTCTTTTTCTTTTTCTTTTTCTTTTTTTTTTTTTTAAGAAACGCTGCTTGATGACAGGGGATCGACCCTGTGTGCCTACAGTTATGACCAGCATTGGGCTTATTGGAATGAATGCTCTTTTAATGGGAAGCTCATTGCTAGGAGTCTTATGTAAAATAACCTTACAATTATAAAGCAGAATCCTGATCGTCCATCTGCAGTGACCAATGTGTATTCTCTCTCCTCCTTTGAACTTCAGCCATGCACAGTAGCTCCTCACACTTTAATAAACTTAGTTTATGCCCACAATTTATTTAATATAGGAACTATAATTTCCACAAGTTACTTGATATAATCACTAAAAATTCCCTCTATAATAATAATTATCAGTAACTGTGGAATAGCTTCCATATTAAAAAACACAATAATCATTGTTTATAATTAAAATGGGAAACAGATTTCAGAATAGGTGCTAATCATTCTCATTTTTCTCAGTTCGGTGGCCTACAACAAATCATTTGCTATCAGCTTCCTTATTTGTAAAATATGTGTATTGGCATATATCTATTGCTTGGTCTATTCTCCTTGAATATTCATTTTCAAATTTATTTTATAAATTTTTAATGGAAAAGATTATAAAAATAAAATGATGTTCTATGTTATCTTTTTTTTCCACTGATCTTAAATGAAGTCAGAAAAAGAACAAATAATAATGTGACACTAGAAAAATCTTTAGAACTGAAAGATTTTTTTAAATTAAGAATCTAATTTAAAGCCAGACAGTGGTGGTGCATGCCTTTCATCCTCGCACTGGAGAAGCAGAGACAATTGAATCACTGTGAGTTCAAGACCAGCCTGGTCTACAAGAAGAGATAGCTTCAGGACAGACTCCAAAGCTACAGAAAAACCCTGTATCTAAAAACAAACAAACAAACAAATCTGATTTCATAGATACAAGTCATGTAATGTCAACAGACACAGAGGCTGAAAAAGGAGAAAGATTTAAGAAAGAAAGCATGTAGGAAAAAGAGAAGAAGAAAATTTAAATCTCTTAATACCTTCCTGGGCGGAAGAGGATGGCACACAAAACCTAGGACTTTTGTTGCATTTGTGCTTCATAAACAAAAGCAAAGTTTAGGGAATCAAATGAAAATTTTAAATTGGTAAATCTCACATAGAGTTGCTTTCCTTTCAATGTGAAGTGAGTGAAGTAAGCCAGGGCATGTAGAGAAACGAGCACTAGCTCCTGTTAGGATGTTTTAGATGGTAGGGTGTGTTTCATGACGATTCCCTTCGCGGAAGCATCCACATTAATAATGTTGATTGACATCTTTGTCACTTGTTTGGATTTTATCTTTATTTTAGATGAACTGAATCATTTTGTTTCTGAGGAATATGCTTGACTCCGTGTGTATTCATCGATTGCATTTACCTTAATATTCATTCATTTTTATAACAGATTTATGCTATATCACAGCTCCGGAATATACAGGATGTTCAGTCTGAGACGCAGTCCCTCTTCCAAAAGTAATAACCTTGAAGTTGATGCTTTGTAAACAACATATAACTGTTTGACAAAATGAATGGGTAGATGAAGCGTAATGCAAATGAGCAGTCTTTACTGTAGACAGCTTAGGAAACATCAATTGGCATGCAATTAGCAAATAAAATATTAATTACAATTAGCAAATTAAGCAAACATATATATCTCAGAATGAAAATTTCCAAGATTCAAATCATTGAAGTAAAAAGCAATCTGTCATATAAACATGTAACATCCAATAAAGGAAATAATATATTTAAATAACATGTAAGACATATTACTCATAGATGGTTCTGAAATTTAAAGTTTTTTTGATCAAGAATAATGTTTATAGTCTTACCAATTGTAGAATCATCAAAGATCATTGGTTTGTATAAGTTCTATTCATTGTTCTTATAACTTCTATTAATAATGTTAGAATTTAAACATTATGTATTTACAGTTTTGCCTCAAATTGTGGCAAACAATGCACAGTTTGAATACCATAAATATTTCCCTAAAATATATATCATTATTTTTCCTAAAATAACAACTTTATTTTTCCTAAAAATATCAGGCAGAATGGCATTGTTTTCCTTCTGCCCTTCAAACTTCCTTAATGAGTTAAGGGTGGCTGGATTCCTACCTTTCCTGGCCTTGTTTTGTTACAACGCTTGTGGGAGAGTAAATGCAGAAAACATGACTTAACCCAAATTTGAAATGAGAAATGAAAGAAATGTGATGTTAGATTTTAGACAATAAATGTTCCTTTTAAAAAATCACAGTGAAACTAAGTAAGTGGTAATTTCCCAGTCATTGGCTCCATCAGTGACCGTATTGATGATATTTCCACTCTCTTTTTAAAGAAAAAGTTTTTCTCTCATATAATACATCCCAACTGCAGCCTTGCCTCTATCTCCTCCTCCCACATCCCCTCCCCTCAAGACCCACCGCTCCTCCATTTCCTTTCAGAAAAGTACAGTCCTCCCAGTGATATCAAACAAACTTGCATCGCAAGATGCAATAAAACTAGGCAAATACCCTCATATCAAGGCTGGAAAAGGTAACGCAGAGGGAATAAAAGGGTCCTATAAGCAGGCGAAAGTGTAGTGATATTTCATTTATATTTTAATAAAGCTTGCCTGAAGGTCAGTGCAAAGCAATTAGCCATACAGGCCGGGCAGTGGTTACACACATCTTTAATCCCAGCAGCCACGCCACTAGAGACCTTTCAACTCCATGAAATCTTCAGACTGACTGAGTGAGTTCCTGTCTCATGCCACCTTATATTACTCTTTAGTGCTAAGATTGAAGGCATACACCACCACCACCTGGTCTCTGGGACTAGGTGCTCATTCTCATTCTGAGGATTCAAGGAGGCAGGATGGTCATTTCGTTATGGGGTAGAGGTAAGAGCCAGTGGCTGGCTGCTTTCCTTTTCTGATCTTCAGGTTGAACCCCAATATCTGTCTCTGGGTTTTTATTAGTCGTGCTACACAATAATCAGAGACACTCCCACTCCAATTGTTAGGAGTCCAACAAAAAAGTCAAGTGCTAGAACCAAATCCTGTCTACCGAGGGCCTAGCACAGACCCATGCAGACTCCATGACTGACACTTTAGTCTCTAAAGTGATCCCCCATAAGCCCTGCTTAGTTGATTCTGTTAGCCATGTTTTAGCATCCTTAACCCCTCTGGCTAGTGCAAACCTTCCTCTATAGAGTTCTCCAGTCTCTACCTAATGTTTGGCTATGGACCTTTTTGCATGTACTCCTATCAGCTGCTAGAGGAAACCTCTCTGATGATGATTGATCTCATCACAGATCCGCTGAGTATAGCTGAATATAGTTAGGAATCATTTCATTGACTTTTTTTGTCAGTCATGTTTTGTTCTGTCTTAGGTCTCTGAGCCACCCAGCTTCCAGATCCTTATCATCTAGGCAGTATCCGCCATGGAGTCTCTGACATGATGTGGGCCTCACATTAGATAAGTCATTGGTTCACTCCCAAAAGCTCTGAGCAGTCATTGCCTCAGCATGCCTTGCAGGCAGAGCAGGTTGTGAATCATGGATTTTGTGGCTGAGTCCATGTCTCAGTCCCACCACTGAGAGCCTAGCCTATTGGAGAAGACATCTGGTTCAGGCTCCATATTCTCCATTACTAAGCATCCAATACCCAAATGCAAACAACTGCCGAGTGCCGTTCATTCTCTATAGTGAATAGAGAACCTTGGCAAAAATAAAAGGAAAAAAATCAGTTCTCTCGGCTTCCACTCAAATAACTGCATGACATCTTTACCCTCAAAAGAGTCATCACTTTTCCGTATACAGCATGATTTGCTTTGTCCACATTTCTGATTACACAAGCAGTGTAGAAAGCTAAAATAGTCACTAAATGGCCAAGGCTCAAACAACTATATAATCGTGGGCTCCACCACCGGTAAGGGGAACTACTGTTTGAGAGAAGCTGTTAGTGCATAGCAGTCGAGAGGACATAGAGGTGGTAGATCAGTTTGCTGATTAAATATCAGTTTTGGTCACCATAGATTTTACACTGTACAGAAACAAAAAACAAATGTATTGGTTCTCATCTGAATAGATTTGAGCTTTGGAACACCACCAAAAAAGGGAAGGGGTAAGTACCCCTAAAGTCTCATAGATCATACTTTTAAAACACACAGAATATGGTTACCTACCAATTACAGAAGTCTTCAGGACTTGTTGAAAAGATTGTATTTTCAGTGTGAGTAGATTTACATACAATTTCTGGGGATCATAGACAAGCACAGGGTTCCCTATAGGCCAGTAAAACACTGTGAAGTATTTTACCTCAGACATGGGTTTCATCAGACTGCCACACTGAAATGGAATTTTATGTCACAGAACTCTAAAAGGGCTTGAAGCTTGAATACATTTTTTTCAAATATATATGTGATTCTATCTGGATACCGTGTGTGCTACACATAAGATAATAAATTAGAAGAAGCAGATTTTGATAATGATACTGTTTATAAAGCAATAAGGTAAAACATGATGTTTTTAACTTCACTTTGTTTTGTTTTGAGACGAGAAGCATGTACATGCCATGATCGGTATGCAGTTGATCAGAGGATAACTTGAAGAAGCCAGTTGACCACATGGGTCCTGGTTTTGCTCTCAGCCTTTTGAGCATGGCAACCAGTATCTTGACCCACTGGAAACTGACCAACCCCAAGACACGATTCTTAAAATATTTACTTTTGCTCCTTTAATATCTTCTCTCTGTTAACAAAAACAGCCTAAATTATTAGTAAAAATTGTTTTAATGTATGTGCACTTTAACTCAAAGAAATTGATCAGATGCCCTCTTTCTAGAGATCTCCATTTTTTACCTCTGCCCTACTGGCAGGCTAGGTGCATAAGTGAGTCCATTTTACATTTTACCTTACTGCTCAAGATGGTGAACTTGGGAGAGCGTCCCATTTGGTAGTTAGCCTAAAGTAACAAGTTTGAGAAGCACACATGGAAGATTAGCCAAGTCGATGCTGCCTGCCTGGACTCTGTAAAATCGTAGAGGATTACTGATATCTGAAAAATTTTAAAAACTCTCAGCATGGCACTAATCTTCCTCACACAAACAGACACACATATCATACCTTAATAGATGCATTATCTAGGGAGACGGAGAGGAGCTTTTAAGTACTGTGTTGCACATAAACTGGGCTTTATGTACTGAAAGTTACTTTACTCAGATAATGAACCTAAAGGAAAATGGTTATTTCTAGCAGCTAATTCAGCTTTAGAGTATATAGCGGTACATTCTTCATAATGGTACCTTCTGATTCTACTTTCTCTGAGTTCAGTAATCAGTGCCAATTACCACTGGTTTCCATAGAAACAAGACAACTAGCTGTTTTTAAATCTTCATTCATGGAGTAGTTTTACAAATAATGTTCGACTTGAGGATGACTGCTTCCTAAGGACACGACGCTAAAGCAGATCCCCGTGACTTTAACCCCTTCAAATGGCATTGAAAGTTTTGTGTACGGTTTCACTAAGATTGGACCCACATGTTTAAACACACTGATCTGTATTGCAAACAGTAAGGACAGATTAAGCCACCCTTCTCTGAAAGAAATTGCAAAGAGCGGTTGAGCAGTCAGGAAACCTCTGTTAGAACATTGATGACAGTACCGCAGGAATGTAGGCCCCTTTCCAACGATAAAGATGGTTTAGATTTTCCTTTAAAAGATTTTGGCATTTAGAGAGAACTCTAGGGTGTCTACATTAGTTCCATTTTGTCACCGTGAGAAGCTACCTCACGGTGACAGCTTAGAGGAGAAAAGATCTCTAGCTCATAATTTTAGATCTCCCCGCACAGTCCTGGGCTCTGGTGAGGCAGAACGGTGTGATGACAGGAACATGTGAAGGAAGACACTGTTCTCATCAAATAGGAGGCAGAACAAAGTAACTAGACCAGAGACCAGACATAATATTCAGTCATACCCCAGCAATGTTCCTCCAATGAACTTCCAACTCCTAAAATTTCCAAAAGTTTCAGAAATATGATCTCCATTTGGGATCAAGAATTCAAGATTTGCACTTATAGAGGACATTTTATATTCAAACTATAATACTTCTCCAGTCATTAAGGACAAAGGAAAGCAAGGAAGGTAGCAATATTGTCAATTATGTGGTTTTGAAATATAGTTGAATTATTAAGTATTGATGCCCATTATCTAAGTAATTGTTTCTTCACTGTTTTAGAACCACCCTTATCACTAATACAGATTTGGTGTGTGAAGTTCCTTTTATGTTTGGCTTCTTTATGCGTGCCACATGGCTACAAGGACAGTTTCACATTTTTTCTTTTTACGGTATTCACTTACTTCATATAGAAATCAAAATAGGACAACAAAGAATAGTATCAGCCAGGATTCCATCAGTTAGCATGTTTCCTTTAGGGGGCTCTTCTTTTCATCTCCACAACTTTTTGAAAATGGTTTCCCAGGTTCTGAATTTATTTCTTTTTACTGCTTCATTTTGTTGAAATCCCAGAAGCCGTGATGTGTCCTCCTGCTGTCTCTCGCATCAGTCTGAAGCAGCAATGCAACCTGAACTTCAGAGTGTCCAAAGGATTATGGGATAACATATCTGCTGGTATTGCAACTCACCCGAAGCATACAAGGGCATAAGATTTGTTTTACTGAAAGTTCCATGTGTATTTTTTTTTTTGGAGAACAACTAAAATATTTTTCCCCCTTCTCTCCTTAAGTGTATGATATCGCCTCTCCCATGGGGGAAATTGACCCCCTGGAAGGTCCTCTGATGCAAGGGAGCCTCACACTATATAGCAGTATATAATTCGCAATCATCAAACATGCTTTATCTGTGGCACAAAAGTTAAGTTAAACCTCACCTACCCTTAGACTGGCTCACATATTCGTATGTGTGAGTTTGATTTGGAGTACAATGTCTTCATCACTGCCGTGTGTCTCGGTGCGGTTATTTGTCCCACATTTGCTAATGTCAGTTTGCCTTAGACTGAACCCATTGTTATCTATCTTTTCAAAAGCAACTTAAAAAAAAAAACCCAGCAGGGCCCAACTGAAATATTTTCTTTCAATACAGCCAAGCTGCAGGCATAAAACACAATAGTAAAATATACAATGGAGCAAAGTAAAAGGGCTTTATAGCCGATCTTTGTCATGGCGCTGCAAGTATTTCATAACTTCAGCGAATGCTTTTCTCAATTGACATCATATAGGTTTCAGTTAATGAAAAGAGACAGGGAACATATTGCATCAGAGAGATTCCGGACAGGAAACAGAAAATGGATCACGAATCCAGGCCTCCTAGCTGAAGCAGTCAGAGCTCTGAATAGCGAAAGGACTAATGTGCTCTAGCTGCTCCCCCTTCCAGCCATAAACCCAAGAGCCCTGCTTAAAATGTTCTCTTTTCTAGGCTGCTCGCTAGCCCCACCCCCCACAGCACCCTGAAAGCCAGTCAGCAAGGATCAAAAGCATTTCCTTTTAAATGAATCATGGCAATCCAATAAAGATGCAACACACAGATTATGTTCAAATCAATGGCAGAACCATAGCCAGTATCAGCAAGCCTCGAGGAACAAAAATTGCTCGCAGCCAGGGGGTGTCCATCCAGTAATGAGCTTTGGGACTAAACACAGAGCACATGCTATGGGCTGAGCAAAATCCCTCCAGATTTTATAGTTTCCATTTCTTTAAATAACTTTAGAGTGTTGTAGTATTGTTTTCACTGATACCGTCCGTGGGAAAAAAAAAAAACAGGTTAGCTTAGACATCCTAGGGATCTTCAATGGTGCAGTTATATCCAGTAAGTATAGCTGTAATACTGGCATCTAGAAATAAATGTTAAGATAAATAGTGGAAAAAATGATTTAAAAGAATGTGTTACCATGTAGAGTCGTTTGGAACCCTGAAGAATACATGCAGAGGAGATTTGTAAATATTCAAAGCACTTGTAATCAACTGTCACTGATTTTCTATGCGCTGTTTATTTCAAATTTGTGAGGAAGTTTTTTTTAATACATGGAGTTATACATGGCCCTCTCCATATGAGGACATAATGTATTTGGACTGCATTCCTCACAACCTTCTCTCCCCTCTCCCAATTCTCCTTTGTTTCCTAGAGAGCTCTCTTCCATATTCACGCCTTTGGTGCACATATGCCTTATATGTCTATAAGGTCTAGGGCATATAAATGAGGGTTATTTGTCTTTTTAAAACTGACTTAGTATCATTATGTCCAGTTGCTTCTATTTCCTGCAGATGACAGGAAAGTGTTATTGTTCATGTTTTGGAAACAGAAAGATGAACAGAATTTGGTTGTAGTGACTATAATCTACCATGTTCTTTTCACTCCTTCACATCCCTCAGGGTTGCTTGCTATCTGAGCCATCGCAGTACTGAGACTTTACAGGCACAGTTTCGGATGTTACTGGGACTTCCTACATCTTTAATAGCTTTGCCCATCTCTTCCGGAGCGATAGCTGATGTTCTTTCTGTGTAACGCAGTCACATTCATATTGGCTCCGCAAGGCTACAGATAAAGATATGAGGCTGAGTCTGCCTCATCAAGAAAAGAAGAGGAAAGAGGATCGGACAACAATCACCAATCTTGCTTCAGAAGGGATGGGTTTTTGTGCAGACTTCCACCAATTACTTGTAAGATTTCACAGGGGTCATTTGTCTTTTTGAAGTGGCAGTTTCTCGGCAACCAAAACTTTTCATCTCTGTATTTTCAAATCTAAGAGCATGCTTCCAATTAAGAGGAAAGCAATCCCAAGCCTTTCATAGCTAATCAAAAGAAAGCTTATGGCCTACAGACCCTTCCAAGGGCATCTTCTGTGCTGTATTAAGATTTGACAACAGTTGATCTACCATGGACTATTTTTCTTCTTCACATTAAAAAAAAATTATATGACTATGAGTCACCTCATTTAATCCATTACCTGCTAATAGCCTCCTTTATGATTAGCCTAGAGGTCTAAAATAATAACTAATAATCATCTTCTTGTTAGAAAGCTATCTTTGCTGGAAACACTCCTCCATCTAAACTCTGCAGTCCATTGTATTTCATGGCCAGACCCCCAGGGTCTGCTGATCTGTGTGCAGCCAGGGCATATGGCACAGTTCTCCTCTCTGGGAGGATAGGACCAATTTATTCCAAATAGAAAGGGCTTATCAGATCGAGACAGATCTTTAAAACACCTGTAAGATAATTTGGATTAACAGCAGTAATAAAACAGCAAGCAAGTTTCCCTACCCTTAAAATGATAAATGGCTGTGTTTCGTTGAACAGACTTTTCCTTATCTGATTTGTTTTTAAAATGATAAATAGGTTTCCATAAATCTAAAGGAAACTCAGGAGTCACCATCTACCTAATTGAATCAGAGCTTATATGATTCAAAGAGATAAGAACACATTAAACAAATGAGGAGATTTTACATGCCCAAAGTGGATATAAAATTCACCTTTGAAGAACACAGAATGAAACCTGGATATCCAAAGCAGATAAACTATGAAAATTAAAGTGACATTAGTTGAAACTACTCCCATTTATGAGGAGATTCTGCTTTTTGTCTCCGCTTTAACATTTTCAAATATTCTGCTCCGTTTATCTTGATTCTCTCAAATAGTCTTTCTTACCAATTTCCCAATTCTCTGCAGTTTATAGTAAAATATTTTGTCAGTAAAGTTCCCTTTCTGTTCACTAACTTAGCATTTCTAGTGTTAACTATCAGAGAGTCTGGCCTGAATTCTCATCTTTTCCGAGAGAAACCCACGGTGAGCTATATTTTTTTCTGATCCTTGCTCTCCACTCCAGCTTGCCTTCCATTTTCCTTTGCTCTCCTCCTGAACTCTGCCCCCACCTGTCTTCTGGCTGCTGTCTAACTGCCTTTCTTACTACACTTTCTTCTTCTATTTGTTTCTTGCTGTTATTTTGTTTTCTGCTTTTTCTTCGAATCTTTACACAGGGAGAACCCTCGATCCTTTTCTGACCACCGGAACACACATTGGTAACTGTCTCTGAGTCACTCTCAACACAAAGGCAGGGGCCTATAGAAGAAAAAGCTGGTTTCCGTAGACAGACAGAGGATGGGTTTTTAAGTGATTTTCATGAGTAAAGACATAAATACCATTTGGAATCAGGGACACTTGTCACAGTGTCTTCAGACACAAAAATAAAATTTGCTTGGCATGAGAGTGGAAGATAATTGTTTCATTTCATATCTGTAAATCCTTCAAAACAAAACACAATTCATTTTTTTCTAAGATGGTTAAGTGAATGTGATATGAGGTTAGTGAATTTTTTAAGTTTATGGTTACATTCATGTACTTTTTCATTTCATCAGAAAGAAAAGAAAATGATGACGTGAGATTTTTCTGAATATTCTAATGTGTAAGTGATATTTGTTCTCCATGAGTCACAGTGGTTCAAAGTATTTTGAATATGTAAATGAGAACAAAGGGATGAGATTAAAACTTACTGGTCCCATGCCAATCTTCTATTCACAATACCTGAAATTCAATCTCCTCTGTTTCTATAAATACTATAAAAATCTCTGATTTTATAGTATCTATAGCAAAATCCAGAACTCTGACTAAGATCCCGAAGTTCCTTCATTAATCAGATTTAGCCAGGGTCTTCAGGTCCAAACTGTCTCTACTGAATAGCCTGCACTTTTCATTCAGAATGATTGCATAAGTCTTCACATGAATCATATCAGCTGACACAGAACAATTTTCTTTCTAAATTTCTGTATCCAAATCTAACCAAGGATAACTCTACTTAAAAATACTTTATATTTTTTATCATCTTTTAAATATGACTGACTAGGCCTTTCTGCATACACACATATTCATAGTGATATATGTATGTATGTATGTATGTTTATGATATGTATGTGTGTGTATATTTATATATCATTATTGAAAGTAGTTGACAGCACAAAATGTTTATCAAAATTTATTGTAAAGCTGGGAAGGTAACCTAACCACCAAAGTGCCTGTTGTACAAATTCAGATTCCCAGCACCCATGCAAAAAGCTGGGTAAGGTACTCATCTGTAACCTGAGGACACTGGGGAACAGATGAAAGCAGTTCTCCAAAGCCTATGGCCGGTCAGTCTATCCATCCATGGAACTCTGGAATCAAGGAAAGACGCTGACTCAAAGAATCACATTGACAACAATAGAAAAGGATGCCTGACATCAACCTCTGGACACACACAGAGGCATGCACGTGTACCACATATACATGCATACGTACAAATACACCCTCGCACATGTAATACACACGGGCATGCACATACAAAGACCTAACATCTGATGAGACCTCCGAAATATCTGCCTTTGCTATAACCACTTACTAACTCTGTTTTGTTTCCGTTGGTATCCAACTTCCATGAAACCATCAGTACATGTTCAGGGGGACACATTTTCAGCACTGAGGACAGTTCCTGACCCATCTAGGAACTGCTAACCAGGTCTTTCCCTGGATATGCAGAAGAAGTAGCATTGTATTGTAGACAACACAATTACTAAGGTTGAAGATCTTAATGGAGCAATATTCGAGCTTCAAATGTGTGAAATTAACCAAGTACTCAAATTTCCCTCAATAAATGACAATCCCTCCTATACATAAGACTTGATCTTATATGTTGTAGAAGCAATGAAAACAAAGCACAATTAATATAGCCCTAAGATATAGCTAAGAACACATTATATGGTGTGGAAATGAGAGTCCAGCTAGACAGAGATAAATAATTCCTCATTTGAAGGACAATTTGCCTAAATAAAAAAGAAAAATGAAACAAATGGAGGTTTATTGATCTGCAATGTAAATAAGGAGCCATGGTTTGTAGCTCATAGATCATGTGCAATAATGTTTAATTAGGAAAACCATTATATGGATATTCAGACAAATCTCCAGTTTTAACTACTGATGATGGAGCTATTAGCATATATCAATAAACATACAGTGATGTAACTTTCATTAGCATCTTGTCAACACTGTATGTAAACAAGACCACCAAAGCCTCCTAGCTATCCAACTTTACAAAAATTCACAGATCATGAAAAACAAAAAGCTAAAATTTTTCAAGGAAAAATTATAAAGATAAGCCCATGATGAGAGAGAAACAAATGCATGATATAAATGAGTATTATTTATTATACACAGCAAGGAACTTCATACAGCTATTAACAGAGATTTTCTTACAACTAGAAAGAATTTTCAACTTTAAATATATTTTTAAATATACTTTAAACACTTTAAATATAGTTTGTGTTGTAAAGCTTAGGAGACTAATTTACAGCATACTAACAAGATCCTACTTCTCAAAATGTATGTGCTGAATTCACAATTTTGAAGTCAGTTTAATCTGCAAAATTACTCCAAAATAATTTTGGAATGGATAAAATTTTTTTCTTTAACTACAGTAAAAGTAAATATTATGGTATTATAAATACCAGCCTTTATTTTATCAGTGTACAAAAACCTAAGGAAACTTTTCTTTGTGAATTATCTATTCTTTTTTTTAAAAAAAAATACATCTTCAATTTTATTTTTTTTTGCAGTTCAGATTTTCACATAGTGCAAAATAGTGGAATAAACATATTTTATGTACCTAGAGCTACATTTTTTTTTCTGGCATAAAGAACTATTTTCACTGAAAAGAAAAAGGTTCTGTTTTGCTTTCCTTTTGAGACAGGGTCTTGTGTACCTCAGGATGCCCCAAATTTAAATACTATTTTTTTTAGACAGAGTTTATCTGTAGCTTTGGAGCCTGTCCTGGAACTAGATCTGCCTGTCTCTGTCTCCCGAGTGTTGGGATTAAAGGCATGCACTACCACTGCCTAGATTTTTAAAATATAGTTGCAATTATATTGATGCTATAGCCCCAATAAAACTATTTTCCTACTAATTCTAATTAAATTTTGGTAAGTGAAAAATAATAGAGGATAGAAAGTAGAGCCTGAATGGAGCATTTCTGAGTAGTAATTGGCATAAGGACAGAGAGAATTCGCAATTGCAAATCATCAAGATCAAAATAGGACCGGCAAATCTCAAATAATGATCTATTGGCAGCAGCATCATTTATTTTTAAAAACAATTACGTCCTGTAGCTGGACAGATGACTCAACAGTTAAGAGTATTTAATGTTCTTGCACAGGACCCCAGTTCAGTTCTCAGCACCCTCATGGGGGCTCACAATTATCTCTTACCCAGGTTCCAGGGTGTGATTCCCTCCTCTGGCCTCTATGAGCTCCTACATGTACATGGTGCACACAAACTCGTGAAAGCAAACACATATACCTACAAAAAGAAATGTAATTTTAAAGATATAATAATTTCTCATAGAATGTTTTTGTTCAATGATTCCATGTTCAGTACTACAATGGGATCTTTTAGCTAGACCTTTGAATGTTTATAGCAAGTTATGTTTCTTAGGTAAATGTGATATAATTTATTAATATATTCACTTGGCCTAGGTTGAAGGCCTTCTTTGATTAGCTGGGAATGAGGAAGTGATTCACCCCTCTGCACACATATTTCAGTGGTACTGAACAATTGAAGCACATAACAGATCACAGCTTTTGTTTCTAAATGATCTGTTTTCATTCTGGAAGCTCATGCATTTGCTATTTTCATACCAATTTTACCAATAATGTACTTGAAAATCAAGGAAAACACAATCGTTATTCTAGGAAATCATTATAGAGGGGCACACATTATGCTAATTTCATTCATTAATTTATTTATTTTAATTAGTATCCACATTTTACTTGAAATATTTTAGTTTGGTATTTTTTCATGCTCTGGATATCTGTTTGTCAGCTTGGTTAGTTGTGAGATTTCAGTGGACAAGTGTTGATGGACTGTTAGTGACTACAACACCAATGTATTTTTACTGTTATATAACAACTCCAAAACATTAGCTAGAAGTGTAGAAAAATCTGAATTAGCTATAGAAAGGGTCGTTTTTAATTAATCAGGTTTTTCCATGTCATTGTCATACCCTGGAGTCTTGGTATAAGACCTTATTCATATATACAGAAGACTCTCGTCCTACCACAAAGATATTGTACAGCCATGTTTATTGTTGCTCTGTCCACAGAAGGAAGGAAATTGATTCAGCCTAGATGGTCATAGTAGATGAAGAGATAATGAAAATGTGGAATGTATCCACTAAATTGATCTGAAAAGGTGTCTTTCAAGAACCATGTGGACACAGAGTAATTTTGTGACTGTCTCCAGCTCTGATCACATGAGCGTGTTAGTTGTTTGCTTGCAGTTACATATTTATGAAGAATGAAGCCAGTTAGAACATTTGAACCCAAGTCAATTATCAATTATCTGTTCTTTATAAAGAATCCACTTACTTTAAAAAGTCAGAAAAGATTTTGGTGGGGACAACACATAATTTGAAATTATTTTTTATTTTATGTGTATGAATGTTTAACTGAATGTGTGTATGTGTACTACATGTGTGCCTGTTGCCCAGTGAGGACAGAAGATGACATCAGACTTCCTCGAGCTGGAAGTACATATAGTTGTGAGAACCACTTAAGTGCTGGAGTAGAACCTGGGTCCTCTATGAGAGCAACAAGTACACTTAGCTGCTAAGTTGTATTGTCAGCCCCAACTAACTCATTTTCTAAACAGGAAGTAAGACAGCTCCCATAGACTTACTGAAGGACCACTATCCACATTAATAACAAGTATTTTCTAAAAATCAGAGATCTAAAATGATAATTGGGGTGCCTTGAATGAGAGAATCACCTCCTCAGATCATACATATAGGGAACATTTAAAAAAATAAGATAGTTATTCATAGGTAAAAGTATACAAGTAATGTCATAAAGTTGTAATTCATGTTTGACAATGTTTCTTCGGGCCAGAAAATACATGTCTGATGCCTTTGGCTTTAAATTTTCTACAGAATAACATTTATTTTATTACTTCTAGGAAATACATACATATGTCTATATATTTGGATGCATATATGTATATATATTTATATATGTAGATTTATATCAAAATAGTAACATGATTTACTAAATCATATTTTATGAAGTCACTAACCTTTGAGTTATGTTCTTATAATTCCTTTAACAAAACTTACATGGGTTGAATGTCACAAAATTTAGGAAAATGTATTAACCATGATTCAAATCTCAAACACTATCAATGGTATCAATAATCCAGGATGAAATATAATCAGCAAGTTAAATGCATGTGTATATTCATCAGTGTTCTCTAGGGTAACAGAATTTATAGAATATATATTCTATAAATTATATATATATATACATATATATATATATATATATATATATATACACACACACACACACACACACACAGAATCTATTAGAATGGCTTTCTGGTTGTTGTCCTAATCGTCCAACTGCAGCTGTTCTGAAACAAAAGGTCCACGTTGTTCAGTAGTTTTTACATAGTTCAATCCCTGTGACTAGATGTCTAGCTAGTCTTTAGTAGAGCTCAGAATCTCAGAGAAGTAAGCTTTAGGACCAATAGAGGGGTGGACTTGCTAGCGAGAGTGATAACAGGCAGGCAGATAGCAAGCTTCCTTCTTCCACGTCCTTCATATAGGCTTCCAGAAGAGGGTGTGGCCCAGATTACAGCTGGATCTTCCCACCCCAAAAGTTCTGGATTAAAAGTAGGTCTTACCGCTTCAGATGATTTAATTAAGAAAAAAATTAATCCCTCGCAGGTGTGCCCAGCTGCTTCTTTTCAGTTAATAACAGCTATAATCAGTTGACAAACAATAGTTAATAAGAGCTATACTCAGTTGACAAACAAGAATAACCACAGCAGTCTGTAATGGACCTGGAATCAAAATAATTTTTTCTCTCCAATTCATCCTATTAAACATTATTCAGTGGTTGATGTATCTTACTATCTCAAAAAAAAAATTCTGAAGACTCATGAATTAAATAGGCAATTTCTGCAAGTGTTTATGACTTCAAATGGCCTCAAATCAGAATTTTGATGGTTTTCATTTCATCATAAATGTCAAAGCTGATCTTAAATTATACCTCTTTTTGTCTGAAGTTTGAAACTCAAGGCCTGAAAGCAGTATTAGAGGCCTTCTTTCCCTCCTCTTACTTTTGTCTGTTCCAACTCCACCTGCAAATGTCAGACAAATTCTTCTTCTATGATCCCAGGGCTTGGACAGGTAGTCTGAAGGGCTTTCTAAGTTATTCATTTCAGGTCTGGAGGAGTTCTGAGCTGAATTCACTAAGAGGGATGCTGTGGGGACTTAGTGGGTGTTCTCTGTTCCCCTGTTCTAGCATTGTCTTCAGCCAAGATGGGTCTTCCACAGAATTTGACACTCTGTAAACACAGTTTTTTTTCTGCTGAGACAGTCTCAAATATGGAAAAAAAAAACCCAAGGTGACTTCTTCCTAATTGCCTCTGCATCCTGACCCATGGCGTTGAGACTATTTGCAGTACTAGAGCATCTTATAACAGTTAAACCAACCGTTTCTTGCTTATGCAGTTTCTGGATAAACACCATCCTCTGTATTTCCCAGATTACTCCACACTGAGCTGCAAAAGTTACCTGCAGTGAGGTGGACATTAGGATAACCCCACCCCATTCCTTTTTCATGGCTGGAGCTATAAGGTTGTTATAATACAGACTAATCTTGCAAAGTAAACCAGCCATCCTGACTCCCTGCCCATAAAGACTTCTAGCTGATTCCTTTTTATTATTTTTTAAAGTTCTTTGCTCTCACAAAAGATATGGGGGTTAAAGAACAAAATCTCTCTCATCTCCTTCTAAGCAAGAGGTAAGTAGTTGGGTATGTGGACAAATGTCACAGTGTAAGCTCAAAAGAAAAAAAGTCAGACTACAGTAATAGTTTAGTTACATCAAAATGATAATCAGGAAAATATAAAAATAGCACACACACACACACACACACACACACACACACACACACACACACTGTATTTATTCCCGGGCTTTGATATGCTTTTGCATTCCGACATGAAAAGCCTGTCCACAATGGTTGTACATCTACATCCTCTATACAAAAACACAATCAGTTTTTCAGCTCTCTCTACAGCAATTTGCATTGCCAGGGAAAGGACATTAAGTATTCTAAGCTTGGGGCTGCCACTGAGGTTATTTATTTTCAATTATGTATCAAGTGACAGCACAACGCTGTGCTGGGAATTGAACTGCTTTGATTCTCCATTAAGTGCAAATTCAAAGCTCAAATGTAGATGTAACCAGTCATGATCAAGGTGGCATCCAACAGGGGTCCTGCCAGTAACATAATTTCATTTATATAGATTCATTTTCAATTTGTCTTCTCCCTTATTCTATATAACAAGTAATGGCCATTATAATTAAGAATAAAATGAAGTAACAGGGGCTATAGGAAAAAATGTTGAGGTGTCACCAACATTTTTGTCACCTATAATTATGGATTTATTGGATTAATTTTCAAAATCTCCTTCCCATGTAACCAAGTATATATGCAGGCAGAAAATCTGTCTTTTCCTTTGGATTAATCATGTATTCTCAAGGACCTCAAGAATACTGACCTGCACAGAATATTGTTTTGACAAATATTTAATGGGTTGTACTGTACTGAAGAAAGAATGAATGAGCTTATAGAAAAATTAAAATTTGAATCAATATTGGACCGAATTCTACAGTAGAAAAGCTTTGACAATTTATATTCCCTGGTTAAATGCACTATATAAGATTCTAATCCTAAGATATTTCCATTTCTAGTTCATCCCCAGAGCTTTAGAGGGCCTGGGTAACTATTTGGGTCTTCAGGTTACTGTGACAAACACTACAAAACCACCGGGCTCACTACAACAGGGATGTGTTTTCTGCTAGTTCTGGATGCTAGAAAGGCAAAATCAAGGTTGTTGTAAGTATAATGGTAAAAATAAAATGCTGCAGGTTTCCGAGTGGCAGCAGCAGGCAGTGGCCAAGACCACAATGGGCCCCGAAGGCAGTCAGTCCCAGGCAGGGAGTTCCCAAATAACCTGCAGACCATGAGGTCCAACAGGTCCTAGGCACAAAGCCACATGGTAGATGAGAGACTAAAAGTATTAAGTCCCAGGCAGGGAGCCACATGGCAGGTAAGAGACTGAAAAGGATAGGCATGCCATGCAGAGTGAGGTTGGATATTTATTTAGTGGGTTATAGAAGGGAAAGGGGAAAAGGGAAGAAGGGGAAAGAGCAGAGGGGCAGGAAGAGAGAGAGAGAGAGAGAGAGAGAGAGAGAGAAAGAGAACTGGGGTGGGAGGGAGGAGAGGAGCCATCCATGGCAGCAGCAGGTACCTCTTTGGGAGAGAGACAAAAAGGAAGGGGCTAGGATTGCAGGCAGGAAGGAAGATCTTGGTGGTTGATTGGGGGGTGTCACAGTATGCCCTATCACCAGGTAGGTTGTGGTGCCTCCAACAGACATTGGTGATATTTGACTTGTAGCTGTGTGGTTCTAATTTCTGCCTCTATCTTCACAGAATGTTGTCTCCCTGTGTCTAGATATCTCATTTTTTTTCAATTATTACGACAAGTCTTATCAGATTTAGAGCTTATTCAAATTAAAGAATTATCTTATCTTGGAATCCTTATGTTTCTTATATCTTCAAAGACCTTTTAAAACAAGGCAACATTTGGAGATACCTGGGACTGTTTCAGTAGACAATATACAAAGCACTACCTTAACTTTTAGCAACTGGTCAATGGAAGCCAATATTTTTGGTCTCCATCAATATAAATGCAATTGTTCTCTCCTGTTTTCAGATCCTGGGGAATCAAATTCAGGGTTTTGAACTATCTCACTCTACTTCACCGTGGTTTCTATATTGTCCTCTGAAGCCAATGACCTCTGATTATTCCAATCCCCAAACTGGTTTGATCATTTACAATAAAGAAGAATTAGAACCCTACCCATGAGTTACTACCATACTAGTCAGGTATATAAATGACCACCTGCCTTTCCTACCTTTCATGTCAGTCTCCTCCCTGCCACTGAGCAGAACCTGTCTATGGATGATGTGCTACCCTCTTCAGAATTCCCTCACAATTAGAAGAGAGATCTGGACACAGATTTTCTTGATGTGAGATTTCCTGCTGTATGCTGTGATTACCATTAATGAATAAAGAAACTGCTTTGGGCCTACAGCAGGGCAGAACTATAAGGTAGGCAGAGAAAACTAAACTGAATGCTGGGAGAAAGAAAGGCCGAGGCAGGGAGATGCCATGTGGCCCCTCTGGAGACAGATGCCAAAACTTTAACCAGTAAGCCACAGCCACGTGGTGATACAGATTAATAGAAATGGGTTAAATTAATATGTAAGATATGTAAGAGCCAATAAGAAGCTAGAGCTAATGGGCCAAGCAGTAATTTAATTAATACAGTTTCAATGTGATTATTTCAGTTCTGGGTGGCTGGGATGAACAAGTGGCTCCCTCTTTACAACATTGTTCTCAGCTTTAATTTTCTATTCTGTCTGCATACTAGAATGTGGCCCACCACTTTATGCCTGGCCTCGTCTGTCCTGTGCTGTCAGGAAAGTCATCTTATCACTGATTGCTTTACTCTTTGCACCCTGTCCTCATATTTCTTGTTCATTGAGTTATAAAATTACTGAAATTTAACATTAAAATGTTAACTTCTCAAAAGCTTTCTTATAATTATTTAAACTACACTATCGATGTGACTTTTTCTCAGAAAATTAGGAAACAACCTTCCTCAAGACCCAGTAATACCACTTTTAGGTATACATCCAAAGGATGCTCAATCATGCCACAAGAACATGTGCTCAGCTATGTTCATAGAAGCATTGCTTGTCATAGCCAGAACCTGGAAACAACTTAAATGCCCGTTGACCAAAGAATGGACAAGGAAAATGGATACATTTACACAATGGAGTACTACACAGAAGAAAAAATAATGACATCTTGAATTTGGCAGGCAAATGGATGGAGCTAGAAAACATTATTTTGAGTGAAGTAACCCCAAGACCCAGAAAGTCAATTATCACATGTACTCATTCATAAGTGGTTTTTAAACATAAAACAAAGAAAACCAGCCCACAAATCACAATCCAAGAGAGCCTAGACAACACTGAGAACCCTAAGAGAGGCATACATAGATTTATATAATCTACATGGGTAGTAGAAAAAGACAAGATCTCCTGAGTAAATTGGGAGCATGGGGACCTTGGGAGAAGGTTGAACAGGAGCGGTGAGTCAGAGGGGAGCAAAAAAAAAAAAACTGTAGAGCTCAGTAAAAAATCAATTAAAAAAAAGAATTGTTTAAACTAGACTGTGTTTTACTATGAGAAAGAAAGGGGAGCTAGAAGCTTATAGGGCACCATGAAGCCAGCAGGATAACACAATCCTGGTAACAAATTGGGGCTCCAGGGAGGAAGATCTGCTTTGCTTAGATGTTTTCTACAGATGTACTCTTTTAACCTCTGAGTCTCACTGGGAATGATCCCAGCCCCTTTCTCTCATTATCTCAAGTTGATGGTGCATGTCACAGAGACAGAAGGTCACATTTTCCCCAAACATGCAGTTAACTTTACATTACAGCAATAAATATTTTTAGAATGACAAACATGGCTCCAAGGTGCACTTGTCATGTTTGCAACAAATAATTTTTTTAAAAGATAGGAAATTTGGTTGGAAATGGAGAAGCATCGTATTTTCCACATAATCTAATAAGCTGTATTCAAGAGGCATTACTTTTTATCTTAAATCGTTACCACAGTTTGTGAGCTCAGACTGTTAGGAACTTCCATCATTCATAACCACTACAGGGATTGGTTAATTTGCATTTTAAAAATGTTCAAATATAGTCTTCAGACAGGGTCCATGCTACACGAAGAAAGGTGACCTGCCCTGAAAGCCTGCCTTGGATTGTGATTTGTGGGCTGATACTTACTATCGTCAGTATCAGGCAGTAAGTGCCCCACACCTACATATTGATGCTGGTACTGTGGCACATATTGTGCCAACAGATTGAAATGAGAGATTTGCATCTATTGGAAATAGAAATCTATTTATCTATCAGATTTCTTCAAGAGATTTTATATTATATCCAAATTTCCAGATATTTTATCAATAAGAATCTGCCTCGCTGAATATGTCTGTACACGATGCATTGAACAATTTGAGTTAGGCTAAATGCTCCCTTTCAAGGGTCGGTCTTAGAATTCAGGATTGCGTATTCCTATTTCCTTGAACCTGGGGTTGAGTATCAGTTGCTAGTCCTAATTTATTATTGCCACTTTGGGCCTATTTCATGTTTTGAAGCACAAACCTCTTCCTTGTAGTACTGAAATTTGCAACTTGTGATTTGAACACTCCCTATATGCCTACTGAATGAAGGTGTGTCAGAATGGTTGAATCAATTCAAAGAATTCTAATTCTAATTCTAAGAAATCTAAGAATAGGTTCTTTTACCTATAGACTCATGAAGGAAGAAAAGGACACCCTCTGTTCTCCACCTTGGCTACATAATCTCAATCTTCCAGATGCCAAGAGTTTAGTAACTCCAGTGTTTTTGTGTTTCCAATAGTCTTTATACTATGATCCCAACAGTGGTCTGACAGAAGACAATGTAGATAGATAAAAGAGTAAGTATTTTGCCTTTCTTTGCTCATGTAACTTCCTTTCTATGGTGCCTCACCTCCTACCCACCCTCATTATTTTGTTCAAACTTAGCATGAGAGAAGAATGGTTAAAAAAGGTGTGGAACATATATACATTAGAGTTTTACTCAGCGGTAAAAAACAATGACATCTTGAATTTTGCATGCAAATGGATGGAAATAGAAAACACTTTACTGAGTGAGGTAAGCCAGACCCAAAAAGAGGAACACGGTATGTATTCACTCATAAGTGGATTCTAACCATAATTAAAGGTCTTTGAGCCTATTATTCGTGATCCTAGAGAAGCTAAATAAGAAGATGAACCTGATGAAGATTATTTAGCTATCCACCAGGAGGTAGGAAATATACATGAGTCCCAGGTAACCTCGGGTGCATGGGGGGGTGGGAGGGTCGATGGAGGGGGAGAGGACTAGAGAGAAGGGAGTAGGGGAGGAACGGGGAAAGCTTGGTGGCCGGGGATGGGGGGGGAGGGAGGGAGGATGAATATGGGATCAGGGAACAATATATTTCAACTAAGGGAGCCATTTTAGGGTTTACAGGAGACTTGATTATATATGGGATCCCAGGTCCAAGGAGAAATCCCCCTGATTGCTCTCTGGACAGAGGAGAGGGTGCCTGAATCGGCCGTGGCCCATGACCATACTGATGTATATTTTGCTTATCACCATAGATCCTTCCTCTGGCGAAGGACGGCTATGCAGTCGGAGGCCCACATTGGAGCACCGGATTGAGCCCCCCGAGGTCCGGAGGGGGAGCGGAAGGAGGAGGAACATGAAAAACTAAATCAGTACTGCGAGGGATGCTATCACCCACTGATACAAGGGAACGGATCTGATGAGAGTTTACCAGGGCCAGCCGGACTGGGACTGAACGAGGACGTGATCTAGCCAGATTCTCGGAATTTGGCCGGATTCTCTGACTGTGGATGGCCCGGGGTCTTTCTGAAAAGCCATTGACTATGATACTGGGACCTGTTTCCTCTGCATATGCTGGATTTTGGGGATCCAGTCTGTTTGGACGCTCGCCTTCCTGGACCTGGAGGGAGGGGGAGGGAGCTGGAGCTTCCCACAGGGCAGGAAACCCTGACTGCCCTGGGGGACGGAGGGGAAGGAGGGGGGGGAGTGGGGGGAGTGGGAGGGTGTTGGGAGGGGGGGGCGGAAATGGAAACTTTTATAATTTAATAAAATTTACTAAAAAAAAAAAACAAACAAACAAACTTAGCATGAGAGCTTTGGAAATAAGCCTCATAATGTCTATTTGCCTTTGTGTTAATTTAAGGCTGACTACCTTCTATGTGGAAGAAACCTAACCTGCATCTTCGGGGCAAGCTCTGCCTATGAGTGTATTATTCATGCTTCAGCAGACTGAGAGCTCAGGAGGGATTGATTTGCTTTCAGAAAATACACCTCAAAATGATCAAGGATAAAAATCTCATAGATAAAAAAAAAACATATGAAATCAGGTTTCATCTGGACTTTAGCTAAGTCTTGCTAAAATTAAGTTTCACATACTGTCTCAGCTCCCTCGGTTATTGCTAAGACTTTCCACACCAGAATTAATGAAAAGTGAAACAATTCCATAGTCATGAGTCTCACAGAAGCCCATTCTGTCTCTTAATAAGCAAAAAGATGAAAGAGAAGTGAGGGGAAACAATGAAGATATAACATATTTTGATCACTAGATGCTACATAAAGCCGTTTCCGGTAATTTACCATATTACCATCAGAATGAGAAAATGTTTCCTCTCTTTTTGTGTGAGCATTAGTGGATATTAATATGCTGCGAGCACTTCATAAGTTATGAAGGCTTTCAGGCAGTGGCAACAGTTAAAATCACAAGGCTTTTCTTGCTCAGGCAAACGGATAAATGGAGTAAGACAGTTGTATCAATGCACTATTTGAATGATTTAGACACTCTTTTCTCCAACCAATGGAAAGAATATGTTTCATAACCTAATAAAAGTACAGGAACAAAAGACCCTGAGAGTTTTAAAGCCATTGAAGTGGTCTCTCTGGTTTTATCTCTATTCCTCTCACCTCTGCTGGGAAAGTGCTGTATGATGCATCAATTTAGAGGGTTTCCAAAATGATTCCTCACCCTGACACTTCAGACTCCTGGGACAAATCTGACTTTCCTAATTCTAGATAAATTTTGTTGGTATGGTGACTGAAGATGATCACTATTGGTAATGATAAGCTTTTCATGTTGGTTCACAGATTTCTGATTCAAATATCAGCTCATCACAAGGACCATATTGGTTTACAAACTTTTCGACTAATTTAATTTTTCCATGTGTCAAACTCCAAATACTAAGTATATGTTCAGTTTGAATATTGTTTTAAATGATGAACGAATAAATAAATCTAATTTTAAAATTAATCATAATTTCTCATGGACATAGAAGAAGCAGCAGTACCAGTTCATAGAATGAATTTCAATAAAATCTCAGGAGAAAATTTCTAAAATCTAGAAAAAAGGATCCCCATCCAGATATAAGAGGCCTAACGTAGAATACTTACAATATTGAAAACATAGACAACATGCCCTGCTTGGGACTCTGCTTGGCCCTGAAGACAAATCCAGACACAATCACAGCAGAATTCAACCAGACCTCCAAAGATCTACAAGTACTACTTATCAAATTATATTTTTAAAGACTAGAAATAGAAGGAAGACTTCCAAACCCTTTTCTATAGAACCATTATGACTCTAATAGTAAAGTCAGAGAAGGATACAACAGCAAAATAAATTATATAGCCAATATACCTGATAAACACAGATAAAAATCTTTCAACAAAATAGTTGCAAACTGAATATAAGAATAAATCAGAAAGACCGCATATTAAAATCAAGTGAACTTTATCCCAGAGATGTAGGGCTGGTTCAACATATATAATTCAATAAATGTAACAAATTAGTAAATAGACAAAAAGACAAAAAAAATCACATGATATTTTAATAGATGAAGGGAAGGTCACAAAAAAAAACAACAACAGCAATATGACTTCATGACAACAGTGCTAAAAAGAATATGACTACAGGGAGCATAGCTCAGCAAAGTCTGTGTATGACCAATGTTATCCTAAAAGGAGAAGAAAGTGAAGCAATACCATTAAAATCAAGAATGAGAAAGACCTGTCCACTATTTCCATATCTTTTCAATATAGTCTGAATGAGTGTTCAGAATTACCTCTATACCATCACAGGAAATCATTATGAGATTAGCACTAACCTCTATGGATAACAAAGAAGTTTCTAGAATACAATGGAGGAGAAAAAATGAGGAAAGAAATGAACTGAAAGCATTCTGATGGAGTTTCTGAAAAACAGTGTGACATCCCAAGTGTACCTGGGAGCTGGGAGATTTTGCTGCCCACCCTTACTTTGGGCACACATCTGTCATTAAGTTCACAGGTCCTTTCTTCTCTGGACCAACTCATGATAAAAGGATACATAACACGTACTAGTATGGGAAAGAAAGAAGGAAGATGTGGCCATGAGAAAAAAATAGTCCAAGGTCCTTTCCACAGGAATTTCAAGATTATTCATGCTAAGTTTTGGGGAGAAGATAATCAAGTGTCTAAGTACAAGAGACAGGGTACAGAGACAAAGGGCATAATTTCCGTGAACTGGAAAGGTGCCAGCTTTCCATCAACTTTAAGCTTTCCATCAGTCCCTTGACTGCTAACGTAGTCATGTTTCCTCCTATGTAGAAATCAGTGGCAGAGGGCAAGGCTTTTAAGGATGCTTCTGGCTTCAGTTCTCTCTACTTTCAGTCTCTAAGGTTTTACAAGAAGGGGCAAGTTCTGCATCATTACTGCCATTCCTTTAACATTTAAAGGGATATAAAAGAGGAGTCAAAGACAAAATACCAAGAAAGAAATGCAGTAATTAGTCTGAGGTGGGGCTGTCTAACTTGCAAGGCACATCCAAGAAATAGGTTTCACCTTAAGTATCCACGGGGAAAATGAGGCTAAGTATATGATCCATGGTGCCGAACCATACAAATAATATACATTTTTGCATATTCTTTTGCTCTGCGTGTTTAGATATATTTTCAGGCTTGATGGCATTCTCGGGAGTCGTTTATTAATACCATGGCATGACAAACCAAGGCAAAATGAGCTCCAGGAAGAGTTGGTCTCTTGGGCTGCTCCTCTGCATGTCAACCTGGGGCATTTAGGAGCCCAGGGAACAGCGAGCAGTGAAAAGCAAGAAGGAGAGAAATGAGAGACCTTGCTGTGTCTGCCTGTTTGCTGACTTCCTTTTTCTGTTAAAAGAAGGCCATGCTATCTATCATAAGATGATAAATTCTGGGCACAAGTACTTGCTTATGTCATTTCTTTGTAACCTATTTTATGATATTAAAAGAGTCAGGCAATATGTAGAAAAACGTGACCAATTTAGGCAGCGTAGTGAAATATGCCATTTGGTCTCATTTATCTTAATAGGAATTTAAAAGGACACTCATGAGCCATTAGGACCCATGAGTTAGTTGAGCTGAACAAGTGGTTTTACATAAGATCCATTCCTAAGTCATTAAGTGCCCTCTCGCATCATTAAAAGCAAATGTATTTTTAATTTAAAATTGCAAGAGTCATAACAACTTGTCATGAAAACAATTTCAGTCATACTTTCTATGCTTGCATGGGTCAAGAGGAGTGTTTTTATCCTAAGTTTCAATCCCTATGAGGAAATGCAACTGACTGGTTCCCTTCCCTAATTCCTTTGCTATGGGGCTTCATATCATCTTTCAAATGAGGAAAAAGGAAGAAGCCAACTAGGTGCCAGACAGAAATAAGTAACAGGGAACATAGAGCAAGGGTCCCAGAAGAGGGGAGTGAAGAACAGTGGGGAGGTCTGCCTGTCAGACATTTTGACAAGATCTGGCTTTCTGTTTCCATGGGCACTGGGGCACTTCCATGATGTCTACCTTAGGAAGTGGTAACACTCGTGATGGGCATGGTTGTACTTCATGATGTTTAGAAAGTAATTCATGTCTCTCCACATTGATCTCAACCCAAATGACATCAGAACCCACACTAGCATGTCACATTGCTAAGAATCAGTGTTCTTTTGTGAACAAGGAGAAGGAGACCAAAGATGAAGGGATGATTTGGACCAAAGTGTTTCTGTTTATGTAATATGCAGAAATACATGTAATTTTTATGAGTACTTAAATTACACTGCTTCAACTTTTTGAGGGCTTAGTATGTATACACATTTGGTTTATAGTCGCAATGAGTCAATAATGTGTGCAGTGTTACAATAAAATTTCAGAGAAGGAGTCTTCCCTGAGACACAGGATGGAAAACCTCTTCTATGTAGACAAAGAATATGACACAGAAAAGCGGGAATATGAGTAAATGCTGCTTCACATGGTGTTGCCCTCTCTACCCTGACTATTTTACTACATCATAAAACTATAATTAGTATCAAACAAAAAATATTGAAATTACTTTTAAAATAGGATATTAGAGTATAAGTCAAATGGATTCTGATTAGCAAGTAGAAACTGCAAGTTATGTTCTAGGCTTTAAAGAGTCAAACAAACCCTGCAACAGATAAAGGTCTGATCTCCAAAATATACAAAGAACTCAAGAAACTAGACACTAAAACTCTAATTAACCCAATTAAAAAAATGGGGTACTGAACTGAACAGAGAATTCACTACAGATGAACTTCGAAGGGCTAAAAAGCACTTAAGGTCATGCTCAACCTCCTTAGCAATCAGGGAAATGCAAATCAAAACAACTTTGAGATATCATCTTACACCTGTCAGAATAGCCAAACTCAAAAACACCAATGATAGCCTATGCTGGAGAGGATGTGGAATGAGGGGAACACTCATCCATTGTTGGTGGGAATGCAAACTTGTGCAGCCACTGTGGAAATCAGTGTGGCGGTTTCTCAGGAAACTGGGAGTCAACCTCCCTCAGGACCCAGCAATTCCACTCTTGGGAATATACCCTAGAGATTCCTTAACATACTACAAAAGCATTTGTTCTACTATGTTCATAGCAGCACTATTTGTAATAGCCAGAACCTGGAAACAGCCTAGGTGCCCCTCAATAGAAGAATGGTTAAAAAAGGTGTGGAATATATACACATTAGAGTTTTACTCAGCGGTAAAAAACAATGACATCTTGAATTTTGCATGCAAATGGATGGAAATAGAAAACGCTTTACTGAGTGAGGTAAGCCAGACCCAAAAAGAGGAACATGGTATGTATTCACTCATAAGTGGATTCTAACCATAATTAAAGGTCTTTGAGCCTATTATTTGTGATCCTAGAGAAGCTAAATAAGAAGATGAACCTGATGAAGATTATTTAGCTATCCGCCAGGAGGTAGGAAATAGACAAGAGTCCCAGGTAACCTCGGGTGCATGGGGGGGGGTGGGAGGGTTGTCGGAAAGGGAGAGGGTTAGAGAGAAGGGAGTAGGGGAGGATTGGGGAAAGATCGGGGGACTGGGATGGGGGGGAGGGAGGAAGGATGGATATGGGATCAGGCAAGTATATACCTCAACTAAGGGAATCATTTTAGGGTTTACAAGAGACTTGATTATAAAGGGGATCCCCGGTCCAAGGAGAGATCCCCAGATGGTTCTCTGGACAGAGGAGAGGGTGCCTGAATCGGCCTTGGCCCACAACCATACTGATGAATATTTTGCATGTCACCATAGAACCCTCATCTGGCGATGGATGGAGATGGAGGCGGAGAACCACGTTGGAACACTGGACCTAGCTCCCTAGGTCCAAATAAGAGGCAGAAGGAAAGAGAACGTGAGCAAAGAAGGCAAGGGCAGAGGAAACCTTCATCCGACTTTGGATGGCGATACAGATGGAGATCCATATTGGAACACCGAACTGAGCACTCCACGGTCCAAATGAGGAACAGAAAGATGAAGAAAATTAAAAAAGTAATCAGGACTGCGAGGGATGCGAGCACCCACTGATACAAGGGAACTGATATAATGAGAGTTCACCAAGGCCTGTTGGACTGGGACTGAACGAGGACGTGATCCAACCAGATTCTCTGAATGTGGCTGGCCCGGAGCCTTTTTGAAAAGCCATTGACAAAGACACTGGGACTTGCTTCCTCTGCATATACTGGATTTTGGCGCTCCAGTCTGTTTGGACTCTCACCTTTCCTGGACCTGGAGGGAGGGGGGAGGAACTTGAACTTCCCACAGGGCAGGAAACCCTGACTGCTCTAGGGGATGGAGAGGGAGGAGGAGAGGGAGTGGGGGGAGTGGGAGGGTGTTGGGAGGAGGGGCTGAAATGGAAACTTTTATAATTTAAGAAAAAAAAAAGAAAAAAAAAAGAATCAAACACTGTAGAGAATGTCTACTGCTTAAACGGGTCCCCTGTTAAATATTTGCCTGGCTACCCCGTGCCCATCAGGTGACTACGAACCAGACTTCCATTTCATAACTTTTTGGTAAGTCTTTGTAAGATTTGAGTTGTGTTTCTAAAATAACGATGTTCCAGAATTCTAGTCTAAGACCTAATCAATTTCTTTTTAAAAACATGTGCAATTATTTAGACTGAGCAGGTTGCATTTTTAGGAAGATATATTATATAATTATGCTTGTATGTATGTTTTTGGGAATGATCTTTTGGTACTGGATAACTAATTGATGTCCCTTTTGCTAGTGAAGACTATTTTCTCAGCTCTCAGCCACCTCAGTGTGATTGAGCCTCTGTTTTTATTAAATGCCTTTAGAATATCTATAAAAATCCAAGGCTGTTTATGTTTTACTGATTTATATTGTCATATCTGCATTCATAAGCTATTGAAACTAGTAAAAAACATTTATGAGCAGAAAGCATTATGGCACTAAAGTAGAGTATAGGTTTTGACTACTAACAAAACTGTACATTAGCTTTCATCCAAAATGTTTGAAATTGGTATGTTACAGGTTTTTAAGTTTTCAGATTTTGTAGTATTTGCTCATATGTTACAACATATTTTGTAGGAGACATAATTAATGTTCATATGCATCTTCTACAGAGATCCTCAAGTGGTGTGGGAGAATTGTCTGTATTCTGTTAACCATATTTTAATAAAACGCTGATTGGCCAGGCAGGCAGTATAGACGGGAAAGCCAGACAGGAAGTAGGGGTGGAGCAAAGAGACTGGGGATATTCTGGGAAGCAGAAAGCTCCCTCCACCACTCCTGCGCAGACCACCGAAGAGGCAGGATGTAACCTGCCCAGCTGAGAAAGGTACTGAGCCGTGTGGCTAACGTAGATAAGGATAATGGGGTAACATATGTTATAAGAACTAATAAGTAGCCTGACCTAATGGGCCAATCAGTTTATAATCTTATGGAGTCCTGTGAGTGATTTTCTTGTGGGGTACCGGGTGGGACAGAAACCCCAACAAGCCAGCCCCTCATGTTACACTCAAGGTAATTTTACAGGTTTTACTGCACATATGCTTTTACTATCACACAAGACCAGGTACAAAATTTTTCACTACTGGTTTCATGTGAAGGCTCCAAATATTTCTAATTTTGAGGTGTTTTACACCTGGCTATTAAGAATGCCTATAATGTAGTATTATATAACACTTGAGATTATAGTTCATGTATACTGCTATCTTTAAAGGAACATAAATAAAATGAATGGAAAAGACAAGGAACCATGGTGTGGCTGAAGAGGGGATTACATAAACACAAGACATTACCAAAATAAATTATGCAGAACACTTAACCTGGGATAGATTCTATATCTACTCTACTTTTCAGTGCTAGAAATGATAAAGTAGTTCAATCACTGGATACAACATCTCCTCAATAAGTCATGATTAACTGGGAGCTTCTATAGACAGCTGATAAGCGATATTCTAGCATTCACCAAAATCTTGAAGAATATTTTTTCTCAATTCCAAGGAGAATTCAGAAGTTCAAAAGTGGTAACTATTAATACTATCTGAAATGAAGTTATAGTTCATCATCTTTCAGATGCCAAATAGTCTCTAACCCTCACAAATTGATTCTAGCTGCCTGCCACTATTCCTACATTATCTCAACTATGACTCTCCTATTCTGAAAATTGTGAGAAACAAAACATTTCTGATGCATTCAGGAATCTTTAAATATTGTTGTTTAAGTGCTGAGGCAAGGAAATGTCAGCTATAGCTTATAATTTTCCAAGGAAATCATTGGCTGGAGTCACTACAAATCAGTAGGTAATGCTGAATTTGAAAAATGTTAGTGGAGGCTGCTTGTTCACTTCCCAGCTGCTCAGAACAGAAATAATCACTCAGAAACTATATTAATTAAAACATTGCTTGGCCAATCACTTGAGCATATTGCTAGATAGCTCTTCTATCTTTGGTTAACACATTTCTATTAATCTGGTATCACTATAAGGTTGTGACCTACTGGCAAAGTTTTAGCTGGCTCCAGCAGAGGCATCTGTCCCCACCGGTGGCTACATGGCTTCTCTCTGACTGTGCCTACTCTATATATCTTTTTCAGTATGACTTTACTCTGTTAAGCCATTAGCCAAAAGCAGTTTCTTTATTAACCAATAAAAGCAACACATATACAGAAGGAGTTCCCACACCAGGAAAGGTCTGGTTTAACAACTTGAGTGAATCACAAAAAGTCAGTTCTCATCTGTCCTTGATCTCTCCAAATATGCCTAGCAACATCTCTGTGTACTACCCTGGAAATAGGAAGAGAATGCTGCACTTTCAAATTTTGCTTTTCCATTCCACATCAACCAAGGCAAGAAAGAAAATGTTTCAGAAATGAAATAATTTCTCCTTGTATCCCGCTGACCCTGACTAACATCTGGAGTGGAAGGAAGAAGGGATTTGTTGAGAGTTCAATCAGTTAAGAATTAAGACTGCAATCAGAAGAACAGTGCTCAAACCACTGGACTATTTAGCGATTCATTTCCTCAAGACAAAATTGAGCAATGTGACAGCAAGAGAATGATTGGGTGTCAGGTAACAGTGGCAACAACAACCCTGCAAACACCCAAGAGGAGCATTGTGTCTAGTATTTTAGATAGAAGAATATGTTGAAGAGATGGAAAATAATGGCTGCATGATAATCCATAAAGTAATCATTGTAACATCTGTTAATAGAGAAATCATACAGAGTCACACATCAACAAATACTATTTTGTAAAGGCTATTCTTTTACTTTTCTGAATGGTATATGACTATAATAGCTATGCAGCATCATTTCCACAATTAATAACCATATTATGGAATTTGAGATAGTTATTAAAGTCTTCAAAGTTGAAATCAAGGGATATTCTTCAGAAATGCTTAAAACATTTCAGGAACATGGCATCTGGAAATCAGATGATAATAAATGATGTAGACGTACATGAATGAAAATAAGAACATGTGGGCACCCCGAAGTGCGGTTGAAGAGAAGGATTTTATTGTAGATATGTGAGAGAAAACAGTCAGAGTCATCTGGAAACGTCTAAACTGAACTGGGCCATGAGAAGAGAGAAAGAGGAGGACAATGAGAGAGGAAGAAAAGAGAGAAGAGGCCAAGAGGACCAGGACTGTGCATGGGAATCAAGATAAAGAGATGCCAAAATGGCTAAGTAATATAGTAACCAGAAGCTGGAGGAAGGGGTGAAAGGACCAGCTCCTGGGGTAGAGAGGTTAGGGTAGGGAGCGGGATCAGAAGTGCTGGGATGTGCATTAAGTACTGAGACTTGTTCAAGGTTTCTTTGAGACACGACAATATACAGATGACAGATGTTGCAATCACAGGAAGAAGAAACTCAGACTCACTGTCAATGGGATTCAAATTTATTGGAGGAGGCAGATCTTAATGTTACTTTCAGGGTATTGTCAATACTTACTACACCAACTCTCAAACCTCCCACAGCACGCCTCTGTCGACACAGTCACAGTGTTTAGAAATCATTAGTTTGTTGGCAATGCACTAAAGGGGACATTTAATAAGACAGAAAACCGACCAAGCCTCAACAGTTCTCTACATCCTCACCAAAAGTCAGCGGTTCTCTACATCACCAACTACATCAGAAGGTAAAAACAATTCATGCAGATAATAAGAGAAAGTTTGATATCACACGGATCAACTCTTGGATTCAGGTGTGCCTGGGAATCAACAAAGAAGTCTCCTCTGCTGCACCTCTCAGCTATTCTAGCATTAAAAAATAGCACTATGACCCAGAGGCCTGAAAGCTTTCAGAAACAACTGTCCAGACCTCGGCAGCTGCCTTACGATATGTTAACACAGGAATGATGTGTGGCATTTGTTGCAAAAGATACCTCAAGTCATTTCACCATTTAGCAGACCTTTAGTATAGTTTGTGTGTCAAGTATTTTAATACATAATGGGGATATAAACAATGAGCGATGGCATTTAGGGAAGAATAGGAACAACACCACACTGGTATTGGACTAAATCTCTATTTGTGAATTGAACATGGGTTGGGTCCATGGGATTACATAGAACGCATGCCAATCTATGGTGATCTTTTTCTGTGGTGAGAAAACTGAATGGGTGGATTTCATGATACCAAAGAATAGAAAAGAGTTCTTTTCTCTGAAATCCCACTAAAAGAACCCTCGGAGATATAAGTCACCATCTTCTGAGCAAAGGCCCTTTGATAACATTAGATATCTATTCATTCCATGCAAGTAAATGGCAGCTGCAACTCAACTGATTAATAAACTGATTCTAAAGGAGCCTTAAAACTATACAATAGAAATATGTAGCATTCTGATTGTACAACTATTTTTTTTATAAATTTCATGCTTTACATAGCCTTTAGTCAATCCTCCTTGATTATAATTTCTCAAAACTAAGACTTTGGTAGGAACTGAACAGCATAAAATTCAAAATTGCAACCTGTAGTGCTGTTACAGATATTCTGTACTGCTAATTAAGAGCAAAATCACATTCTTTGACAATCAGTGACTAGGCCTCCTATAGTAATTAAAACACCTAATCAAGATGTTGCTGAATAGATGACTACGCAACCTCGGAACTGGGGTAGGGCACAAAAAACACTATTGGTAAATAAAGAGAGAAATTCTTCAGAATATGGTTCTGGGTCTGCTCCAACACACTGACAAGTGCACAATCAGGACCCAAAGACTCTATGCCATAGAGTGTGGGCAGAATAAATCATCATAACTCTCAATTGGAACAGTGGGACATGGTGTTCTGTTCTACTCCTAGCCTGCCAAATGCTATCTTGTATGGTATTTGAGCCAGTGAATAGAGTTACATGGTCTCAAGCAATTAGACGCTGGGTTACATTTGCTAAAATCATGGATTTTTGTTTTGAAACCGTTTGAAGATTATCTCTTGTAATGGGCATGCATTGAAGGCATTCCTTAATATACTTAATCACATGGAGAAGAATGTGTTTCTATTTTTCACAATGTGATGCCATGAGAGCAAGAAGATATATTCTTCAAAGGGCTGAGTGATCCCATGAAAAATCGCATAATCCATGCTAGAAATGTTTAAGGTATTAGCTTGATTCCAGCAGATAGGCAGCAGAGAAGGATAGTAGTAGCGTAGGTGCATACTAGGAGGGTTAGAGTCTTGGCTAGGACAGGAGTTGTGCCACTGTGATAGCATAATATCATCCTTTGACCCTTTGAGTCTCTGATCTTCGAGAAAAAGAGAAGACGGGAAGACTAAGGCCATATCAGTTTTCAAGTGTTTTATGATATAGTTTTTTTTTTCAAGTAGGAACATACTGGTCATCTCAGTGAGCATTATGGTGAAGGTAGAGATGGGACTACTCTGACTTAACAAAGACAAAAGATACACCTCTCAAAGAGACTTGCTTATTTTTACCTTACAAGCTTGTGTGGATGCCTGCATACATTTATCAATATGTGCCTACTTCCATTGGACCCTAGGAAGTTAGAGTGGGGATCTGATTCTCTGAATTGGAGTTACAGGTAGTTGTGGGCCACCATATGGTTGCTGACACTAAATATAGGTCCTCTGAAAGAAGAGCAAGTGGGTCTTAACTACCGAGCCCTCTCTCCAGCCCCACATTGCCTTTCTGTATTGAAGCAGTCTTCATCCAGAGTCGGAGAAAACTTTAGACTCATGTGAAGCAGATCATTCATGAGAACCATACAGCTGGAAGTAGCCTTAAAAGCATTAATAATTACCTAAAACAGTACCGTTGTATAGTCAGAAAGCCGAAGAGACAGAATTTATGCTGCTTTCTGTCTCCAAAGTGTTTCAGACTTTTATTTTTGAATATCTGATAGATGTATTTCAGCTAAAAGAAATAGGCTTTTGGGGGTACTCATCAACTACAACTGTGGATACTAAGTTAAAGTGACTGCAGTACAGCTTCATTAGTGTTTGGAAGCTACTTTGATCTTCCAAAGTTAATTCATCCTTTCATTTAGAAAAATGAATGTGTACCTGTCATAGTCTTCATCAGGAGAGCAATGAATGACAACTGATAAAATATACAATATTCCTCAATATATATACTATTCATCCTATACATTTCAAGTTTTTTAATCTTCTATACGGAGCTCTTGTTTCCTTACTTTTTAAAATTACATTGTCTAATTACATACACTTCAATTTATAAAAGGCATTCCAATTTGAGATGGTGCCACCTATTCTAATTAAACACAGATTTCATCGGCCAAAGTGAAAATTTTGAAATATATTTCTCACTCTCATTTCCTGCACAAATATGAAACCTGAAAGAGAACACACTAGATGAGACGCATCGTGCAGGCAAAGAAATGAAGCAAAGGGGCCTCCAAACTTTTCATAAGAAACTCACAGACGGGTTCAACGTCACAAGTTTGTGACTTGCAGTAGTGTGGAAGTTGGAGAGTACTTGTGTGCCGTGTGTATACACACCCACAACACTTAAAGATGCTCTCCCTTCCAGCGACTAAATCACTTCTGTAAGGACAGGGAACAAAAACAAATAACAATTCCTCCAGCAGCCTGTGGAGGAGAAACGATGTGGCTCCAAAGGTAAATACTCCCATCTGGTGGTTCTGTCTGAAATAGCATGTGTTGGCTAATGATTGGTTGTCCTAGAAAATGTTATTCCTTTACCATCATCACTGCCATTTATTAATCCCATCTAAATCCCAGATACCATTGTAAGCACTACATGTAAACATCTTAATGGTGAAAATAAGACCAGTCGGATGTGTCGCTTACTTTTTGCAATAAATTATGAAATATTCTAACGGTATAATTACAACCCTTCTTTCCAAGTTCACAAATGAGAACAAGAGAAGTTACGGGCTCATACTCACTGGCAGTCATTTATTCAAGTAGTCTCAACCTTTTCATTTCACAGTTTATAGATAAATTCCATCTTTTGTATCGTACTGTCCTTATTCCTCTGTAAATGGGAAATTACAAATCTGTAATTCGAACGTATAGTCCTGTATTTTCTTTATGTTACCTCTTTCAAAATAAGTGATTTAGTTTGTTTCGCTCTTTGAAAAAATGAGTTCAAGTTATCCTTCATCTCTTAGGAGGTTGCTGTTACATTAACAGTGTAACATTTGAGCAGGTGAAAATGCTTGTAGGGATTAGTCAGAAGCCAATAAGAAAACCTCCAGGACACAGAACAAATGTAGTGAATCTCAGGACAAATGACACAAGTTTGAAGAGTTCATTGCATACAGTTTCATGGCTAGAAATATTTATTATAATACATTTCATGACAGAAGATTCAACCTCTGTGCCACAGGGTGCAGTTCACTGTGTTGCCTCATTCTAGAAGAACAATGGAAGACAGGGAAACTTATTACATTTATTTTTCTTTTTAGATTTTGAAATTTATTCTTTGTGAATTTCATACCTATGAGCAATATTTTCAGATCAGGACCACCTTACATCACCTTCTTCCTGCCCTTCATGCCCCATCAATTTCTAACTTCCTATTTTCTTGTTCATTTAAATTATTCCACTGCATCCAATCACTACTAAGAAAAATTTTTGCCAATTTTTCTTTACTGGGTATTTGTTAGTGTTGCTCAAATGGAGAAGGCAAACTAAGACATTCCTTTGGGGGTTCTCCATTTATGAGGTGCCAGTCTAAAGGTCTCTGCTTTAAATCATGGGAATAAAAAGAACCTGAATGTGGATGCCCATTTTTTTTAATTTCCTCAATATATTTTATTTTATTTTTTTTTTGTAATTTTATTAAATTATAAAAAGTTTCCATTTACGCCCCTCCTCCCAACGCCCTCCCACTCCCCCCCTCCCTCTCCTCCTCCCTCTTTGTCCCCTAGGGAAGTCAGGGTCTCCTGCCCTGTGGGAAGTCCAAGTTCCTCCCCCCTCACTCCAGGTCCAGGAAGGTGAGCATCCAAACAGACTGGATCCCAAAAATCCAGTATATGCAGAGGAAACCAGTCCCAGTGTCATTGTCAATGGCTTCTCGGAAAGACTGCAGGCCAGCCACATTCAGAAAATCCGGCCACATTCAGAGAATCTGGTTGGATCACATGCTCGTTCAGTCACGGTCCATCTGGCCTTGGTAAACTCTCATTAGATCCGACCCCTTGTATCAGTGGGTGATAGTATCCCTCGCAGTCCTTCGTCATTTTCTTCCTCCTTTTGCTCCTCGTTTGGATCTTGGGGGGCTCAGTTCGGTGCTCCAACGCGGGCCTCCATCTGTATCGTCATCCAACGCCAGATGAGGGAGCAACCCCTCATCAGACAAAGGTCTGATCTCCAGAATATACAAAGAACTCAAGAAACTAGACACTAAAACTCTAATTAACCCAATTAAAAAATGGGGTACTGATCTGAACAGAGAATTCACAACAGATGAACTTCGAATGGCCAGAAGACACTTAAGGTCATGCTCAACCTCCCTAGCGATCAGGGAAATGCAAATCAAAACCACTTTGAGATACCATCTTACACCTGTCAGAATAGCTAAAGTTAAAAACACCAATGATAACCTATGCTGGAGGGGATGTGGAATGAGGGGAACACTCATCCATTGTTGGTGGGAATGCAAACTTGTGCAGCCACTTTGGAAATCAGTGTGGAGGTTTCTCAGGAAACTGGGAGTCAACCTCCCTCAGGACCCAGCAATTCCTCTCTTGGGAATATACCCTAGAGATGCCCAAACATACTACAAAAGCGTTTGTTCAACTATGTTCATAGCAGCACTATTTGTAATAGCCAGAACCTGGAAACAGCCTAGGTGCCCCTCAATAGAAGAATGGTTAAAAAAGGTGTGGAACATATACACATTAGAGTTTTACTCAGCGGTAAAAAATAATGACATCTTGAATTTTGCATGCAAATGGATGGACATAGAAAACGCTTTACTGAGTGAGGTAAGCCAGACCCAAAAAGAGGAACACGGTATGTATTCACTCATAAGTGGATTCTAACCATAATTAAAGGTCTTTGAGCCTATTATTCATGATCCTAGAGAAGCTAAATAAGAAGACGAACCTGATGAAGATTATTTACCTATCCGCCAGGAGGTAGGAAATAGTCAAGAGTCCCAGGTAACCTTGGGTGCATGGGGGGGGGTGGGAGGGTTGATGGAAGGGGAGAGGGTTAGAGAGAAGGGAGTAGGGGAGGAATGGAGAAAGCTCGGTTGACCGGGATGGGGGGAAGGGAGGAAGGATGAATGTGGGATCAGGGAAGAATATATTTCAACTAAGGGAGTCATATTAGAGTTTACAGGAAACTTGATTATATATGGGATCCCAGGTCCAAGGAGAGATCCCCAGATTGTTCTCTGGACAGAGGAGGGGGTGCCTGAACCGGCCTTGGCCCGTGACCATACTGATGAATATTTTGCTTATCACCGTGGATGCCCATTTTTAAAATGGTGCTCCATCTTGGAAAGATAATACTGACCAGGTAAGCCAACCAATCACAGTTCCTTGGGTTTGGTTGCTTCCAGCCTATTTTCATTCTCCAGATGCCAAGGCATCAGAAGTGAGGGGAAAAAAAACTGCCTGCCTTGGTCCTCATCCTTGCCTGTCCTAGCGTAAGTCTGGGGAAACTAAACAGAACACTTCTTCATCAGCTGTCATGGGAAGGAGGTATATAGCTTGATGATCCAGTTTTGCAGCCTCATTGGGAAAGAATGCTTTTTTTCTTATTACAGTGAATTTGAAGAGGATAATTGTAAATTAAGAAATCAGAGGATTCTGTGTCCTTATTAAAATGCAAGTAAAAGCAGAAAAAGAATTGTACTCACATCAATATGATAAGATTTAAGTAAGTATAAGTAAATGGCATGCCAGAAATATGCATCTTTTAAAAAAAACTTAGATTATGGTTTTTTAAACCCTAAGCTCTTGTAATATCTTAACACTAAAATGAAATTATTTCTGAGGGAAATAACAATGCATGTATGAAAATGACAAAAGTAGACCTACCAGTCTGAATCATAAATAAAAATAAATAAATAAGAGGCTTTGAACATCATAGCAAAACTTCCTGCTTAGGCAAAATATGATTCAGTTTTCAAATGTAAGCAATACTATGGAGTAAGTAAGAATAAATTTTCATCCAGTTTTCATATTTTAGAATAAGCCCATCTGTGTGTATGTGTGTGTATGTGCATGCACATACATCTGATGGTCATAAGACAATCTTTTTCTTTTTCATTGATTTTGATTGACAATCTTTTTCTTTACATACATATATTTCACATTTTTATATTTTCATCATATGCTTTCTCCTCCCTTAACTCTTCCCTGCTATTTCTCACCTCACAACCCACACAATTTGATCTCTCTCTTCTTCTCTCTCCTTCTTCACCCCCAAAGCTATCAAAATATAAAATTAGAATCAAAACAAACACAAAATATTCAATAAGACAAAATGCCAAAATAAGACAAAATGAAAAAAGAAGACCCCCATACCCACATACACAAAATGTTATATATTTTGTGGTGTCCCATTAATCCTGGGCTTGGGGCATGCACTGGAATGCGGTTGATATAAAAAGTGACATTACGTTTAAGAAAACTGGCTTTCCTTTTCCCAGAAGGTGTCATTTGAAAATTGCTTCTTCATTAGGGGTGGGAGTCCATGATCACTTCTCCTCCTCAGTACTGGAACCAGGGTAGAATCTCAGGTGTTAATACTTCCCACACTGTCTGAGACAAGAACTCTTATGCATCAACATGTTTACCTACTAAACTATCTACTCACTCTAAAAACCAATTTGTAAAAGTAGACTTTCATTTTTTCACATGTCAGGTATATAGTTATCCTTTAATAAATATAAATCTGCATCTATAAATAGTATATCTTCTAACACACATACTATATACACACATGTGTATTTGTTACAGGCAAATTATGTCATCTTATAAGTCTCTAAAACACCATAAGTTGTATATAAAGACTAACACTCCAATTTAAAAGCCTGCTGTAGGAACTGTTCCTATTCTGCCACTCTTGGCCAACAAGCTGTACAAATTAGCTGCTCACTGAGGGAGTGAGCCTCTCAGTATCAAAAATGCACTCAGTATAATAGTCTTCACAGCCTGAAAGAGCCCCTGAGGTCATGCCTTCAACATCTGCATGCATGACTTAGCACTTTAGCTGCGGTTGAAATTGAGATGGCAAGCTGTGATATGTACAATGACCAAATTAGTACACCACTGCTTCTCGTTACTGTCAAATTCCACGAGGCTTTCTTCTTCATGAATTATGTCATTAACTCCTTCCACTAAGAACAGCAAAGGAATAAAACAGACCCATGAGCACATAGTGTCAACTCTGAATGTCCCAATCAAGATACAAGCTCTCCAAAACAGAGGAATACCGACTGAATGATTTGGAAACAGAAGTAAGTTGAATAGCCAACAGGGTTAAATTTATAGGAAATATATCCATTAGTAAAACTTGTATGTTTTTCATTATCATAGGAATTGCTAAAAAATGTCTGCGGATTGCCAGTTCTATCTGCACTCTGTAAGAAGAGATAGGAAACATGCAACACCTCTCTTGAAACAAGGTCACAGTCCACACACAAGGGAAGGGAGACATCACAACACACACAGGAAGAGCCTTGATAAAATACATCCAGCCACAGGATCTGGCATGCATCATGCCAAGGTCCTTCAGAAGTATTGCTTTCTCTTGTGAGTCACTGAATTGACAGTGATCTTTAATATTATTTCCTCCATGGTAATCAAGAATTCCTTATAAAACTGCCATTACCATTCCCCTATGCTTAATGTCAAAGTTAAGACTTACTGAAAATTTACTAAAAAGAAGTTGAAAACGAGGATTGTTACTGAAGGAGGTTGCAAGACAGTGTGAATGCAGAAAGCACAGATTTCTTTTAATGTCCAATTTGATATCTAACTTTTGTCAGGGCTGATGTTCCACTTCTGTTGAAGATATGGCATTGGTGTCTCCTCTAGGGGTTAGTAACTATGAACTCAAAATAAATGCACAGGATTTAGATAGAGGTTCACATTCTTTCTCATTAGCAGCTGTGTGGTAAGTTTTACGTTTGGGTAATCAATCTGACTTCTATCACTGAAATGTGTGCTAATCTATGGAGAATATTATATTATGTTCATATTTCATAATTTAAGATAAATTCAATCCCAAACAACCAAGAAGTTAGCGAAAGACCTTTGTTTATTGATTCCTATTGTAAATGATTTGCTTTTATTAAGAAATGTTTCTTGTCTGGTGGTGGTAGCACATGTTTTTAATCCCAGAACTTGGAATACAGAGGCAGGAGGTTCTCTGAGTTTGAAGCCAGCCCGATCTACACAGTGAGTTCTATGATACTCAGGGTTACTCAAAGAAACGCTGTCTCAAAAAAAAAGTGCAAAAACAAAAGGAAAATAAATGTTTCTCAATTAAGTATTCATATTTTCCTTCACTGGTCCAATCTCAAGGGCAATTGTGGACTCTGGCGAGCTTCCAGTGTCCTGCAAACATGAGAAGGGAATCATTGGAAGTAGCAGAGGTGGCATCAGTTATAAAGATACTTGGGAAAGTCATGTAGGATCAATGTTTGTGACAGTGGATTAAGGACAAAATAGTCCCAATATTCTTTGAATTTTCCTCTCTATGTCAAGCCTGATATTTCCTGAGTGAAGTTCCTAAAAAGGCAATACATAGACAAGTGAGATTAACCATTGGTGACGCCAGTAATCACAGCATAAAGAGGAGAAATTTCTCAAATTCATATGGAGAGTGAATTCAACTACTTCAACTACTAACCTCTACCTCTATCTCTATAGTATATTAACTACCGTGCTAATGTGTTCTCTCCTTCAAAATGTTTACTGCCACAAATATGTTTCATTTTTCCCATTCTGAATTCAGTTTTGAAACTGACCTAATCTGGTAAGAATAAGTAAGACTAATTATAAGTAAGAATAATTACAAAATCCTCTAAGATCCAGGAAAGATTTTGTTCTCTTACCCTTTGAAAGGAAGCTTTTCTAACCTCTGTACAATGGACTAGACTAGTTTCTTACTGTGTTAATAGGACAGAAACTCAGCCTAGTTCTAATCTGGAATTTTTTTGATCTTCAAATTTTTCATATTTTCAGCAAGTTATAATTATTCTTTTGGAAATTATCCATTCATATTGTCATTTGTTAGGAAGTAAGTTTTGAGTTCTTCATATATCGAAATATTAATTTTTTGTTAGAAGAATACTTGGCAGAGATTTCTATTCTGTAAACCCTTTGTTCTCACACGTTTCCTTTATAGTGCAGAATTTTATAATTTTGTACATTAATGCGGTCATATTTGTCAATCCATCACTACAGCTATCAGAATCCTTTTCAGAAAGTCATTACCTGTATTTCCATTTTTAAGTGTAAGCAGTGTGTGGTGGAGCAAGTCTTTAATTCCAGTACTTGGAAGGCAGAGGCAGGTGAATCTCTGTTCAAGACCAGCTTGGTCTACAGAGGGAGTTCCAGGATAGCCAGGGCTATACTGAGAGATCTTATATTGAAAAACAAAAAAAAAAATTCTCTAGACGTGCCACCTATGTTCCCTCTAGTACTCTGAAGTTTTATGCCTCATATAAAGGCCTTTAATCAATGTTCAGTTAAACTGTTAGAGAGATGAGAGATGTGGACCCTAGTTTCCGTTTTCTACATGTGAATATCCAGTTTTCCTAACACCTTTTAACAAAAAGACTGTCTTTCCTCAAATGTATACACATGGTATATTAGGGAGAATCAGACATCTGTAGAAGAGTTCTGAGAACCCTACTCCTTTGGACTCAATGCTTATTTTTATACAAGTTTGTGTGACATGATGTTTGTGTGACATGAGCTACAGTATGTTTTGAACAGTTACTTCCATACTTTCAGCATTGCTCCCTTATGATAAGCTGGTTTTTACTATGCTGAATATTTTCAGTTTCCTTCTGCATGTTAGATATTTCTTTCTACTTCTGTCAAGGCCGTCATTGGCATTTTGATGGGACTGCATTGAATCTGAAAAATTATTTTAGTACTATGGTCATGTTGACAGATTAGTCCTAACTGATATATTCCTCATGTAAAGAATAAAGACTTAGTCTTTAATACACAAAATTTCTGAAACAAAGTTAACATGATCTTTCTGATTAGGAAAAAAGTACTAGAAATTTCAAAGTTTAAAATTTTAATAGATTATATTAGATGACAATGAAAAATACATGATAGATATTAATATTAGAACGAACTAATTAACACTGTAATATTTTTTAAAGTGCATGTCATTTTTATCTATGATGCTAAATTCACAGCACTTTAAACTGTGGATTGCTGCTCATAAAGGTGACCTGCACTTTAGTGCTCACCATTATTAAATTTTGCAAATGTCATTTTTGTTTCTGTTGGGAAGGAAGACTCAAGCAAGCTTAGAACTGCCCACAATAGTTTCTATAGATACTATGGTTATTAACCATAAGCTAGATCTGCACGAGATAATTAGAATTGAAAAGTAGTAAGAACAAAATATGAGGTGACCGCAATCCGATCAATTCTTGCACATCTGACTTCACCATCGAGGTATTCATGGAGCTCTGACTTGCATCTGTATTTTCATTGGTGTCTTATAGCACTATCTTGTCTATAAAAGCTTGTTTCACTTCAGGCAAAGGATATTTGTGACCAATCCCAGAAATGCACACCATCTAAATTCTAAACCCTAAACTTCTCGGTAACACCTGAAGTTCAAAGATCATGCAAATGAAGTTTTCTACAACTCAAAATCATCACTCTTTAAAATGTGTGTATAGAGCTAGGTGCTGGAGAAAGTGCCTAGTGGTTAAGAGCACTGACTGCTCTTCCAGAAGGCCTGAGTTCAATTCTCTCTCTCTCTCTCTGTGTGTGTGTGTGTGTGTGTGTGTGTGTGTGTGTGTGTGTATGTATATGCCTCTTCAGACACCCACACACATATGCAGAGACACATAGACACAGCAATATAAGGAAAAAGTAAAAAGGCATCTTTTCAAAATTGTGTGTTCATTATATGTAATTCCCAAAAGGCATGAGCAAAATGGAAGAATCTCAGATAGGTGAGTATCAGTATCCAAACTATATGTTTTCAACAAAATCATGCCTGGGTTAGCGATCTTAAAGTCTGAGGACATCAGATGCAGCCTTGAGAAGTATAGCTAGTAAACATCCCAAAAGGTGGTTTTCTCATTCATCTCGGCAGAACATCAAACAAAGAAAACCAAAATGTACTAGCTCTAATCCATCTGGAGCAGGCAAACTATGGGAAAGGCTTCATATCACACACACTGAAGATCAGAAACAAAAGCTCAATCAAGAAATATAGTCATTCCTTCCTCCATCACCTCCCCTCTCCACCCACTCCCTTACCCTGTGACCTCAAATAATCCCAAATCTGGGAAGCATTAGTAGCGTTGCTTTAGCTGACCCCCATTACTGTGCACAGAAGGTGAAGGTAGTCTCTGAGGTAGTGAATGTCAAGGTTTAGGGTGAAGTTGAACATGCATTTCAGACACAGAGATACGCCATAGAAAATAAAGACGCCATTGATAGGGAAGAGCATAAATGTCTTACACACACAGAACAGTGTCCTGGGTGAAGAAGTGATAAATAATAAGCCTTTCTCACCACACCTGCTACTCATTAGGAGACAGAAGCCTCTTGGCCACCACTAATACTCTCAGCATCTGCCAGAGGAAATAGAGGGCTTTGCAAAGAAAAAGATGCTTTTAAAAGGTGGTGGTAGACATGAACAGATGCATGTCTATTTTGTGGATGAGAGTACAATGAAATTTTGTGAATAAAGGTCCAGTGATTAAAGCAGACACATAAACAACTTCGATCAAACACAATTATCTAAGAAATGGAGGGTGGCCAATTCAACTCAGAAAAGCCTGTGAGCTTCGAGTATCCACTTTGCTATTAATATTGCATGAAGTAAAGCTATTCTTTAACTATAACAACGTATGTTGTAGCCTACAAAATCTGAAGTTTCTTGCTAAGAATTTTAAGTTGAGGAGTTGGACCAGAGAGATGGTTCTTCCTTTAAAGACCAGGCTCACAACCAAAACATCAAGTTGGCAACTTAAAGGAAGTAATGAGAATTATAAATAAAAGCTCATTTTTTTTTACAAGATGAAAAATGAGCTGCCTTGAGGGATCTGAGTTGTAATCAGAAATAGTTCCTTCCTCTTTTCAAGATACACTCTCCTGTAGGGAGACAAGCCCTCTTTGTCTTCTCAAACTCAACTTGGGAGTTACCCCAAGAGTTGTCTCAAAGTGTAGAGGTTGGGGGTGAGAAGAGCAGTTGACCTCTGAAAATGCTGAAGACTGTGTTCTCACTAATCCCTCCAGTCTCTGCTTCTCACATGGGTCTCTGTCAGAACCAAAATAAAGAAATCCACACGGGAAAATGCACACAGCACTGCACTTCTTGTCTTTCCGAGGCTGATTCTAAAGGCTAGTTTAAGTTGGGCCTGAATGACAAAGAACAAAGAAATTTTCAAATGCCTGTAAGGATTTTGTCTATTAGAAAATCATTCAGCTTGATTTAGTAGAATCAGAGTGTCTGGGAGAAAATTATTAGGAGCTTCAGTTCCTTGGTGGCTCTAAGGAATCTGCCAGACCTGTGTTGTGTATCTGCTCTCTGCCCTAGATCTCCCAAGCCACTTTTATGGTGTGACTGGCATTTCTCTGGTATCTTCCTGGGCAGAAAGAAAAACTAACTTGATAACCACTGAGGTTTTCATTTAGAGCAAGAATATTTTTTTTCAGGTTTTGTTTTTCTTATCTTAACAGTTAAGCTTCAAGTCTCAAATCTTTAACACAGTATTTGCTATTTCAAATTGTAGCCACAAGGTAGCAGGATGACTTAATTTTGACTCCTAAAACGAATTAAGCAAGTTGGAAGTTGGGCAGCATGTTAGGAATACGATAATAATGTAGTACGGGGAAACATAAAATATAACACATGTTTTCGTTAGGAAAAACAATTTTTAAAATATAGTGTATAAATAGTGGGGGGAGCATCAACTATTCTCTTATTCACCGAAGAAGTCAAACTAAAATTACAGCCATATTTGGCTTTTTCTTGTATGTCTCCTTTGCTAAATCTCCAAACCAAAAAAAGTCATGATTAATAAAAGAATATAATTCTCAAATTTATCTTTATTAAGTTAATAATCAAGGACTAGTGTATAGAAGTATATAAATTTCCAAAAGACTCTTTTTAAATAAAAGAATGACAGTAATTGATATTAAAACCCTGTTCATTCTTTAGAGATTAAAATGATACATATGTATATATGCAAATCTCAGTCTTTACTAAATAATTCCCAGCTCTTATTATTTTGGATATATCACTAAGATTTGTAGCTTGATTATGAAATGAACATAAAATAAAGAAAATACTGTATTCTTTTTTATTAAGCAGTAAATGAAAAACTGAAATAATGAAATGTTCTCCAAACATATTTAAAGAAAATAAAATGCCTCATCTTAATAATTGTGGATGAGTCTTCACAGAGCCAAGCTATAAACATGTCTCAGGAATCTTCGCTGGTCCCTGGAGACTTTCCAGCATTCCTTCACATGCATGTCTCCCAAGAACAGAAGCCAGAGAAAGCTGATAAGCCTTCCTCTGCGGCATGGAGACCAACAGCCCAGACTTGGGTAAGAAGGCTGTGAAAAATGCCAGGGCCAAGGACACTTCCCAAAGAATGCCTTACTTTCTTTGCCCCAAAATTCCAAACAAAACCCTAATATTGCATATTCTAACAAATGCTAAATATCTCATTAGATTCACCATAAAGGACAAAAAGGAAAAGGTAGGCAACACCAGATGAGTAGACCAACCACTGATGAGACAGATGCATCTAGGGAAGTGCTATAATATACATTATGTTCAGTTATAGTTACAGAGCGATGCACAGAGAGAATAAAATGACAAGTTAATCCTTTGTCAGTGGGAATGACAGAGAATATACTGAACTTCAAGACTACCTGTAACATGAACTGGCCTGCTTGTTGGGTGTCATTTGTAAAATGAAGGGACTGGCTTGTTGGGGTTTATGCCCTGCCCAGTTCCCCACAGCCAGCAAGCCCTAAAGAAAATCACACAGAAATCTCTATAAGTTATAAAGCTGATTGGCCCATCAGTTCCGGCTACTTATTAGCTCTTATGACTTATATTAACCCATTATTCTAATCTCTTTTAGCCATGTGACTCAGTACCTTTTTCAGTGGGGCAGATCACATCCTGCTGCTTCAGTGATCTGTGCAGGAGTGGCAGGAATCAACTTCCTCCTTTCCAGAATTCTCCTGTTCTCATTACATCATTTCTACATCCTGTCTGGTTTTCCCACCTATACTTCCTGCCTGGCCAATCAGCATTTATTTAAAACATGATTGACAAAATACAGAAAATTCTCCCACACCAATTACCTATAATAAAGAATAGTTAATACCACAATCTAAGATGTAATGACACAAAGTATGTTCTCAATAAGAGTATTTTTGTGGTAAATATATTAATAAGTACAGTGGTTCCCCAAAAATCTATCTACCGTATGATCTAGCTATACCTCTCCCACATCTATCCAAAGGCACCAAAGTCAACAAATAGAATTATCAAGTCAATATCAGCACTAGTCATTATAGTCTAGTAATAAAATCAGATTAGGTACTCATGAGCAGATGAATGAGGAAATCATGACATTTATTTGCTATAGAGTATTATTCATAAATTAAGAATCAGATAATGTCAATTATAGGATAATGAATGGAACTGAAGACCACCATGTTAAGAGAAATAAGTCAGTTGCAGAAAAGCACATATCCTATGCTTTCTCTTATGGGATCTAAAGAAAGAAAGAAAAAAAAGAGAAGAAAGAATGAGAATATTAAAAATAGAAAGGAAGCTAGACAAAACAAGAATGAGGAAAAAAATAAGGGCAGAAAATGTAGAGAGTTAAAGACAAAGTATTGTACATGCATAAATGACAATGGCATAGCAAAACCAAAATTTTATACAGTTAATACACAATAAAAAATGAAAATTATTTGTATGAATGTGTATATCTCAGCACCTCAGTTCTGAAAAAAAGTTGAAATTTAGCAAATAAATACTAAAATGATTATAACCATCTCAATTCTTCTTTTTGTGTTTAGAAAGACTTGATTTCCTAAGGGAGAAATAAAAGCAAAACTTGAAGTGTTTGAGGCTAGGATCTGCTTTACAGAACCACAGATGGAAGTTAGAAGACAAATGACCTCATTTCATTGTCTCTAGAAATGTTCAGATTGTGTCTCCTAGGAATATCAGAAGCCACGCCCATAAAGTTCCACTAGCATGACGACCCAAATGTGAGCTGAACAAGGATGACACCTACGGACATCCAAAATGGACAGGGAGAAGCCCAGAAGGTTTTCCCTACCCTATGCAAAGAACTACAGGCAACAGAGAAATGTGGAGAATGGGGAAATAGTCTTCTCTAGGGAGAAACACACCAACTGGTTAGCCCTGAAAGCAAACGTACAAGGAAAACTATATGGACTTAGCAGGATATATTGAGCAATATATATGTATATGCATATACATATTTTTTTTCACTCAAAAACATTTAAAGAAAAAAAGAGGCCATGAATTTGAAAGACAATGAGAAGGGGTGTATGGTAGGGTTTTGAGGGATGAAAGGGGAAAGAGAAATGCTGTAATTATATTAATCTTAAAAAATTTTAAAAATGGTCCCAACCTGCTTTAATATATTAGTTCTCAAATATGCACAAATACTTATCAAATTGTTATTATAGAATAGCCATTTCCCCATCATTCGGTAAGTTCTGTGCCTTTCCTTTCTTTCCCATATAGCCTGAAACAGAGGGTTGTGAAATTGCTTCCTTTCAAGCATATTCATTTTCTCTTCAATACAGAGAAAAGAGGAAAGACCAATCACTGGGAAATCTCAGGGCAGCTTCTCCTTGTGTGCTTTCCAAGTCATGGTTAGGTTTTAGCTTAAAGGACAATGAATGATGTTAAGGCCGAATCGACTCTATCAAGATTGCAGTTCTGTGTTTGCCTGCTTTCTGCATACCCATCCTGAATGGCCAGACACTCACAGACTCTGCCAGCCCAGAGAGTTAAGGACTTAATGAACTCATTCTCTTCTACCAATCCTCTTATTTTTTATTTCCAAGGAGGGAGAAAATTGTCTTCTCCTCATCATCAACTCAATTACTGTCTACCAGTCACTCTTTGCCCCCTCGTCCTCTCTTCCACTCTCTTTATTTAGGGCTTTACCCTTCTTACCTAAGTATATGACGACAATTTTTCTAAATTATTTTGCTGCCTCCAATATTGAAATGTTTCATTGTCCTACCACTGGCAACTTTCTGAAAAACAAATCTAAAGAACTTACTTCTCTTTCTTAAAACCTTAATGGCTTTGTTGAGAGAGAAAGCTGAAACTTCTCAGGATAGAATTCCAAATTCCCCAAGCATAGGGCCAGGAGGTAAAAGTAAGGCTGACATGTACCTTTGAACCCAGGAAAATGCATGGTCAAGGAAAGAATCAACTTCTATGAGTTGTCCTTTGACTGTCACACCCATGCTTTGACATGTGCAGCACACACTTGCACACACACATAATAAAATAAAACAGAGTTAATTTAAATTGAAATGTAAAAACAAAGCAAAGTTCCCTGTGTATGCTTAAAGCTAAGAGCTTTATGTCTGACCTCTTCCTTTCCCATCTCACTGCCTTTCAACTATTGATTGCCTTACGTTCTCAGTACTCAGAATTGCATGCAGTTCTTCAATAAGTTCTGTGTCAGTTTAGAGCTCTAAGTCACAGTCCTGTATTCGTCAGACATTTTACCATCTTAAGACTACAACATAAGCTTTCCTTTTCTTTCCTTATGATCCATCAAGATTTCTTATTAAATTTTCTTTACACCATCTACTCTGTCTTTACTAATTTTTCCTTTGTGATAACCTAGCCCTACCATATATTTCTAATATGGCATGCCACATTTTATTTTCAAATAGTTTTTCAAAGTCTCACTTTCTATAGTTTAAAAACCTTACAACAAAAAGGTACGTACAGACCCACTACCTTTTTTTCAATGACATAGAAATGTTTGGTTTACCCTAAGCACTAAATAATAAAATTTAGAAAGTACATAAGGCCAAAACTAAATAGCATACATTATATCATGTGTAAGTCATTATTCTAGGCATTGGGAAAAATACAAATATCTATAAAAGAGTGTTGAACTATTAAGGAGGTAATGGAAATGACACAACATGAATGTGCAATCAAAAAAAGGACTACAAAGTTTTCATACATAAAGTAAAACTGGATGTGTGAATTGAGAGACTCAAGAATCCCCAATCCAAAAAGTGTATAAGTTCTATTGAGAATGAATGCAGAACTCTCAAAGTTTCACAAGCAAAAAAATAAATATTCAAGCCATGCTTCAAAATGATTGATCTGGACTCATTAGGTAAGATTAAAGGGATCAATGGAAGTTGAGTGCAGAGAAGCCATTTGGAGAATGATTGTAATATATCATGCAAACCATTCTGAAGGAATTGCTATCTGTACCTCAGAAATGAGATCGTATCTGGGAAATAAAACGAAAAGAACAGACTAGATGTATTTAGAGATGGTACATACGGTGAGTGATTTCACCCATCCAGATAAAAGGGATATTCACCTAAAAAGAAACAGAGTCTTCAAACCCAAAGAAAAGAAAGGTTACTGATGTCATGAATGGAGAAGGGGAGGGTGTGATGATGTTTGAATAGCAGATGACTTGTTTGGGTCACACGTTTCTGTACAGAGGTGCATCCTAGAGAGTATATTCATTAAGGACCAGGATGGTGTCTGAAAAGTCAGAGGAAGATCGTGACTGAAGTCAAAGATTTGGGTCATTTGTACAAAGATGTTCAAAGACACTAGCGTGAGCATTAATGTCAGAGATAAATGCAGAAAAAGAAGAGAGTTAGAAAGGCGCGTGGAAGCATTTGCATGAGCCAAGATGTGCAAGGAAGGATGACAGAAGAAGAAAGCAATGAGGGTCACCAAGGAGAAGATCAACGTGAAAGTACGATTAACAAGATCTAGAAGAAATGTAGTACAGAAGCAATATGTGCCTACTAAAATTTCAAATAAAATTAAAACTGTGTCTTTTTCAATTGTATTGGCTGCATTTCAATTGTGTATTGTAGGGAGCCGCGTGATGCCATGCCTTACAGGTGGCGCTGATTCCCACCTTCCACCTTTCCAACGATGAATGTTCTCAGATGTGTAACAACTCCACATATGGCTAATGCTAAGATCTGGCTTGCTTCCGCGTTTCTGGACCTATCTGTGTTTCCCACGTGGCTTGCTGGGGTTGGCTACCCAGAGGTTATTTAAGCTGTAGACTGGCCTTTCCCTGGGGCAAGAGGTTGCGAGAGGTGCGAAAAGATGAAAAGATTATTTTAAGGGCCTGAATAAAACCGCAGTTAAGAAGAGTCCGGTGTTGCGTCTTCATTGCTGACAAAACGGACGCAACAGTGTATGACTTCTGTGACTATGAACCAAAACAAACACCTGATTTTACAAGCCAATTATCTTGGGTATTTTGTTGGAGTTATGCTAAGGTGACTAACAGATGCAGTTATTTGATTGGACTTCACTCTTCATTCGATGATAATATATGCCTTTTATCATGATGCTTAGACCACCATTTTTCCTAAGGAATGGGAAAATAGCAGCGGTATAATTCAGAGAAGGAATTGGCCTTCTAAGGATGAAGGACACACAGGTGATAAAATGTGAATAGAGACACCTGAACATGTCCAGGAGCGCAGGCCACACAGGTGGCTGTATGGGAAGATTACTTCAAGTGTCCTGAAGGAGACCAGAGCATAACTGGGTAGCACTGAGGGTCCTGAAAGAGAAGTGAGATTGGAAGAAAGATGGAAGGAAAGTACTGGCATCAATTTCTGCCTTCTGGCTCTTGAGAGGATGGGTGCATTGCCTGCTGAAGACCATCAGCTGTTAGTGGGGAGTTGGATGGGAGAAATTGTAATGAGGAATGGCAAGAGGGAATGGAAAACAGGCTTGCAAGATTTCCTAAGGCACCAATGGCCCTGCTCCTAGAAATGATGACAGTTTTCTAATGTAGCATCCACAACCACCAGACCTTGCAAGACAGAGAGTAGTGAAATGATGTCATGGCGGGTGGAAGGTAGCATGAAATAAACAAAGACTAATGAGGCAAAGAAGTTCATCTAGATACCTTTCTTCTCTGTTCATCTCCATGTGGGAGTAGAAATAAACACTGAACTAGTAAGAACTAGGAAATGCCCCATTAATTTAGTTTTACAAACTGAGAGCTAAGAAAGGGAAGATTTAGAAATAGTTTTGTAGCCAGCCCCAAATAATATTCATTATTGAGTGAACGTGAGTATATGCTAATCATTAATATATTTGACTTTCATGATGAGGTTATAAACCAGATGGATTCACAACTCAGAGGCAGTGGAAATCTTGTGTATAGCAAGTGTGCAATGACTTAAGATTGTTTAGTTGATTTTATAAAAATAAGAAAAGGACACTACTTAGAGTCATTAAATGGTCTCTGCATGTGTTGTGTCCCCAGACTTCTTAGAACAACAGTCATTGCTCTGATCATTAAATGTGGGAGAGACTAACTTAGTTATATGATATATTTGATTAAGATATTAAGTCCAATTTTGAAAATTTCATACATAAATTTCAAGTAGAACATAGTTTCTACTCATAAGCACGAGAATATTCTTCATATCCCAGATCTCACCTAAATAAAATCCCCGCAATGCTACACATGCCCTATCTATTTCACAACCTCCAGAGCAAAAATTCAGGAGCAACACAAAGTTTGGGACGAATTCATTCAGAATTTGCCAAAATCCCAGTGACCAGGCATTATCACCCATTTGGCTGCTTGACTATAATGCAACCCTTCTTCCTTAACCTGGTCTTTTATGGAAGGTTTATGGAGAACTTAGAGCAGTGTGAAAGACTGGTTTGGAATAAACCAATCCGTTATTGGAGGGGAGAGAGACTGGCAAATTGTTAATCCTTTTTTACTCACCATGATGTATAACTAAGAAGTCACAGAGTTTGAAAAACTAAACTAGGATTGTTCAAAGTGAAATGGGGACTGTTCATGAATTTTTATGAATTTGTTAGGCTCTCCCCTCCCCCTCCCCAAATAGGGTAGTGTGAAGTTAAGAGACACTTTGCTCTGTGAATCACATGTGGGTACACGGGAGCCATGCGGATTCTGGGGTCCAATATAGCCTTTGGTTTTTCTCTGAGGCAATTTTTTCTGTGTAGCTCTAAGAGCGCTCAGTAAATCAACAATAGCTTCCCAAGCAACCCGCCAGCCCTCTCCCTTCTGTTTATATACACTAAGCCTGTGCTTCCTGTGACTACTTCAAAAGAAATATAATTTTCTTAAATAGTACCTAAGGGCAACTCTATAACGTGAAAGAAAGTATAGATGACTTTGAGTCTTTTACTACATGAGTGGAGAAAGAAGGAAGGAGTGATTGAAATGTTACACTGACCAGCCGAGGAAATGGGTAATAACTTGTGATTAAATGCAGATGTCAACCTGGAAAATTCAGTTAATCACAGGTATTAAACCTGCCTGGGAGCCATAAAAAGGCAGGTCGTAAGCCAATGAATAAGCTGGGTTGAAGGAGGATAGTGACGCACAAGTCACATTGGGGGAAAATTATGGACTAAATTTATACTACTTCAACTTTTCCATCTTATACAAATGTTTATGCACCAATGAACAGGCTGGTACATGGGATGGTAACCAGAAAACACTGGCAACATAAGTAAATCAAAATCAGAACCGAAAGATATGTGAATGACAGATGCTTAAATAGCACTTAAATCAGGAGAAAAGCAAAAAACTATTTGAGAAAGTGCAAGCCACACTAGAAACATAAATAGTGTTTAAGATTCATAATACTGTCTAAATCCAAAGATAGTACAATAATACAGAAAGGGATTGTAGTCCGCACAGGCTGGACCATGTGATCACAGTGTGGCATCGCATATCTAATGCCCCATGGTTTGGGCTTTGACATTCAACTGGCACATAGTAAGTGTTGGTTCTGATTGATGGCTAACAGTGTTCCTCAAAGGAAAAATGCAGACTGTTATAGATATGAGAAGACTTCAAACAGAACTCAAGTAAGCAAGGGTAATTTCTACTGTAGTCTGTGTATTCATGCCCCTTACCAGCGGTCACCACCCTTTGCCAATTCCAGCAATCAAGGCAACGTTGAGAAGCAGCTGTATTTTCTCTGAGCCCCCATGAGTTTCCTATTCATCATTATGAGCTGTTTATTTACCACATTGAGTGACTGGTTCTGCAACTCCAGTTTCAGGAGTTCATGATAGGATCCGCAGAGCATGTAAACGAACTGGATAGGGCTTTTAATTGCTACATTTTAATTAAGCCTATGTTTAAAATTTTTATTTCTGATATTATTAATCTTATTGTTCATATTTTTATCCTAAGGATTAAAGGCTGATAGATTTATGTTGGTCTAAGACGTTTTGTTGACAAATAGAAAAGGGATTTAGAGAAGGAAAAAAAATAATAAAGCCTTCCTAACAGAACATATAGTACAGCATTGAAACTTAAGATAATGGGACTGTGGGAAGTTTGTCATTGTAATCTTCTGATAGAGTGGTAGGAAGTCGCCGAGCAGTGTCAGTGGGAGCCAGAGGACCTTGACCTAGTTCCTCTGACTCCTGAGACAAGAAGCGCTAACCGCTAACCTGCAGAGACTTTACGCAGAGAAATGGTAAATGGAGGACATGAGAGTGAAGAAGACGCCTCACGTCTCACATCTACAATCATTAACAGTAACCAGGGGGGATATTCTAATGAATGAGACTCCTAGAATGCTAGTGCTTGGTCACTATAGAGTCCGTTATAATAATCCCACACCCTGAATGGGTCAATGACTATAGAGTTGGAGTTAGAACTACTTAACACCAGTTCTTATCAAAAGTGTCTCAGCAGGGCAGAATCCCTGACCTCTACAAAACAAACCACAGCTCAGTTGTAGTGTGAAACTTAGAAATCCTAACATAAAAATTCAGAGGCAGTCATTGTCACAGTCTGAGCATTACTATAACTATGAAAATTCTGGTTTCTGATTCAGTAATTCATACCTACAAACCTGGACATATAAATGAATTCGTTAAATCACAGAGAAACTAACATGATATTTTCTTCTGTTTTAGTCTCCTGAGCACACTCTTTAAATGAATGTAAATTATTTTTATCCTACTCTATCTTATATAAGTTTGACTTATCCAGAGGTAAACCAATAGGGTAATTTAAGGTTAGAAACAGAGTGTGCCATCACCCAAGACCTGATTGAAAGCCCATCCTTTGTCAACTGTGGTTTATAGGAGCAGCTTCCGTCAGTATGAAGATATGACTCATGCTGTCTCTTAGAGACTTATTCTATTGTAACACTTCACTTGTGTCATCTGGGCTGACTGCATTACAAGGGTCTCCCCACATTTAGTTCCTCCTGAAAAATGAACAGATGTTGATGTTTGTAATTTAATATTGAAATCTCTTCATCAGTTTGGAAAGATCAGAGTACCCTTAGACACATCTTGCATAAAACCAGACGGTATCAATAAAGTACCCTGAAATGATAAGTTCAGCAGGTCCAACTATACCCTCAACTGGTTTTCAGTCTAGGAAGAAAAAAGTATAATAAGGCCAGAGATAGCTACCGTTTATGAAATTTCTATAGAGGTGGTTGACTCATAATAGGTTCTCAAAAAAGATGTATTGATTAACAAAATTAATGACTGAATGACTGAAAAATAGCTTAGCATGTCAAGATGGTTTATTTGTAAAAACTTGATGAATGCAATATATAATTTGCTATGATAGAATTTTTCCCAGCAAGAAAAGGTGGAAATTGAGCTGCTAGAAAATTATTTGTGATTTTGTTGATATTAATTTATTAGATGCAAAGTGAAACCCAAAATGCTCAGCTATGTTTTCAATGATAGGTATTTCTTCGCTGATTATTTACAAGTAACTGGAGGTTCAAATGCAGTTGGAAGAGCAGAGGTTCTTCAAAGCCTCTACCAAATCTCTATACAATGTCGAATTCCTGGCTGTAAATTAATATTAATGTTATGTTCACTTACTTGTGTGTTTATGTGTATTTATGTCTATGAAATCAACTTTATCAAATTTTCAAGATCCACAAAAAACATCATTTTTTAATTGAAGATTTATTTTTAGTTATTTCTTTCCATGTGCATGAATGTGTATGAACGTTTGCAGATAAGTAGATAGATAGATAGATGGATGGATGGATAGATAGATAGATAGATAGATAGGGATTGATGGATGGATAGATAGATAGATAGGGATTGATGGATGGATGGATAGATAGATAGATAGATAGATAGATAGATAGATAGATAGATAGGGATTGATGGATGGATAGATAGATAGATAGATAGACAGACAGACAGATAAATAGATAGACAGAAAGATAGACAGACAGACGGACGGACGGACGGGCAGACAGACAGACAGACAGACAGACAGATAGATAGATAGAAGTACATAGTGTAGTTAGATGGGCATAGGTCATGAAACTCGGGAGGGACCCAGATGAGAAGAGACTTTAGAGGAAGGAGGAGGTAGTAAAGAGAAGGCAATGGTAAATGGGGAGAAGACAACTGCTAGAGATAAGTGAAATGAAAGGAAAAGGAGATGATGAAGAAGAAAAAAGTAAGTACAAAAGTGTCGAAATGAACCCATTACCTTGTATTCTAGCTTTTAAAACTAATAAAAATTGAGAGCTCATTTTAGTAATTAAACTACATCTCATAAACTAGTTAAGATATGAGCGAGGTAAAATTTAAAGATTCCATTTCACATACACACACATACACACTCATAGTCACATGCAGGCCCACATAAAAAAGAAAACTTGGAACTGGCATCACTTATTGTTGAAGAAGCACTATCACATCTGCTATCCTCAGTAAAGGGCTATGATAACTTGAGAAAGGCTGCATTTATATAAAATACTATAAAATATTTCTCTTCTCCACACTCTAAATTTAAACAGCAGTGATGCTTCCTGTCATTGTCACTATATCTTTTCTTCTCCATGAAACCGGATATTTATCTCTCAAGCAACATGCTGGACCCCAGGACACCTTGTACTGCAGAATGAGAGTCTCACAAACACATAACTAAATAACAATTAATATTAAACATCAATATTTTCACCACATAGCCTTAAAATCTAGGTCAAACAATGCAGGAATTTAAGCCCCCTCTCCTGAATTATAGCACCATATGAAAGTGTGCCATGAATAAATGTAAATTCCATCTTTGGAAAAATCCCTTGCCAGGCTGAGTGGGTGTCCATGAGGGACTACTGGAGATAAAACTGTGACCAGCTGCTAGCTGGCTACACCATGGGCCACCATGGAAGAGTAACTGGAAGGTTCACAGGAGGTGAATGTTTTGCTTGTGCCCCCCCCCACAAAGCTTTTTTAAATCAGAAAGAAACTTTGAATACATCATTTAGATATTTTAAGAAATAAAGAAATAGAAACCACCTTTCTCCACAGAGAAACTGAATAAGTTGTAGTGTCAATGAAGAAAGATATATTTTATATATGAGAGGTCCTTGAGATCATCCTTAGTTTAATGATTCATGGAATAGATCATAGGACTCAGAAAATGCTTTAATTTATGGTTACAGATGACTAAAGTGAAGGAATGCAGATTAAACATTAGCAGTAGAATAAATCCAAGGAAAGAAATCCAGAGAAAATGATGTGCATACCTCTAAGAGTCTTGTTGGCCTGAAGTCCCACAAAAGAGCTTAATTACACCAGTTGCAATATAAGACATGTGTGATGTACTGTAAATCAGGGTAGTAGGCATGAGTCCGGTGACCAGGATTTCCCCTAGGTTCATCATATGACCATGCATTGTCCTCAGGGCTTACCTCAGTTACTTATACTCCATCCAGCCTTGAAGACCACGAAAAGGAACTCAACATGAATTAAGGTGCTGGAGTTGTCCAAACGCAAGTTCTGAAGATTAGGAGGTGTGGAGCTTAAGAAACAAAGACTTATAGACCTAGCCATTTCCTGGATGCATTTGAAACACTGAAAATATATCAATGAGCAAGGTAAACCGAAGGATAGACACAAGAAAATCCCAATAAATTCAGAGATTAGCCCACATACATTCCCCAGACTCCACCAATAATTAACCCAGTAAATGTAGAGACAAGAAGCATATAGTGATTCCCCTGAAAATGTTAGTTAAAGATGAAATAAATAGAAGGAGCTTCTTTCTGCCCACTGAGATTCTAAAGAATATGAATTCCACCTTAAAGACATGTATCAAGTCACCACCAGGAGAAGAACAACAAATCCATACCTAGTTCGACGTAAACACCGTGGGCACAAGTCACGTCAAACCTTCCTACCAAAGAGTCTGCTGGTCTAAGAAAACAGAGTAATTAGTTATTTTGTTTTTGCATCCTGTCAGCTTTGGCATTTCCTATTTTGTCAGTTAATAACAGATTTTAGAGGAGTTATTTTCCCCCTGAGTCATGTCATTTCATTTCCTCGGGCACTCTTTGTTGCTTGCTTTTATGAGTTTTCCTGCCAGAGAAATGCATTTAGCCAATCCGTGACTCCAAATTTTCATTTGTATAATGGAGGATAATAGCCCTGACTTTTTAAAAGAAACCTAGACATTGTCAAATAAATAAATAAATGAAAAGTTTGTAATGTGGTTGGTCTTTTAAAAGGAAATATCACAGGAAGTGATTCAATGAGAAGTGAATGAGAAAGAAAGAATAGAATGGGAAGAGCAGACATTTTGACCGAGCTAGTCCCATAAAGTCTAAGCTTTGAATTATATATTTGAGGTCACTTGTAGCTTCAGTGAGTGTCTCTGACTGCTCCAAACTTCCCTTGTTTGCTGAACAAACATGCAGCTATGCCTGTGACTTATTTCTAGGTATTAGTTCTATTAAACTACTACCTAGGTATAGGTTCTCAACCTGTGGGCCATGACTCCTACAGGGGTCAAATGACTCTTTCACAGGTGTCCCATGTAAGATATCTTGCAGATCAGATATTTATATTATGATTTATAATGGTAGAAAAATTATAGTTATGAAGTAGCAATGAAAATTCTTTTATGGCTGGGGGTCATCACAATATAAAGAACTATGTTAAAGGGTCACATTAGGAAGGATAAGAACCAGTGATTCTCATCTACTTATGATACAATTAGAAATCATTAGTGTAATCAGAATCCCATAAGTTTAACTAACTGAGAGAGAGAGAGAGAGAGAGAGAGAGAGAGAGAGAGAGAGAGAAAGAGTGTAGGTATGTGTGTGTTTGTATACATGCATACAAAAAGTCATGTATGATGGGCCAAGCTTTGAAGCAGTTTTGTCTTTAATGTATTCTTTTAGTGTCTTGGTCTAGGTTGTTCACAGAAACCTAACAAATATGACACACGTAGTTGACATGTAGAAAGATACCGCTGTAGCAACTATTCATACAGGTAATTTCCATCCTTATCTGTGCTTGTTTCCTTTGTCTCCCATTAATGAGTAGAAAGGTCACTCTCCTTTAATGAGCTAATGAGTAACCAAGTACAACATACTGTATTTTTCCCAGTTTGAGGGGCAGGAAGTCTAAGTTACAGAATACCCAGTTAGGCAGTCTTGTATTAACTACCAATGAGAAGGAACTTTATGCTCGTACTACCTTGGGAACAAAAAGTATAGAAGATTCATGAAAAGAAATGCAGAGGACATAAAGACACAGGTACTGTATGTCACAACTGCATGTGAATTTATATTATCTCAAATCAAAATAAATGTAATCTTAAATAAAACATATTTTTCATACTTTGGGAGGCTAACTGACCATATCTTTTCTATGGTATAATATTTATAAAAGTTATTATTAGACAATAACAACTCAATAGCATTGTTTAATATTGTGCTCTCCCATGGAACACTGCATTACCCTATCATAACATCCTATTCTCCTCTCTTTCTCTCTCTCCTTCTCTCTTTCTCTCTCTCTCTCTCTCTCTCTCTCTCTCTCTCTCTCTTTCTCTCTCTCTCTCTCTCTCTTCGTCTTCCCTTTTATCTTCCCCCTCCATAACTCACTAAACTAACTTGCCTCTCTGCATGTTGTAGCTGTCTATCTCTCACCAGCTGCTGTCTCCCACCCGCCAAAGTGACCCACCAAGGCCTCAGGGAACTCACTGAGGCCTGGGGGAAGCAACAAGGCCTTTAATCACCCTCTGCTTACCCTTGTGGGACCAGTTTACCATCATTATAGTTTTAAAAAAGAATATCACCATGACCCTGGCATCTTTAACATTTTGGGATCTCCAAGGCCATCCAGGCTCCACTTCATGAAATTACCTCTGGGTCTCCATTCAGGGACACCCCTGACACAAGCCTGATCTCTCTGGGACTCCATTCAGGGACACCCCTGACACAAGCCTGACCTCTCTGGGACTCCATTCAGGGACACCCCTGACACATGCCTGACCTCAGTGGCTTTCCTTGGGCATGGAGGCAAATTCCATAACCCGTTTCTTCTATGCTTAACGCTAAAGCCAGAACAGTGTGGCCAAAGCTGCCAAGATCTGCTGCTTTCTGGGACTGGAAGAAGGACCCATTCTCAATTACATCTTCACCAGCTTTCTGTCCTTCACTGTCTAAGTTTGACTGTCCTAACCAGGCTGGCCTCAAACTCAAGAGATTTGCCAGCCTCTGCTTTCCATGTATGGGCATTAAAGGCAGGTGTACACCTGTACACCACCACATCCAATTCTAAGCTTTTTTTTTTTCCTTTTCACCTTCAGAAAACTTAGCTGGACGGGATCTTACCCTGAGGTAACCACTCCCTTTATTCCATTTCTTAATTCGCTTATCTCCTTGTACTCAGGAGTCAGCTCCACTCCACCTTCTGGTGCTCCTTTTCTCCTCAAACATTTTTTCTTGCTCAGCTTGCTCCTTTTTCATTATAAATCTTTTCAAATTTTTTTCTTTTTATAGTTTATTTAACTTTATTTCCTTTGCATTGGTGTGAAAGTATCAGATCCCCTGGAAGTGTAGTTAGACGGTTGTCAGCTGCCATGTGGGTGCTGGGAATTGAACCGGGGTCCTCTGGAAGAGCAGTCAGTGCTCTTAACCACTGAGCCATCTCTCCAGCCTCAATTATAAACCTTCATTAGAGTTACCACGAATAACCACATGACAGAATCTATACGAGGCTCTTTTGAGATTTCCTCTGCCAACAGAATTAACCCAAAACTCCTTACTTTAGCCTCAGGGAGACTCTTCAAACAAGGGCAAAAAGCAGCCACTTTCTTCACCAAAATATCACAAGAATGAATTCTAGGCAACATACTAAAATATTTTTCTAACACCTCTTGAGTGAGCCCCCCCACGTTTCCCCCAAGTTCAATAATTTTTATCACCCCTGTCTTCCATGTTCCTGCTAGTATGGCCAATTAATCAGTACTTAAAGCATTCATTCTACTGTTTTTCTAACTCAGACTCCCAAATAAAAACATGATCTGGCTCATCACGGCAATGCCCTAGACCCTGGTAGCAACTTCTGTCTTAGTGAGGGTTCCTATGACTGTGAAGAAACAACATGACCACAGCAACTCTTATAAAGCAAAACTCTTCTAAAGGAAAATTTAACTGGGGTGGTGGATTACAGTTTCAGAGGTTTAGTCCATTGTCAGCATGGCTGGGAGCATGGCTGAATGTAAGCAGACATGACGCTGGTTACAACTTGATCATGAGGCAACAGGAAACAGATTGGGACACTGGGCAGTATCTTGAGCATAGTAAACTTCAAAGTCCCCACAGTGACACACTTTCTCCAACAAGGACATGGCTATTCCCACAAAGCCATAGCTCCTAATAGTGCCACACCCTTCCCTAAGAGCTTATAGAAGCCAATTACCATCAAACTACCATGAAAGTCTAGGCAACAGAAACATGTCTTTAAAAAAACAATTAGAAGAATCAGAAAAGATGTAACTCAGAAATAGACTATTCATAATCCTTAGGGCACACGTTTGTGCAATATGTGTGTGTTGAAAAATGAACTATAGTTAAAAATGTTCTCTCTTATAGAGAGAAGTTTCAATAAATTGTGATGTATTGATAATACAGACTATTAATCAGAAGTACAAAAAAATGGGCTAGGTCTGCATATATCATAGAAGATAAAGTAATAATACATTAGAGTCAAGTGCATGATATTGCCTATAATGTGGCATTAATTGGGTACTTTTTAAAACATAAAACTCCACTGCTTTTTGAATCCATGTGTACTTAATAAAAGAGTATACAGACTATGTCCCTATGATGATGATGATAAAATTTCCTTCTGATAAAGCACAAAAGGGGAAAAGAAAAATCTCAGAACAATAGAAAGGGAGTGCTCACATATCTACAGGGGTCTGTTTCTTTTGTTTAAAAATATGAAGCAGAGAGGTTAGGCCACCCTTTTCGTCAAGATGGCGCCTAAAGCGAAGAAGGAAGCTCCTGCCCCTCCCAAAGCCGAAGCTAAAGCGAAGGCCTTGAAAGCCAAGAAGGCAGTGCTGAAAGGCGTCCACAGCCACAAAAAGAAGAAGATCCGCACATCGCCCACTTTTCGACGGCCCAAGACTCTGCGGCTACGAAGGCAGCCTAAATACCCCCGGAAGAGCGCGCCCAGGAGGAACAAGCTTGACCACTATGCCATCATCAAATTCCCCCTGACCACCGAGTCAGCCATGAAGAAGATAGAAGACAACAACACACTGGTGTTCATTGTGGATGTCAAGGCCAACAAGCACCAGATCAAACAGGCTGTGAAGAAACTCTACGACATTGATGTGGCCAAAGTCAACACCCTCATAAGGCCCGATGGAGAGAAGAAGGCATATGTTCGGTTGGCTCCTGATTATGATGCTCTGGATGTTGCCAACAAAATTGGAATCATCTAAACTGAGCCCAGCCGGCTAATTCTAAATATACACTTTTTCACCATAAAAAAAAATATGAAGCAGATATAACAATCTTATTTTCTCTTAAAGCTAGAGAAAGCAGTGCCTCAGGTGGTAGGATCCTTCCCTAGAAGTCAAATGCTTGCCCACTGACTGTCCTGGAAGAAGACATCCTCAAATAGCTGGGATCTAGATGTTTTCTGAGGCCAATATAGTGATCTTGGCTACCTCTTGTATTTTCTAAACTAACTGGAGTTTTTCATGAGTCCTTTTCAACAATGTATCTTACTCCCGTGGACCTGAATATCCACAATCCTTTAAACATAATTAAAGAATATACGATCCTAAAACAAAATTGTTAAATAACATAGCTTATCATCATCAATTTTTCAAACAATCAATATAAGGCCCTAAAATAAAATTACTACAAAAAAAGCAACACATATTTAAATATGAGACTGCTCGGTCACTATTATAAATAAAAATGTAATTCCAGTTTCTAAAGCATGTTAATCTATAAAATTTATCTTAAGAAAAACCAATGAAAAAATGGGGTACTGAACTGAACAGAGAATTCACAACAGATGAACTCCGAATGGTCAAAAGGCACTTAAGGTCATGCTCAACCTCCTTAGCGATCAGGGAAATGCAAATCAAAACAACTTTGAGATATCATCTTACACCTGTCAGAATAGCCAAACTCAAAAACACCAATGAGAGCCTATGCTGGAGAGGATGTGGGGTGAGGGGAACACTCATCCATTGTTGGTGGGAATCCAAACTTGTGCAGCCACTGTGGAAATCAGTGTGGCGGTTTCTCAGGAAACTGGGAGTCAACCTCCCTCAGGACCCAGCAATTCCACTCTTGGGAATATACCCAAGAGATGCCCTATCATACTACAAAAGCATTTGTTCAACTATGTTCATAGCAGCACTATTTGTAATAGCCAGAACCTGGAAACAGCCGAGGTGCCCCTCAATAGAAGAATGGTTAATAAAGGTGTGGAACATATACACATTAGAGTTCTACTCAGCGGTAAAAAACAATGACATCTTGAATTTTGCATGCAAATGGATGGACATAGAAAACGCTTTACTGAGTGAGGTAAGCCAGATCCAAAAAGAGGAATATGGTATGTATTCACTCATATGTGGATTCTAACCATAATTAAAGGTCTTTGAGCCTATTATTCGTGATCCTAGAGAAGCTAAATAAGAAGGTGAACCTGATGAAAATCATGTAGCTATCTGCCTGGAGATTGGAAATAGACAAGAGTCCCAGGTAACCTCGGGTGCATGGGGGGGGGTTGTTGGAAGGGGAGAGGGTTAGAGAGAAGGGAGTAGGGGAGGAATGGGGAAAGCTAGGTGGACAGGGATAGGGGGAGGGAGGAAGGATGGATATGGGATCAGGGAAGAATATATTTCAACTAAGGGAGTCATTTTAGGGTTTACAGGAGACTTGATTATAAATGGGATCCCAGGTCCAAGGAGAGATCCCCAGATTGTTCTCTGGACAGAAGAGAAGGTGCCTGAAACGGCCTTGGCCCATAACCATACTGATGAATATTTTGCTTATCACCATAGAACCTTCATCTGGCGATGGATGGAGATAGAGACAGAGACCCTCATCGGAACACTAGACTTAACTCCCTAGGTCCAAACGAGAAGCAGAAGGAAAGAGAACATGAGCAAAGAAGGCAAGATCAGAGAGAACCTTCATCTCACGATGGATGGCGATACAGACGGAGACCCACATTGGAGCACCGGACTGAGCCCCCCAAGGTCCAAATGAGGAGCACAAGGAGGAAGAAAATGAGAAAGGAAATAAGGACTGCGAGGGATGCGATCACCCACTGATACAAGGGGACGGATCTAATGAGAGTTTACCAAGGCCAGTTGGACTGGGACTGAAGGAGGATGCAATCCAACCAGATTCTCTGAATGTGGCCGGATTCTCTGAATGTGGCTGTCTCGGAGTCTTTCTGAAAAGCCATTGACAATGGCACTGGGACTTGTTTCCTCTGCATATACTGGATTTTGCGGATCCAGTCCGTCTGGACACTCACCTTCCTGGACCTGGAGGGAGGCCGGAGGAACTTGAACTTCCCACTGGGCAGGAAACCCTGACTGCTCTTAGGGATGGAGAGGGAGGAGGAGAGGGAGTGGGGGGAGTGGGAGGGTGGTGGGAGGAGGGGCGGAAATGGAAACTTTTATAATTTAATAAAATAACTAAAAAAAAAAAGAAAAAAAAAGAAAAACCAATGAATGAAACTGATCTATGGCACCTTGAGCAATGTGGCTTTATAAAATCACTTGCCTCTCTTGTGAAAGGCCTCAAGAAAGTGATGCACAAACCTTTACACCACTGATATTTTTTGGAAACTGGTTATATACAATTACTTTTATTTTTGAATAGAATCAATAGTTTGCAAATGTTCATCTTGGAGAAGGACTTGTAGGACTACTTAATCACATTTCTGTGTTTTTGATCCAGTGTATATGTCATGCCACCTGAAGAGCTGTATTCAAATCATTTTCCTAGATAATGCTGTTGGTCCAACTGACACATTTGAAAAATCACAATTTAGAAAAATGATGTGTTTCCTGCTGCCTCCATTGAGAAGTGAAATATGCCTACATTGTTCTCAAAATTTGCCAACATTTTGATGCCATCGGTGGATAGGAGAACATAATGGAAATGACAGTGTTTGTTCACAAATTTGTTCTTGTAACATTGAAATAGTGTGTAAGAGAGCCAATTGTCCCAGCATGCAGTGAGTGGGTGACACACCTGTATCTTCTGCAACCCTGGAAAGGGTTGGGACTTGTAGATCTTCAATAGAGAATCCATTAGCTCATGAGAAACATGCAACTATTCTGTTACAAAGCATAGGCAAACATCTTGCATTCTGAAATAGGACTCCCCAAGTGAGAGCTCTAAGAAAAAAGGAAGAAAAGCTGTGTTTTGTCAGCCAGTGCCCCCAAAATAATGTCTCTTTTCTACCGAGTGCTCACAAAACTCACACATCACATTTCAGGGCAAAGATATCGACTCCAATTTTTCACAGGAAAAAAATAGAAATGAATTGTTATCTTTAGCAATTCCCCCATCACCATTGTAGACAAAAATGTCAACGTCAGCAGTGCCTCTCTGGAGAATATAGCACAACTAGTAATCTAGTATCTATAAAATGTATGTATTTCATATGATTCTGGGGGAAATGCCGTTTCCACATTCCCTCTTGTAAAAGAGTTATCATCCTGGTGAAGTGGTCATACCATGATTGTGTTAGTCATTTTTCTAAGGATCAAGATAAAATTACAAAATCAACAAGTAATTGATTTTGACTATTTATGAATGACTGCAAAAAAATAAAATCAAATAAAATAAAATTCTACGTGCTCCACAATGGTTGATGACAATAACCTGGGCTTATATCCAGGGTATTCCCAAAATGACATTCCTATTTACGAAGTTCAAAATCCAAACTGTAAATCTTTCTTAGATTTCTCCTGGAAAATATTGGAACAGGGACAATGGTAGCACAAGAGAAAGGTCCCCAGAAGTCCCCATGGATTCAAACAGGAGAAAGGAACAGAAATATGTGACCACCAGAGCAGATGCTGCAAGGACGATATACGAGGTCAGCTCTGCTACGAGATTCCCACAGTGCAGATGAAGGACCTTTTGGTACTTTCTCCAGTGTGTCAAAATTTCTGCTAAACCATAGAATTTTTAAACTACATTTCTAAACCTACATAAATAACTGCCTAAATAAACTGCATTTTAGCCATGTTCCCTTTTCCTAATGCTGTGTATGACCACACATTTTGTATAAAGCCAGAACCTTCAGAATTTGGGGGTCTTTTCTAAGGCTGCACACTTGATAAATGGTCTACCATAAATATGTTCAATCCTTACTTACAGTCTGGAAGAAATTTCAAAGTCTTTGGCATTCATATAAATGAATAAAAACGTTCAATCATGGAGGTGCACCTCTTTCTCTGCTTAGAATATCTTTATGATTTCCCATAAGCTGTATTAATTGTGGAGGCCAGCTACCCCATGAGGGCACAGATCACTGAAGTAAATTCTGTCTGCTTGCTGGAGAATTGCAACATTTCTTCTCATTATATGTGGTTCATGCTGTGAATACACACCACTGAGTTAATATTGTTGAGTTGTTTATTAATCTAGGATTCTCTGGTTTTTGTAAAGCTATCTCTTCTTTCTGAGCTTTACTTCTCTGCATTACTGCCTTATCCATGTACATGAAGATATTTCAAGCCTGCATGGCTCTTCTTTGACCCTGATTCCAGGACCTTAGATACATAGGACTATACCAAAGAATTTATTTATGGGTGTCTCTTTGTATCTCAACCCTTTTTTCACATCCAGAGTTCAGCTATGCTTTGTATGAGATCCACAGACAAAAACAGAGTGAGGTGGTAGGTTGAGTGATATAAAGTCAAAGTCTAGAAACATTGGCTTTACTCCTTCAGTAGAGAAAAACCTTTGTTCATCTTCCATAAACTCTTTCGTTCGCTAAGCTCTCCAAAGCATGCATTTGTGATTTATCAACGCAAACTACAATGGTTGATTTTCGTATTGGGTCAGTTCCTGTAAAAGTAGCCAACAGACTACATGAAAAATGATACTTTGGATTATTTCTACTTTTTTGGTAAAAGAGCAGACTGATTCTTTTCAAACCAAATCCAGATGAGGCAACGTCCAGAAGGCTACAAGGGGGAATTGTAACACAATGCATGGGAATATCTGCCAGTTGGACCCTGGAAGCAAACGACTCAGAGTTCCTTGTCTCTTTGTGAGGGTTATGTTACAATCCTCGCAATGAAATGTCCAAGATTCAGTGTGAGTTAGACAGTAACTCAGTGAGACCAGGGAAAGAAACGCTGAGCTGGTCAAAAGCTGTGTCCTCTTTCATAAGGTCAACCAGTAGGAAATGTAACAGCTAATATCCTAGACAGTGGGAATGCAGCAGAGAGGTTTTTCCCTTCTTTCCCAAGAGAATAAATAAATACCAAAGCAGTCATTTTGAAATCCAGAAAAATCACAGCTGGAAACCAAAAATAAACCTACTTCAATCCTGGGATTCTACCATTTGATTTTTATCTATTTGAAAACCCTACTAAAGTGAGACATTAAATGGACATAGAACTCATTCAGAGAGCTAACCTGGAACTCCAACACGAGGTGTTTGTGGTGGAGGATAAGGTTTACAGCGTGGCTTTCCAAGTTTAGTGCTTCTGATGTAAATGACTATCCTATTATCGGCTGAACTTTTATCTTCTGCCTCATCTTGTCAAATAAGCCTGTGTGTCTTCTAACCCTAGTGTGTGCGGGAATTGCAGAGTCCATACCTTATACATCCTCCTCTGCTGCCGTGCTCCCTCTTTATAAGCCGCTACTCCAGCTTTCATCCTTTTGCCTTGGAGAGTAAAGATGAGATAGAATGATCTTTAGAATCATTGTGTGCTCAACCACCCTTTGTCTCTGCAAGCTTTATCTGTGGCTCGTTTTGCCTTAGTTTGGTTTAGAAGCAAGAAGACATCCAAAGAAACAGGGAGCAAGGAAGGATGTATATGTGCGGTCTTTCTTAGTACTACCGTGCAATCACACCAGAGTATACAATACATTCACAAGGTATGGGGACGATCCAGGGAAGCTGATCGTGGTGTTTAGCAGTCAGAGTACAGAATTCATGGAGCCAAATCTGTCTTCATAGCCTGTGCTGTGAGCAACTGAAAATTCTCTTTACCATATTCTTATATTTTCTTCCAGCTAGACTGTGACATGTAGAAAATATTTCTCTTCCAAAGATATTGTAGAAAATCAAAGACTAGAAAATCCGTCAGAATAAATCATTCTGCATGAAATAGCCACATATGGTTGCATGGTACCCAACATGCACCAGACTCTCTTTTCCGTTCCTCACATATACAGATTCATTTGACCATTGATGCATCCCTGAAAATTAGGTGTGATTATCCCCTTATGGTATGGGATAACTGGGGAAACTGAGGTGCATAAAGAGCAAATCAAAATATTCCAAATCCATATTTCCTACCACTGTGATGAGCTACTAATCATTACATAAGACTTTAGCTTCCCTTGTTGACCTAAGATCTAACTGAGGCAAAAACACTTTCAAAGAGACGACTGTCCCTGGGAAGTCAACGGAGCTTCCCTTATCTGGGCTCTGCACCTGCAGTAAGTGAGGAACCACAAAAATCACATTTGATTCTCAAATTGTCTGATGTGCAACTCTGTCATGGCTTGTTTGTTCATGAAAAAAGAAAAAGGACCATAAACACTGAAACTTTTAAGCACTAAGATGTGTGCAGATCACAATGGACAAAAGCTGCATACGTGTCATTATTATTCTTTGATGAATTAGATTATTTTTCCCAAATATCTATTCTGCATGGGAAGTCTAAGCATCCACTGTGCATGAAACACTAGACTGACTTATAGGAAGACAAGGAGAAGAGGCATTTATTTAGAGGCTAGAGTGGGTGCCCTAATATTAGGCGCAACATGTACTGCTATTACTCTTAACTATTGCCAGGCGTTTATTCAAAATCCTTTATGATTTGTGATATAAAGTCAAGGTTGAGAATTCTGAGGACCGCCGCTGCCTGGGACCCATCATGCCACTGCCTGAATGCCTCCAGCAGAAGATCGCTATTGTCTAACTACTTCCTCTTCCATTTTATTCTCCAAATAACTAGATGATGAGCTGTAGACCCTTATTATATATCTTAACCCATTTGAGATGGGTATTTCTGGAGCATTTGCTTGTTTTTCATCAGAGATAATGATGTGTGCTAAGGATGGCAGGTGTTAATTGTTTCATACTTTGGACTATGAAAAAGTCAGTAGAAAGTGAGAAGGGAGACAACATAATGGTTTAGAGAGATGGTCTCACCCCCACCCCTGCTCAGTTCTTGTACACAGTATTGTAACTGTGGAGCCATCTGTTTCAGCCTTGGTTCCTACATAATTAAACAGAGTTATGAGCCAGGCATGGTGACCAATGCCTTTTATCTCAGCACTCAAGAGGTAGAAACAAGAGGATCTCTACAAGATCAAAGACAGTCTGGTCTACACAGTGAGTTCCAGAGTTCCAGGCCAGCCAAGGTTGTATAATGAGACCCTGTTTCAAAACAGTAAAGTAGGATGACTTTGAGCAGTGTAATCACCATTTGACAAGATGATCGAGGAAAATTATCATCCACCTATGACATTGATCTTGCGAATTAGTAGGAATCCTGACCATTCTCAAGGTCCTCTGTGCTAGACTCTTCTGCTCACTGCCACACAGGATAGCGATACTGAGGGGTTATTCTCTGCATTCAAATGGAAGCCTTTGAGCTTTTCCATTTCCTTTCGTGGCAATTTCCCACACTGGACGCTTGAAGTCACAGCTTGGCTTCTTCCAAAGAGTTTTCAATTCTTCGCATACTTGTGTCTCTTTCATTTTTTTCCCATATTCCAAACTTCCACTTTCAAAGGACTCTGGGCTTTTAAGATCTTCCCAAATAGTTCTTTCCTGTTAGCCTCCCTACCGACCCCCACCCCTATGCTGAATCCCCTTTCCTCTCACCATGCTCTCGTATATGTAAAACAGACTCTAAAGCTCTTTTTATTCCAGCATTTTACGGCAGCTTTTACTTTTAAGATTAAGGCTCTAAACCCAATGAATATTTCATGTAGAACATGTCTCAGCTCTCATTTGTGAGATGGATTAAATAAGTAAGAGGAAACCTGTAATAAACTCACTAAATATAAACCAGACAGTACATATGAAGAGGGCCGAGATTATGACTGCCTGAGGAGTGAGAATGTTCTAGAAGACCTGACGTTTTCCTTTTGTCTTACCTTTTATAATCTTCTTTCTCGGTGTTGTTCAGTGCCATCCTTCGCTGTTAACTTTGGCAGGCTTCTTTCTGAATCAGTGAGCATGTCATGTGTCCCCTCTTAATAATTTGCTTTTACTTTATCAGTAAGATACAGCGTCTAAGTAGTGCTCCACTGTTTTGCTCTCCAGTATCAACAAACATCACAAGCCCCATTCTGCTTTATGCACCTAATCTGCTTCTTCATGTCTCTCATTTCCCTACAGCATCTAGCCTCGAGACAACTAGAAAATCCCCGTGAAATATGGCTTCCTTTCAAGGCATGTCACAGAGTCTTCTGCGGGAGATGTGACTAAATCCTACACTTCCCTTTGCCCCAACACAACATTGACTGAAAGGATTCTGGACATGGATTTGTGAGGCTCCATGAGGGACTGGCACTTCCATAGCCAGGAGCTCATCGTCAGCTTGACGCAAGCTAGAGTCATCTGGAAAGACAGACCCCCATTTGTGAAAATGACCCCATCAGCTTGGCCTGTTTGCAAGCCTGTGGGGGCATTTTCTTGATTAATGATTGATATGGGGGGCAGCCTTCTATAGGAGGTCCCACCTCTGGGCAGGTGGTCCTGGATGGTACAAAAAAGCTACGTCATTTTCCTACCTTGTGCCTTTTAGCTCACCAATCTCATCATGCCTAACATAACCATCCTTTCCTATTTTACATTTTTTTGTTTTGTTTTGGTTTACTTTGCTTGATTTAAAGGTTTTTAAATATTTTTTTATTATTTTCTTTTACATATATGAGTATTCTGCCTACATTTGTTTCTGTACACAACATGTGTGCCTGTTGATCATGGAAGCCAGAAAGGAGATTCTATCCCTTATAATAGCTGGAGTTACAGATGGTTTTGAGCCACTGTGTAGTTTCTGGGAATCAAACCCAGGTCTTATGGAAGAGCAGTCAGTGTTTGTAACTACTGAGCCATCTTTCCAACCTGTGGTTTTACAGGTTTTGAATACAGCATCTTGTTGTGCAGTCCAGGTTGTTTAAACTAATGCTATGGAGCCCAAGCTGACCTCATACCCATAATCCTCTTGTTTCCATCTCCCAACCATTTCAATTACAGGTGTATGTTGTCATGTCCAGTTTCACGTTTACCTTTAAAAATTGGTCGTTGCCTTTCTCTAAATGTATGCATCTGTGTCTTCATTAATGTTTCTGTGGCTGTAAAAAAAAAAAAACCACCATGACCAGAAAGGAGAGTACAGAAAGTTTTTTTTATTTCATTTTATAGCTTACAGCCCATCATGAAGGGAAGTCAGAATAGGAACTCAAGGGAGAAGCCTAGGCACAGAAGCTGAAGAAAGGCCACAGAGGAGTGCGGCTTACTTGCTTGCTCTCCATCGCTTACTTGGCTTTTTTATACTATTCAGGGCTACCAGCCCAGGGGTGGGACTCCTATGGAAGACTGGGCCCTCCTGTATCAAGAAAATGTCCCTGCAGGCTTGCACACAGGCCAAGCTGACAGGGCCATTTTCACAACTGGGCTTCTGTCTTCTCAAATGATTCAAACTTCTGTCAAGTTGACAAAAATTAGCTGACACCATGTGTATTTCCTTACTAACAGTTACTTCTTCAAAACTAAGTTTTCCTCATTGGCCGTGAGATGACATCTTGAATTCTCCTTGTCATAAATAAAGTCTGCAAAGGTCCGACCTCATAAAGAATTACTTTTTTCTATTGTGTAACTTCCTCATTAGTTACCTAGCTATTCCATTCATTTATATTGTGGTACTAAGACAGAATCCAGCAAAAATGCATGCTTGGCAAGCACTCTATCTTTGAGCTGCTTACTAGCCCTTATCAGCTATGTTTATTTGTTTGCTTGTTTGTCTGTCTGCCTGTTGCTACAAGCTCTCACTGACCTTGAAGGCACAATGTAGTCAGGCTGACCCTGAACTAGGGATCCACCTGCCTCAGCCACTCACTAGAACTAACCCCAATAGGTAATAATACACTTTTAAAAAAATTGGTCTGTATTAACCAACCTATCACTTAATTGTTGCCTAAACTTTTGAGTTTCCCTCACTCTCTTCTTTCATTTGATCTTTGTTTAGAAGATTGAAAGGTGTATATATAGCCTATACTCTAACTAGTTCAAGGTAATGTACCTTTGGCTAGTCAAGAGTCTTTCAGTTAGGTAGATACCATTCTAAAAATGTTCTTTGAGCTATTCAAGACTGGATCCTTAACAATATATAATTAAATTCACTTTTAGAAGATTTATTATTATATTGGCAAAATATAATTTCTAAAATACTGATATTAATATGCTAATATTGTTCTTTCCAGAAGCTTTACAAAATTCACAGCTCCTAATTTCTATCTCTGCATGGCCCGAAACAGACTCAATATTAAGAGATTATGAAATAAGACACCAAAGAAATTTCAGTTGTGAAATGTTACTATCAACATAGCTAAAATGTAGTAAAGCAACAATAATAGTGATAATGTAGCATTGAGTTTGAACAATGATATTCATTAATTCCAGACAAATATTTATGAGAAGGTTAGCATCTAATCACTTAAGCTGTGATTTTAGCGATTATACTATTACTTTCAAATTTTAAAAAGGACAATTAACATTATCAAGTACAGTCATTATAAATTTTAACCAAAGAAAGAGGTGTAAGTTTTAACCAAAACTCCATGAGTATGTGTGTGTATATATGTGTATGAATGTTAATCCTTAAGAATTGAATTTATTAGTGTCAAAAGTCCTGTCAAATATAAAGATACCCTTGGAAGATACTTGTAAAGATACTTGGAAGCACTCAAAGTACTTAATTTAAAACACAATGCAAGTCTGTCTTCTCAGTGACTTCTCTGTATTCATAAGTATCAGTGTGAATCAAGTTAGCATTAAAGACATGAATGGGAAACATTTCATTAGCACGACCAATAGTGAGGAAATATAACCGTGCAAATAGTTCAGCTCCTTTGGGAGTAGCCTGTCTATTTTTAATGTATTTGCTTCCTTTTCTCACAGATTCCACAGACTGAAATAATTAATGTAAATGAAATAAAAACCAATGTTTTTCCATAGTCACAAGAGATAAATAAATTTTCTCATCTAATGACCTCTTGAATTTTTTTCAGCTTCACTTCTAGTAAGCTGATTTATGAGTTTTTAAACAAATTTTCAAGTTATTTTGCTAGATTTTTTTTATTTGTGTTCTACTTAAATTATACTTTTCATGAATTCATTAACTTAAGGACCTTCTAGGTATATGTCAGTGCATAGATCGGAGCTTTAGAATATACTCATCCTTGTCTTTTGACATGCAGTGTAGGTGATTCCAAAAAGACACAAAGGAAGAACTGATGATTATTGATGTTTAAAGTTAATCAGGTCCAGAAAAGTAATAATCTATTAGCTATGTAAATATTTATTTTACTTTTAATTTATTTGTATGTGTGCTTGTGTGTGTGAAAGTGTGTGTGTGTGAATGTGTGTGTGTGTGTGTGTGTGTGTGTGTGTGCGTGTGTTATACCCATGGAGGCCAGTATAAAACATTAGATCTCCCTAGAGCTGGACATAGACTGATGTGAGCCTCCTGATATGGGTGCTGGGAACCGAATTCAGGTCCTCTGCCAAAATAGTATGGGCTCTTAACCGCTGATCCATTTCTCAAAGTCCCAACACCTACTTCTTTAAAAGTGAAATGTCGAGCCCTATCAAAAATGACTGATATATTTTCTCTCAAGAATACTAAGGTTTTACTAAAATGCTATTTGTGTTGGAAAGAGCCAGTCTCATCTCTCCCTTCTCCAAACCCAAACAGATGGACAGAAGTACTTCAGTACGATCCTGAAGTGAACTTTAATTTAAATTTTATGGAGAGTGATTTAATGATAAAGTCATTTTTAAGAGTGTTTCATTGTTTCAGTCATGAGCAAGAGAAATGATTTATAGTAGAAAGCTCTACCCTTGGATAAAAATTCTGTTGTTCCTGAGAAATTTAGGAAGGTGGATTAAGAAAGAAAACTGTTCATCTTCCTTCATGAGATTTTTCTCTTGAAGCTCTATACTGTATAATTAACTATGAAAATAATAACAAATACTGAAACTACATAAGCCTTTTTGTACAATGATAAACACTGCAGCACAATTTATGTTTTTAATTAAATATGGTTAAAATAAGGTGTAAGTTCTGAAATGATCATCCAGCTTTTGATGCCAGCTTGAAATCTGGTAAAATCGAGAGAAGCTTTACGACCCAAAGAAAAGAAGCTTCCCTCCTCTTCTGTCCTTACAGACAGGGGTACTGAGACACCATCCTACTGAGCCCTGAGGAACAAGCTTCATTTCTCCTGCCAGCTGCAGAATGATTTCATACAACCGACTGACCACATCATTGCTCCTGAAGGAACCAGGGCTCACTCACTACGAATCTACTAAACCGCCTTCCCGATAGAGTTGTTCGCTCACTTCAAGACTAGAGGCTTCTAGTGGTCCTGCATCCTGCTGGGTGCTTCTCCCTCAGGCAGGAGCTCCTATGTCACATTCATTCATTTCATAATTCTACAAAGAGAACCCATCCCTCTTCAGCAGGGTGATCTACGTAAACAAAAGTTCCTAGTTACGTAGAAAAAAAAAGGAGAATTTACAACAAATAGCGACCCAAGACAAAAAAAATGTACAAAGAATGAATGCAAATTGAATTTCATTTAAAAATGTTCTTTAATGAATTAAAAAGAGCTAACATACAGATGGAAGTTCCCTTTTTTCCTTAGCGTGAGACGATATTGTTTCTATTTGTTTAATTTTACAATGTCATAAACTTAAAAGATTAAAATGTACAGAATAAGTTCTTTTGTTTTCCCTAACTGAAGAAACAGACACCCACAGTTAACTCTATTCTTCGTATTGTCTGCCAAGGGTGGATGCAAGACAACCTTTGTGGCTGGGTTAAGTTCAATGTAGTTTAGAACTAGGGTACAAATTTTGATAGGTTAGATAAAGTATGCCATTCTGCAATTAATTGTTACAGCAATAAGGAAGAGCTTTTCCATTAACACAGCTAGATGGCCAGTTCCACATAAGAGTTCTATGTTCTGGGCTATGCTAATTCCGCAAAACTTTCTAAAGTTAAATAAGCTAAACTCGGTGTTTTACCCCACTCGCCACCTCTTCCCTGGGATCATCTCAACTGTCTCAGATTCCCTCTCCCACCGGATCACTCTCAGACAAAGCACAAAAGAAATTCAGTCTCTGACGGTAGTTTTCTCTTTGACCCCCACCCTGCTAGTATCTTGGCAAAACAGACTAAATTCATTCAAGTCTCCAGTTTCTCATTTCTGATGGTTATTATAATGATCAGAAGACAATTCAAACCATCTTCATGCTGGATGGAAGTTTGCCAGTGGTTCTTCTGCCCTGGGAGAGACGGATGTGATTTAGCAATACCTTCTGTTAGCTTTCACCCAAGGAGTCAGTGCTACAGGAAATATTTAAATGTATTCTAAGAGTATCATTGTGTCATAGCTCACATTATCTAATGGCAAGGATTTGTACCACCAAAACTAGTCAGTGGAGCAAATAATTATAAGTAGTCCTCCTGCTAACCACTGCTTGCCAAAGTATGCCCAGGAAAACCTCAGGATATACTAATTGTGTGAAGATTGGGGAGTATTGCTAGTTCATTGAGGGCTTCACCTGTCAAAACTTCTTACATTACCCCCACATAGCCTGGTATCCAAGGCAAGTTAAGAGCACCGAGTGGGAAGGGAATTTCAAAATATACTTCTTGCCAGATGAATGTAGTCCGACGTAAAAATGTGTTCTTGGAAGCAAATGAGATTTGCGTGCCCGTGTCCCTTTTCCCTTGTTATTCCATCACCTTGACAGATGTCAGAAAGCCGCGCTTTTCAGGTAGGTTGCAATTTCTTCATAACTCGAGCACACACTGTGATTATATGCTATAGGGTCAACAACTGAAGCACTGAGTGGCCATCTCTAATGCTCCTGGCGTCTCTATTGTCCTTTTGTGCCCGGAATGCAGGTACTGGGATTCGGCTGTAATTATCACTTGACATTTGGAATGGGATGGGACTTAGGTTCTTTATTTTTAACTACTGATCATCAAAAGACCACATCGGTGATAATTTCAAACATCTTAGGAGCCCTGTTTCTGTCTACACATTTGATCTCCTGTAATTATAGGTTAATACTCTATTTAGAAAGGCCCCGGCAACTATAGTTTGAGGCATTCACGGATATAGACGGGACGCATTGTGCCCGACAGCTCAGCTCTGGAAATGCGAGGTTAATAGTGATAAACGGTGAAGCACGAGACAGTTTAAGGGATAACAAGGGGCTGAGTGAAATTAAGGTGGGGAGGGAGGCAGCAAGCAAAATCAATGGGATTCTTCTGAAGTAAGCTACCACCGAATAAACTATTTCCTTCACTGAGTTTTTTTTTTTTTTTTTTTTTTTTTAAGCACATCAGAATGACAGAAGTATGTGTCACTGGCTTTCCGTGCTTCAGCTTTTGTTTCAGGCTTGCAAATGAACTCCTTTCTGCTGAGAGGAAAGGAAAGGGAAGGGTCTTTTTCCCACTCAAAGACCACCAATGGTGGTTTATGAAGGCAAAAGTCTCAGTGGGCATTTTGAAGAGTATTGAGTTGGTTTCTGTTCATAAGTGGTTAGAGGATATAATCTTCCAGTTTAATGCTTTTTTATAGAATTTCTGAGAGTGTGAACGAGTGAGTAAGTGCTTCTTGTGCCTTTTCTTGGGTGTCTTTCCCTTCGTTTGTGTGCTCTGCCTAATTCCAATGTGTTAGTTTTTATTTGATCTTATTATATTTTATTTTATATTATTTTATTTTATCAGTTTCCCTCAGAAGCCTGTTTGCTTTCTAATGAGAGGCAGAAAGGGAGCGAATCTACACTGGCAGGGTGGGACAGGGGAGTAGAGAGTAACTGGGAGGAGGGAGGGAGTATATCACATGAGAATAAAATCTATTTTCTATAAAAGGAAAAATCACAGAAGCAATGTGGGAAGGCAGGCAAATACTTAATGCTTGAATGCTCGATACAAATACTTCTCAGGGCCAAAACCTAGCCCCTAAAATGGCTCATGCAAATCTGATGAAAGAGAGACCTATGTTCCTCTGCACTCCCTGCCTGCTGTCTGTAATCACCACACTTACCATTTGGCCCTTAGTGCAAAGACTTTCTAGATTCAAGTGGTCCTAATAGTAATGGCAAAAAGTTTTATCTGGAGATTCTGTCGTCACAATTAGAAGAGGTGTCCTTGATAGGACTCTCTGTAGGACAGAAACTTAGGAGACAAAACAATGCCCAGAGAAAGGACGCATCTAATTGTGACAGCAGCTGTACTTTTCCAGACTAACAACAGCTTTTATTGAAGTTCAGACATATATTCTCTGGGCACATGCACTTGGGCACCAATTCAATTGCTATTTTCTAATCAATAGGAACTCATAAAATCTCTTCAGCTTCTAATTAGAGACTCATGTGAGAATTTATCCCCAGCACGATACTCACAAGAGAGTAAGAGCTGCCAATCTTCTCCAGTCTAGGAACCAGGATAAGCTTTAAATGTCGTCATAGCCAGAAATTTATCAATTTAGACTCATTAGACCTGCAATGACGCTGGAAGTTTTTGACATATGTAGCCACCTCTAACTGGGTATTTTCTGAGTCTACTGCCAACAATATCCAGCAGATCTATCAACATTACGTGATAAACATTCTTATAAATATTGTAAGTATTCAGAAAAGCCAACCAGAGGTGAAGGTATGGGAGAGAGGGGGCTAAGGAGAAGGCGGGGGGGGGGGGGGGGACAGGAGAGGAGAAGGTAGCAGAAAATAAAAAAAGAACAAAATATGAATGAGGATGATGTCATGAAACTTGACTTAGTATACTATTTTTTTTCTATTTCTTTTCTTTTTCTTTTTTTCTAATACAAAGGCTCAAACAAAGCTGGGAAGAAATCTTATCTCTGCGTTCATATATTACCCTTGCCAACTAAACTAAGCTAAATTTCCATATGTTAGCACAACAAACCGACCAACCAACCAAAATCTAAACAGGAAGTTCTTAATACAAACAAAATTTGGGTATGAGTGACACAGAGTCCCAGCAACTCATGATCACGGTGGAAACTGCATTTTTCTCACACCTCTGTGCCTCCAATTATCCTAACAGCTGACCGGGGAAATGCTCAAATACCAAAGGCATGATTCTCTCATGTTATTTGTGGCCCAGCCAGAGCAGGAAGTATCAGAAACCTCATGAGGATTCCCTCCCTCAGTTATTTTTGTCTCCGTGCTCGTGTTTGTAGAGGTCTGAATAGTTCACAAGCCTCCCTCAAAAGCAAGGAAGCTTGATTCTCTTTTGAAATCAAGCCCTGAGGGCCCCCATAGTTATATTTTCTAAGCATTGTAAGGCATTGACAGGATTGCATCCCGGAACATGAACACAGTTTTGTGATCTGTAAGCTAGACGCAGTAAAGAGTTTTGCTGAGAATTGTGAAGGTTCTAATCTGAATTTTCTTCGAACCAGTCACAAAGTTGGCATGTCTGTGAATGACCTCCGGGGCACAGGCTGCCACACAACACAGAAGTATTCCTATCCACACTCTTGTTTGAACACGTACTTCATCTGTCTGTGCAAGAAAAAGGCCGCCACTATAACCCACAGTCACAAATGTGCCGAAACACAAATTCAGCAAAAGGTGGAAAGAGACAGCCGTTTCTGGTCCAGGTTACTATTGGCATACCGCCCAGCTCTGGGAGAATAAGGCATCTGGGAGGACACGTCAGAGAAGGGATGATCACTCAGGGAAACACACTGGCATCCTAGGATACATGGGGGAGCACCAGCTGTGGGGCTGCACCCTAGGCTAACTCTGCAGCCGTGCTCCTGTGCCCAAGAGCACAGCACACAAGTTCTGTTCTCATGCTGGGTTCACACTAGTGTTACCAGGTCACAGACCCAGTCCTAACCTAGGGAGCCAGGTGCTCATTTTAAAGATTGCTCTCATGTTACGTCTCCCATTTTGCATTCACTAGGAAAAAAAGGAAAAAACAAATGTGTTTTCTGTTGAAGAAAAATATAATTCCATCTTCTTCCTTTTAGCCAAGGCAGAAAGGGGAAGACAGTAGAAACGAGATGTGATACGTTCCATAAAATCAGTTGGCATAATGACAATTTTGAGCAAATACAACTATTTCAGCAATATTACATTTTATAAATACTTTGGACACCTTTTAAAAAGTCAATTAAAAAACTTCTCATAAAAAAGTCTGGTTTTTTTTTCAAATATTTAGGCTACATAGCATTTCAGAATATAACAGAAAGAAGTACCTTTGTCATACACACGTTCAATGGCAAAATCACACAGAAGCTGTGTCAAGGGCTTCTTACCACTCAGCAATAGTCACCACACATTTTCTTCCGTATTTTGCGCCAACCTGGACTGCTGTGTGATAGTTAACGACTGAAATCTGAGATTCATATAAACAACCAAATTCTTTCTCTAGCATTACAAGATGGCAGAAAATGGTGAGAGAGTTTAGAAAAACATTTCTTTTCAACCAAAACGTGAGTTGGGTATAGACTTAAAGCAACTGTTCTCTTCCTCAGTTTGCCTGGAGGTTGGAAGCTGTCACTCATGTTCAGCTTGGAGAAATTGTACCCCCAGGATTAGCCTGTCTTCGCTAGCACACACTCTGCCTTCTTAGGTGACTTTAGTCCTTCCTTAAATATTGCCCAAGAATCAGAATTATTCACACACCCACATCCCATTTCTAGAAAGTTCCTTTTTCCACTGAAACCTGACACCATCTGTCTACACGACGAGAACAGTCATATCCCAGAGAATTTCCTCTTTCCAGAACTCAATATGAGAATGTTACTTTCATGAAGCATGGGTTTGATTTCCGTTGCTACTGTAAACTGTAGTTGCCAGATTTAGCTTGGACCAGACACAATTCATCAAATTATGCCATCTGAGTTTGCACTGGGCTTTCTTGAATAACATACTGGATGCAATGAATTTCTCAGGCAATGAAATTCCCCAGGTCAAAGGAACTGCTGTTACCTAAGGCCCCATATCTTACCATTAGGCATAAATCTCTTTCAGTCCACTGTATCTGCGTTATAAGCCTTTCATGCTAACACTGCATTAGTTCGACTCTTCTTCTTCATCCAGAGTGTTACCAAAACATTTTGACAAGCCATAGCTCCACCGAGTTGTGTATCCCACTAACCTCACAACTTCATCTGGACGGTATTTGGGGACACAGAGAAGTCTGAAAGGAGAATGGAGTGGCAGGGGGGTGTAGATGCAGTGTTTCTGTGAAGTTCTCCAAAAAATAACTAATTAAAAAATACTAAAATGAAGCAGGTAGTAGTAGTAGTACATGATACTAATATAACAGCTTCCCTTCCTTGTCTGTTTTAGATTTTTTCCATCTGAAAGCTGATTTTGCATTGAGAGAAATAGAAGTATTCTGGTCTGTTCCACCTCCCACCTCAACCCTAAGTCAGGAACTACATGTGAAGTCTGGAAATAAATGTGACATTTAGGACTGACTGGGTAGAAGGTATATGTGGTTATTTACAAAGAGAGAGGATGGTGTTGCAAGCTAATTTGCAGCAATGACGAAGATATTTATTTGGTCCTTCAAAGGCAAAAAGAAACATGGCATTTCTGAAATGTCAATTTTTTCCCAAAACATTATTTTTTAATGAAGCTCAGGTGAATTACTGCCAAAATCTTATTAAAATTCTAAATTCAGCCAGAGAAGCATTGACTGAGTATTTCAGTGTGACTCTTATGCAAAGAACATTTCTTCATGTCAATCTTAAATCGCAACTCTTACCCCAGAATATAGATAACACATAGTTTATTCTGGTGCCAAAAATGAGTGACCATGTCCCGGGAACACAGATTCTTGGTTACTCCAAATTACATGTTCCACTACACTAACGGTGGTTTTAATAGTGACAATATAAAGTCACAAAGCCACCTACTTTTAAAATGCATTGGGGAGCATGTCAGATAGAAGGGTCTCAGCAAAGTAGGAAATCTGTGACAGAGGCCTCAGATGCTGTCGATGACATTTTTAGTTCCTGGGTTGGTGGAAGCCAAAGATGTGTTTCTGAAGAATTTGCCTGTAAGTCACAGGATGTGGGTTAACTCCCAGAGGTGAGTAACACATATATATTCAAGGAGTCTAAGACGGCCCGAGATAATTTGGCTATGAACCTGCAACAGTCCAACTCCCCGACTGGCATCCGAATCAGAGAGATTGATTTATAGAGCTAATTTCAGGTTCCACTCCTTTCCATGACCTGCAGTTCACACCGTCAGAGTGTGGGACACAGACAGCTCTTCAGGGGGTGGGTGAAAACCAAGGTTTATTTGGCATTTCGGAGGAACACGGATGGACAAATAAAAGCTCCTTAACGTTCTCCTCCATCCCTTTAAAGAATAAAACATAAAGGAGCCTTTTGTTTCTCTTCTCAACACCCATAGGCTTTTGCACATTAAGGAAAAAATCTGCAAAGTGTGGAGGCAAATGGCTTACTGACCAAGTTGAACAAAATTATTTATTTACCAACCCCACTGCGAGGGCTGTGGTTCCAGTTTCTCCTAGACTGCCTAGCTGTCGGCAGATGTTAACTATTTCCTCCCTAAATGATATTTCTACTCATGGAGTCTATAAACTTTCCTGAGGATGTGAAAGCCATGGATAAAACTAATCTGGATAAATCATAATTTCTTGCTACTCAGTTACTTGTTTTTGTTTTACCCCCCAATAAAGTAATACAGTATGTTAGGATTTATTACTTGTGTCTTGGAGTTATTTTGAATCGTATACTTACTTGTACTACAAAGTACCATTTTTATGTGTCCATTATTTCTAAAATTGCCATTTGGAAGAGTCACATTTATACCACTGTGACAAATTACATATTACACACCTACAAGGCACAGGGCACAGATCTAAGTAAATCAGAATCCTCATTCTCATGGATCTCAGAACTTGCCACAGTAGGTGACATTTCTTACTGTCCAAAGGCTCCAAATTCTTTACTTCAACAGCTTGGGAATGAAAATAGAGGTCCAAACATAAATTATCTAGCTTGGAATAACATATGTAAAACAAACAAACAAACAAAACACAAGAAAGTCCAGAATTCTTCAAAGCTTTGGTCATTTCCCACTAAATCGACACTCTCTGTCCAGTGCCTAGAGATGACAAAAAAGTTAGCAAAACACTAGACATCCTGTCGGATCTTCCTGGTCTGCAAAGTTCACAACACACTTGAGAACAAGGCGTGCAGTTCATGTGAGAGATCCCCAGTGCTTCCTGGTGACAGTAAGCAGCATAGCTACATGCTCCAGTTCAACTGTGGAGCTGGCTAGACGCAATCCCCCTTCCTTTCTGCATACTGATTAGCTGCAGGAGCCAGGAGCTGGTCTTTCAGAAGCATATGCAAGTCTAAACGGAAGGGTTTGTTTCCATTTGACTCCACCTGTGAGGCTGTCTAGCATGTTCTACGGGTGAAAGCAATCTGCGCTGCTCTCGAATATTTCTTTTAGCTTCTCTCGTTCGTTGCAGATATGACTGGTAGGAAGTTCAGATTCATTTGTGTCAAAGGGCAGATCTCTGCATGATAAAGACTATCTTTCAAAGGACTCTTTCCCCAGTGTTTCCATCTCCCCGTGTTCAATACAATATATTTTACTTATAGTATTTATTACTTTACAATGACAACATGTCATTGTCTTTGTTTATTAACTATTCCTCTCCCAGAAAAGGTAAGTGAAAAATGGATCTCTTAGGGGTTTGTACATTGTGAAATACCTAGAAGCTGAACTAATTTCTGGTCTATGATAGAGCTCAATAAGTATTTATTCAATATTTTTTAAATAAAATTATAGCGAAAAGCATAGTGTCTATGTTTCATATGGCCGATAAGCCTGGTGACATATAATACCACAGGCTCATTATTGAACGCACATATTTAACTGCACGACAACAGATACAAACCGAGAAAGACAAATTCCTGTTCTCTGCAGGATGCCATGACATCTGCATTTTATTGGCTTCTCAGCATGAGGATGGAGATGTTGCTAGTATCCCTCTTTTATAATGAATGTGAAGATTCAATGGAACATGCGGTATGGATTTCATTATTCTTATGGATTTCCACCAAACAACATCACAGTGCGGCCCTGTGAGGGTCAATACAATACCTTTCATTCTGTAGGGAAAATAGTTCACTGGGTGATCTGCCAATTGTCACAGTAGTGGCAGCCTCTTCTTTACTGCAATTCCTAGACTGGCATTGCAATGGGGGTCGGGAACTAGACAGGACACCTTCAGAAATAAACAGTCTATTTCTAGGGAACGCTTCTCTCAAGCACCAATCAATCACACACCCTTCAAAAAAAAAAAGAAGAAAAGACAGCTAAAGATCTCATAGACAAATATATATGCATATATTTATTTAATATTAACCATATTCTTAATATAGTATTACTTGCATATATTAAATATATTTATTTAAATTTCATCTGAGTTCCTTTCTTCTTAATCGTTACTCTACTCATGACATACACCCCAGGCCTAAATTGGACCTCTTCCATCACATTTTTCATGGGTCAGTCCTGCAACCTCGGCTTCATCCCTTGCTGCTTACAAAGCAGTCTCTCTCTCTCTTTCTCTCTCTCTCTCTCTCTCTCTCTCTCTCTCTCTCTTACACACACACACACACACACACACACACACACACACACACACACACACATACAGTGCATAATATAAAAAGCACTCCTTTCCACAATGTTAGATTTAGCCACTGCCCGGTTCTGATCTCAAGAACTCAGAGTTAGTTGGCCTGCTGGCCATGTGTTTACTTGAAGATACCCTACAATCTACGGTTCTCTTCCTTTTGATGGGACACCCCTGTCACTTATGATCATACCTGATGTGGAAAAGTTACCAGATTTAGTCATGCTGCCCACTTCCTCTAATTCCTTTCACCCACAATTTGAATTGTAACCCACAGATCATGACTCAAAACTGTAAGCATGATATGACTTGGACTTTGTCCTGAAATTTGCCCATAAACAATTTGAAATGTTAGCCTCTTTAAGGCTGTTGTGCACTTGGACAGATACCTGTAGAATCCATATACCAGTATTTCCTCAGCAGAGAACGTAGCCCATAAAGCTCTCATGTCAGCTGCTATTGGGTTGGGTTGAGACCTAATGACAAACATGGGCCAAAGCTTTCCTCAGAGAACAAAGAGATGTGCTGGGATCACACATGATGTGGGAGCCATCCTGTGGCAGGCTGGGAACCATGATCTAGTGCAAGATTGCTAAAGAAAAAGCCAGTTCACTATTCTAGACGACCCAAGTCCAGCATCTGTTGGGTAGCTCACAACTGCCTAAACGTCCAGCTAAATGAGATATAAAGCTATCTTCTGGTTTCCATAGACACTTGTCCATTGAACACACACACATACACCAATAAAAATAAAATCTGAAATGAAAAGAAAGCCAGGATGGAGGTTTGGTATCAGGAGGAAATCCACTTGAAAAATTCAAAGTAACTGAAAAGAAAGATTGGATTAAACAATATGTAAATAAGTATGCAAAATATTATGGAAGTCTAACTTGTGTAAATATAAAGTTAAATGTTTTATGCTTAATGTTTGTTGTTTTTGGATTCGTGTGTACTTTGCATGGTCTATAGACATCCTCAAAGCTGTGCAAGACTTAACATAACAATCACATTTTAATTTTAGTGTTTACTTATTATTAGCAATGTGTGCATATATGCCTCCATACATGTACGGGGTATGAATGTGTGTGTGCATGTACAGCATGTGTGTGTGTGTGTGTGTGTGTGTGTGTGTGGAACGTGCATGTGTGTACGTGTGTCTATTTGCAGGTCTGTGAATGTTATGACATGCATGTATAGGTCAGAAAACAACTTTGGGAAGTCATTTTTTCCAGAGAGCAATCTGGGTTCCAGAAAATGATTGGATTAAGACCCTAGATGTGCATGGCAAGCACTTTTATCTATTGAGCTATCTTTCTGATCTTCATCCATGCATTTTTTTATTTGGTAGTTTCTCTGTAGTCTTTATTAAATTCTAAAAAGCAATGGAGAAATTCAGAACCATTATCATTCCACTTTTGTAGAAACAACATAAACCAAAAAGTATTAGGAAAATTATTCAAGATTATTTAGAAAATAGGTAATAGGAACAGAAATAGAGTCTAGATTCTCCACCTCTCAGTCACAGATCTTGTCACTGCCACACAAAATTGCAGGGAAGCATGACTAAGTAAAAGAAAAAAGATTCATAATAAATAAACATGTTTATGTTGCATAGCCGTTTCCTCCAAGATTAAAGCCTTCCATCTTGGTTGAAAACATCATAAGACATAGGATACAAAAAGAAACCAAAACAATAGGATATTATAGGGAAAGTTGTTCACAATGAGGTGAAACACAAGCTTTTCTACAATGTGGATAAAACAGCCCATCTTGTAGAAAAGCTCATTATGGCAGGAAGTAAACAACTCTAAATAGCTTCAGGAAGTTCCTGAAAACAATAGGTCCAATGAACTCCCCTCAAGAATACATAAGCAGTAAAGACTGCTGAGAGTCACTCTCAGGCAAGCCCAGCAGCCTGCAAGAAGCAGAGGCCAGCTGAACAGCCTATAAGAAGCAAACTTGAGGCTGGGCGGTGGTGGCGCATGCCTTTAATCCCAGCACTCAGGAGGCAGAGGCAGGCAGATCTCTGTGAGTTCAAGGCCAGCCTGGTCTACAAGAGCTAATTCCAGGCCAGGCTCCAAAGCTACAGAGAAACCCTGTCTTGAGAAAAAAAAAAGAAACAAACTTGAGGCAAACCCTTTAGAAGAGGCTCAGACCACCTGGGCCATCAAGAACAGACAACTGTCAACCTATGAAGCTGCCTACAGGATGGGCAGTGTGTTCCATGAACCCAGATTTCATAAACTGTCACTCATGCTAGTGTAGGCTTTTGCTGATACAGCTCTTTAAATCATGTATGTTCCTACAATGAACCCCTCACCTATGTTCCTTTGTACACCTTTGTACACAAGCACAATAAAAACATACTAGTTCAATAGGATGGGCTTTGGTTGTATCCATTCTTTGGTCTGTGTCAGTTCCTTATTGGGATAAGTAGATGTTTGTTTCACATCTCCCCAGTAACCAGTAATAGTGTAGTACAAAGTATTATAAATATAACTTAGTATAAAACCTAGACTGCATAATTTAAGATCAGCATATTCAAACTTCATGTTCAAAAATGACCTTGGGCATTGCTAATTGATCACAGGCATAGCTAGAAAGAATGGCAAATGACGCAGAGTAGGAAATGCTTGTTCATAGATGTTATGCAATTGCTCTCTTTGTATTTTGTAACTGATGATCTGAACACTATAAACTTCAAAGTAAAATCTCTACTTCAAAGTCCAAAGGAACTTCTAAAAAAAAAGAGTATGTAAAAACAATCAGTTTTATTTGTATATATGACACACAGTAATAAGAACCATAAGAATCTGAGCCTCATTGTTGCTCTAATTGAAGACTTCATACCTTTTATAAGTAGGAAGAAATGAAGAACGATCCTGCAATGTCTGTGACTCAATAGCTTTTAAAGTGTTGTTCAACAGTTGGGATGTGGCTTTTTGGGCTTCCAAGTTTTATTCTCGCATTGGTTGAGGTCTAAATATAATGTGTGTCTCATCATGAATCCTCTTCTTCAGTTCTCATGCTGAAAATCTTTACCGTTTCTCTATCATCAACACCACCAAACAGAAGGGTAATTTCATTACCAAAGGAAACAAAATCACACATTGCTTCTACCTAAACATAGTATATATGACGGTTTGCTCTTGGAGTTGTGCATTTTATGAATTTGTGCAAATGCTGAATTAATTATAAATGAGCATCTCTATAGTATCATACAGACCAGTTTCATTTCAAACTCCAAGAATCTTGTGTGTTCAGTGAAATAGTTTTACCTTTTCCCAAATATCATGTTGTAATATTTGAACTCAAACTATGTTCAGCCTGTACAGGTTGACTTTTTTTTTTCCTACTTACTTAGCCGTTGCAATTAAGTTTCTTCAAAGTCTTTTCATGGTTTGGTAGTTCATGTCTTGCTACGGGTGATGTTAATAAGTTTCAATACACTATCATCTACGCATCCATGAATTATAGGGAATCTTGATTCTTGACAGTTTCCATGTTCTGAAAATTGAGAGAAAGATGCTATCCATTTCCAAACACAGGGGTTTTTTTGTGTTGGTGTTAAGATTTCAGTTTGAAAAATCACCGGGTTAGTAAATTACTGAAATATATACTACAGTAAGTTTGGTTTCATAGAAACTTAGCCTGTCTTCCAAAGCAATGAATGGTTTCATTTTTATATCAGCAATACATGAGACTGCATGAGACTCTACATCCTCCTCAGAATTCGCTGCTGTCTGGTTTCATTTTGTCCATTCAAATAGGTGTGAATTATCATCACTATTGTCTTAATTTCCCTTACAAAGTAAGAAGTGGAAAATATGTTTATATTTTATGTATCATCTGTATATCTTACTCGCTAAGATATGTTTTAAGGAGTTGGTTTACTTTTTCAAAGTGTGAGATACTTTCTCTTTATTAAATTTTAAGAAATATTTTTATATGTATTTGGACACTAGTCCTTATTAGATATATATCTTGCAAATCATTTCTCTTAGTTTAGGACTTGTCTTTCATTGCCTTGAGACTGTCTTAGACCAAACATGAAATTTTAATTTGTGTGAAGGTGCACAACTCATGTATGAAAGCACACATGTGGAGACAACTTTTTGAAGCCAGTTCTCTCTTTCCACCTTAACATGGGTTTGGAGACCAAAGCCAGACTTATACAATAAACATGATGGCCCAATGAGCCATATCACCCACTCCTGAAATCTTAATTTTAGTGAATTCCACCACTGATTCTGTGGCTTGTGCCATCAATACCATATCTAAAAAGTCATCATGAGGGTCAAAATTGGGTAGACATTTTCTTACCATCTGTCTAGCAGTGCTATAATTGGTGTTTTAGATAAGTCTGTATTTCATGGTCCATTTTGAGGTTTTATTTTTTTTAAGTGAAAGTGTTAAAAAAAAAAAAGACTCTTTCTACATTTCCTTGCATTTGTGAGTTGGCCAGGATCATTTGGCTGCATGTTTATAGCTTTGTTCCTGCTCTCCACTCTGGCCCATTGATGGACCTATGTTTCATCAGCATGACACTGTCTTAATGACGGTACCATTCTGGTAAACTTGCGCCAGCTTTTACTGGTTTTCCAGACTTTTGTTCTTTGACTGTGCTGACCATTCAATGTTTTATAGGACATACATGTAAATTTTAGAGTCATTTTGTGGCTATCCAGAAATTTTTCTGGCATTTTGACTGAAATTGCACTTACATATCAACTTGGGGAAAATTGTTGTCTTCACTGGATTGAGTCTTCTTATATATGCATTTTATGTGTCTTTCCAATTCTTTAATATTTTTTCACTAGATTTTTATAGCCCGTGCACATATGTTGTCAGATTTAAACCTAATTTTCATTTTAGAGGATACCATTGAACATGCTAATGTGTTTCTATGGACTTATCCACTACTGGTGAAAGTGACTGGCTTATAGCTATTAACTCTACATCCTATAACCTTGTTTGAGTCACTTATCACCTCCAATCACTTTGGCTGGGGGCTGACCTGTCAAGTTTTCTGCGTGCATCATCATAGTATCATCCGAGACCAGGAGACTTTTACTTCCTTCACCATGAATACACCTTTCTTTCCGTGTTTCCCGTACTGCATCATCTAGGGTTTCCAGTGAGGTTTTCAAAAGGATTGAAGAATAAGAATCTTCTTGACATATCCCAGCATTCTCATTGCTACCTATTGGGATATTACACCTCTATCAAGATGAGAATGGCTGCCTGTGTTCAAAGTTAACTGAGACTTGTTATTACAAAGAAGAGTTCATCATTGCCCAGTGTTATTAATACATCTGTTGATAGTATCACTCGGTTTTATTCTTTTAGCCTCACATAAAGAGTTTAATTAATTGATTTTAAAATACATTTATTTATCTCATAGGAGCATGCAGATGTCATGGTGCTTATAAAAGGTCAAATGATAACTTGTAGGATTCCGTTCTCTCCTTCCATCGTGTGGGTCTTGGGGATCAATCACAGGTCATCAGGCTTGACCGCAGGTGCCTTTACTAACTGAACCATTTTGCTGGTCCTTAATTGATCTTTTTTGGAAGGTGAACCAGTCACATATAGCTGGGGTAAATCTGATTTACTATAGTATTCAAGCTTTTTTTGCATTGTTAACCTCAATTCTTTTGATATTTCAGAACTTTTTCTTGCTCTATATCCATGAGAGATAAGAATATCGTATTTCTTTTCATATAATGCCTTCTTCTGGTTTTGGAATTGAGGTCACACTGGTTTTATAGCATCTGTGAGGGAGAATATACCTGCTCCAGCAATCTGAAAGTGATAGTATAGAGTTGGTGTGAACTTTTCCTGGAACTCCTTTTACAGTTGCACTCACGTGAATACATTCATACAGAAACACACATGAGAACATACAAACATAAACACACACACACACATGAACATACAAACTGACACACACGCACTCACACACAGATACACATACACATGCACATACTCACACACAGAAACATACACATAGTCACACACATGATACTCACACATATACATACATATACTCACACACAGATACACACACCTACTCATATGCACATACTCATGCACAGATACATATACATGCATATATGCACACACATATACATTCTCATACACAGAAACAAACACATGCACATGCTCACACATAGAAACACAAGCACACACATACATACACAGAAACATGTATATATATTAAAATAATATTTTAAATTTAATAATTGGCCCTAATTATTAACTTATATGAAATCCTCACAAGGGTTTTTTTCCAGTAAGTATGATTTTTCAACTTAGTGCCTCTTTGGGATGGAAGCATGAGTGAACTGTCTGGCATACACATGTGATGTTTAGGGCACAGGGGAGGCTTGTATGGAAATAAGATGGAAAGGCTGGAGGGAAAAATATAGATGTGAAAAACACGATCCTTTCAGCAAGATTGAAGGAACAGTAAGAATAGATACACAGGAGATCCATGATGAAGGACCTGAAATAAAAGAGGTGCAGATCCTGACTGATTAAAGGTCACTACCCTGCAGTCAGACCACAGACACCTTTATGCTAGCGAGAACATATGACTGAGATTATGGAGCTCAGCGTTACCTACATCAAACCAATACAATTCAAGCCCTGATGTGTGTTGTTTTAAAAATAAATATGGGGGACATAATAAATGTGGGGGAAAATGTGAGATTTTATTTATATTTGCATCTCTCAAAATCATTTAAAGGAAATCTAGTGCACCAGACATTCAGTAGTCCTTACCAAATGCCTGGCCCTTGACTCCGGTCCTTAAAACCCTTCGTGATTTTTCATCACTTTGATTTGTCCCTTCTCTCCCCAGTGCCAGTTACTGTTGGGGGAGAGACTCTGTTGTGAATTTCCAAATCATAAGATCCTTTCCCCTCAGCTAGTTTCAGACAGTATTGTAATTAGACCAAAAAAACTTATTTTAGCCCTTTTTAAGATGCTCTATTAGCTGGAGTAGGCCACGGACTGATGACCTAAGGTATCCATTGTGTTTGATAATTCAAACTACTTCCTGGGACCACCTCTACTCAATTTCCTAGAATGAATCTTGAAAACAGTCTGTCAAGTTCTTCTCTATTCATTCTACTTGTCTATGGAGCCTGTTTGGAAAAGCCGCTTTAGGGAGCATGGTGAGGCTTCACCTAATTACTCTCTGTGACTGTATATTTTCCATCATTTTGAGTTCCTGATGCATTAGCAAGCATTCGGTAAGGATTGGTTGAAATGATGAATAAATGGCTTAGGACTGGTTGTTGCACTTAGATAGACCTACACCCAAAGATGCAACAATATAAAGAAATCGAACAGCAAAGAACACCAGGATTCACGTGTACTTCAACCTGTGTCCAGAAATGTTTTCAGTATGCTGGTATTACACAGTGACCACATGGTACTCCTTCGTTACCTCTGCTTTGGGAAAGCAGGAGAAAGCCGGAAGTTAAGGCTCTACTTTAGAAAGATAATTCTCCTACTTTTTCTCTGGAACCAAAGACTCAAGGGAGTGGGCAGGGTCAGTGCTGTCCTTCACGACATTTGCAGGACACTGTTTGCGCTTAGCCTCAGCCAACTGCAACTCCCAGCAAAACTTCCTGTTGTTTTACTTTTCAGATGCCGTCTGATAAGAGCAAGGTGGGAAGTCACAAGAAAGCCATGTCCTGTTTCTCATCTCTGGCAAGTGGAGGTCGATCTTCATACAGGATGCAGTGGTCTATAAACACACCACACAAACCATCAGAGGTATGCTGCCGCGAGCTTCTCGTTTCCTGCTAAGCTGACTTATGCTTTCGAGTCAATGGGTGTCTCTCCGTCTTCCCCTTCTCCACTGCCCCGTTTAACTGTTTACAGATTCTCGAACCTTCAGTTTGACACGTACCTGAGAGATGACACACACCTGGACTTTTGACAGATCCAACTACAACAGCAATTGCAGAGGTAGAGTGTGGAGTTGAAGGACAAGCCATAAACAAAGGTGCTCTGGAAGGCATCCAGATTTTCAGTCAGCGCTTGCTCTAGTGTAACGCTGCTAAACCCAGGTGGAGACAAAAGGCCAAAGTTGGACAGGCTTCTTCAAGCAGCTGCACCATCCTGTATGTTCAAATAGGGCGATGTGTTCAGACTTTCTGGAAGGTCCATTTCTGCTTGGCAAAGAAAGAGAACATAGAGTAGACTACAGCATAACAAATGGGTTCCAGCTGTTTAAAATTATGCTGCTAAAAAAAAAAAAAAAGGAGTCCTTGTACAAGTAGTCTCCATTTTCCGGGACTATTCCATTTAATTAAATTTAAACCTAAATGACTTGCTCATTTTAAGTACCAGTCTGTCCAAATTGCAGGTTGAGATTAGCGCAACTGTTACTAGGCTTGCTGGTGGCAATAATACTGTCACCATAACCTCAATTACCTCCTTTACTTAGTTTTTAAGTTGTGTGTTTTTAAAAGAAACAAAACAAAGCAAAACACTTGACTTACCACCCAGAAGACTCTGACCACACAAAAACCATGTGACTCATGGGAAAGCAAGACAGAGTAAGTTGGGAGAATTCAGTAACAGGATGCAGGAGACGTGGTAACCACGTCAACATCTCTCAGACACGTGGACTTGGCACCTCTCCTCAGGCCTCTTGTCTAGCTTTTATACGGAGATGTGTTCCCTGATGTTCACTCTCAGATTAATTATTCTGTGATGTTTCTGGCATGGATTGTATTTCTAACATGTCTTAAAATCAAATCAAACAGAAATATATAACTTTGTCTCTTAAGCTGGTGGGGCGTTCCCAGGATGTGCTTTGTGCTTCTTCTCACGCCTTCCCCATGCCTCCTTACTGTAACAAAGTGGAAAGGTCCTTGCTGCTTGCTCTTGCTCAAGTCTGATTTTATTGTGATATTGGAACCTTCTAATTACAAAATTCTCTACTCCAAAGTTTTTCCATTCTTTGACATATGAATTTAAATTGCTATAATTCATCTAAATTCAGAGGGTAATTTAAAATATATTGAATATTTTATAAGCTTTGTCAGATATTATCAAATGTCAAATGTTGAATATCAGCCGTCTGATATTCAGTATATAAAAATCATAAAATATTTACAATGCACAAACCCCTCCCCACTGAGTAAAATGACTATGATAGATTTTTTCTTTTAAAATGCTTAAGTGGCATGGGGTCTCACATCCTAGAGAGTCAGGACACCCATGAATCACTCTGTGTTGGCCTTTTAGTTTCTGTTTATTGTTTAAAAAGAAAGAGAAATTTTCCCATCCAAGTCTTTGTTTCTTTTTTTTTTTCCAAGTCTTTGTTTCTTTTTTTTTTTTTTCTTTGTTTCTTAAAACTACATGTACACCTTGACCAATAAAGAGTTGTCTGTGCTGGGTGGGGCAGCCCACGCCTTTCATCCCAACACTCCAGACAGGAGAATATCACTGAGTTCAAGGCCAACCTGGTCTACACAATGAGTTCCAGAACAGCCAAGGTTACATAGAGAAACTCTTATCTTGAGCAGAAACAATAGGATAGATAGACTAGAGACCTATCATAAAAAAACAATAAAATGACTCATAAAAATATTCTATTTTTCTTCTATACTCATAGATCACTGCCTAACCAAATCATCATCAGAGAGGCTTTCTTCAACAGCTGATGGAGAGACTACAGCCAAACTTTAGGCTGAGAAAGAGCCCAAATTGAAGATTTCCACTGGGTCCCTCCCCTCGGAGCTGGCAGAACCCCACAGAAGAGGGAGAAGAAGAATTGTAAAAGTCAGAGTGATCAAGGACACCAGGAGAACATGACCCACAGTCACCAACTAAGCCAGGCTTATAGGGATTCACGGAGTCTGAAGTGACAGTCAGGGAGCCTGCATGAGTCTTACCTAGGTCCTCTGCAAATGTGTTATGGTTGTTAGCTTGATAGCTTTGTGGAACTCTAACAATTAGAGTGGGGGTGTCTCTGACGCTTTCACTGCCCTTAGGATCCTTTTCCTCCTACTGGGTTGAGTGAGTTGCTAAGCCCTGATATGAGGGTTTGTGCCTAGTCATATTTTAACCTGTTATGTAGTGTTTGGTTGATAACCTTTGAAGGACTGTACTTTTCTAAAGGGAAACAGGAGGAAGAGTGAATCACTGAGAGAGGGAGGGTTGGAGGGGGAACTGGAAGGTGTGGAGGGAGGGGAAACTGGTTAGGATGTGTTGTATGAGCGCACACTACAAAAAGAATGAAATTATATTTGAGGAGCTATATACTCACACCCTAATTTAAACATTACACATTGTATACATGTATTGAAATATTACACAGTACCCCCATTGACATGAATTTTATGTATTAATTAATAGAAAGGTTGAAATTTTCATAAAAAAAAACACAGTTACTAAGCCTGACATATTTTCCTGAAGCATTTCTTTTAAGATTTAAAAAGAACAAAAAAGTTATCTTGCTTCCATAAAATAAGAGATAGGAAGTACTTCTCGACCTTCCTCCCTAATCCTCATATACATACCCATCAAATCCACTCCAGTTCTCATTCCTTTACTCTCTAGGGATTCTGTATAGGAAGATTTGAGGAGACCAAAGCTAGGGACATTTGACTGTGTCTTTGACACATGAGGAGACTTACATAATAGAGAATACACAAATTCGTTTCATTCAGGAATGCAGGTAAGCTGGCATCAGTTTGTACGTGAACGTGTATCTTGGAATCTGTGGAGGACTCTCTGTCATTACCTTCATCCCTCAGGCTTGACTGTGCTGTTCTCACACTCTGATTCTTTTCCTAATATAATATGTAATGTCGTATCAGTCTTGTACAGTCTTAATGAGATGCTAAGTGTTTCTTCCCTAGTATTTTCCATCCTTGCTAAATTAATTATTATTTTATATAACATGCTTTTCACATTATTTCATAAATTATCAGCAGTATGAACACTATTTATAAAATGTATTTGTAAAACACAATTTAAAGTTTTTAAACTTAACAAAAAGTTTGCAAACTTTTTCTAATAGCAAAGATAAAATAGAAAATTATGTATCTTTACACACAATGGTACATGTACAAAAATAATTTGGGGTTTTATTATTTTTTCTATATAGAGTTTCTCTGTGTAACAGCTTTGGCTGCTTTGGAATTGACTTTGTAAACAAAGCTGGCCTCAAACTTACAAAGATCCATCTGCTTCTGCCTCCCCAGTGCCAGAAGCCACCATACTGAGCTAAAATACTTCTTAGGAAAAACAAAAACTGCAAAGTTATTCTAAGATAAAGTAGAAAATTGCCAAAAGATAAGGGGTAAGAAGGTAAATAAATGCCTCTGAGAATGTACCTCACTACCTTCTGTCATAAAGGAATTTTTTCTATAAATCATATACAAACTTTCTTTAAAACACATTCTGCTTATACAACACCAGAGAGAACTCATTCAACCCTTTTCTCAATGAAGCTTGGGCCACAGAGCCCATGTGGTCTGTTAGTTTTCTGGAGAGCACTAGGTGAGAACATTGAGAAAGATGGAAAAACAGAACTGAGTCACACACCATTAGAAGTAGCTAATGGCCTGGAGGTCTTCCTGCTGATTAACCTTGCAATCTGCTCCTTTATCCCACAGGAAAGAGGAGGATAAGCCTTTTGTTGACAGAGATTTCTGTCCTACCTGATCCAGTAGCTGTTCAGTCCCAAAGAAACACACAGAGGTCTACATTAATCATAAACTATTTGGCCTATTAGCTCAGGCTTCTTACTAACTCTTACAACTTATATTAGCCAATAATTCTTGTCTGTGTTAGCCACGTGGCTTGAAACGTTTATCAGTGAGGCATTCTCATCTGTGTCCTCTGACAACTGCAAATTGAATCTTTCCTCTTCCCAGAATTCTCCTGTTCTCATTGCCCCGCCTTTACTCCCTACCTGGTTGCCTGGCCTATACTTCCTGCCTAGCTATTGGCCAATCAGCATTTGATTAAACAAGTACAAGAAACAAATCTTTACAGGGTAAAACCATTGTCCCACAGCACCTTGTAGGGACCATAGATAAGTTAGGACCCTATTTGGCCTCATACAACAGTAGTCTGCCAAAGACTCAGAATGTTTTCCAAAAGGATAGATATGGCAAATTTTCAAGAAAACAAATCCACAGTATGTATGTATATATACATATATGTATATATACATGTATATATACATATATAATATATATATGTATATATATATATTACAGTGAAAAGAAATCCTTTACTTTTTTACTGGGAAGCCATCATAAGTTGATTATTCAGAATTCAGATGTACCTAAAGCCTCAAAGTTGTAGATCCCAGATTGGTACCCAGGCAACCAGGATCCAGAGTACAAACTTTACCCTCCATAGTAAATCACACTACCTCTGGTATTTCCTCCAGACTTAATAATTCAAATAGCCATGATTTGAATTACAATCCTGTTAAAGACAAGGTAAATGTGGTGGTTTGAATGGCCCTCATTTGGCTCATAGATTTAAATTTTTGGTCATCAGAGAGTGGCACTATTAAGAAGTGTAGCCTTGTTGGAATAGGTGTGTTCTTGTGGGGGGAAGGATGTCACTAGGGGTGGGCTTTGCGGTTTCAAATGCACAAGATAGGCCCAATGTCTCTGCTTCCTGCTGCCTGCAGATCTATATGTAGAACTTTAGACTCCTTTTCCAGTACCATGTCTGCCTGCACACTGCTGTGCATCCCAACATGACAGTAATGGACTAAACCTCTAAACCTGTAAGCCAGGCCAAATTAAATGTTTCCCTTTATAAAAAGCTGCTGTGGTCGTGGTGTGTCTTCACAGAAATAGAAACCTTACCAAAGACAGGGAAAGATTGTTAGATCCTGGGCACCTGGCACTATAAAAGAGGTTATGTCGTTGTGAAATAAATATTAACAATAAGAGTTAACATGCATATAGTAAGATACATTAGACCAAATAATATGTGTTTGTACACACTCATGAAAGTGCTTAGTTCTCAAAATATCAGTTGCACCTTGTTCTTGTCCTGTATAAATGTAGTGACTGGAACTCAGATGTTGACAGAATCTTCTAGAGTCACAAAACTTGGGTGCTCTATTAACTTCTGTCATCTTTCTGATCAGAATGCCAACTCATGGTATAAGCCATTTTAGTCCAAGGTAGGTGAAATTCTATGAAAATTATGACAAGCATAAAACGTGGAATAAAAGTCACAGCTCATGCCCTTTACTGAATTCAGCTGTTACTGGGCACCCAGTACATCTAAGAGCTGGCACTGAGTCAGCTATTAATGTGTTCCATGGTGTGACATCAGTCTGGATCTGTACTTTGGTTTCTACATCTATCATGTAATCAGGGTGTCTTAAGCTACTGACTCTGAAGCATTTAGTGATGATAAACTATTCTCAAGAAAACATGCGTATGAAAATAAGATACAAAGCTGTTTACACTTTGATAGGAGAATCATATTTATGAAAATAATTTCCTATTGAAGAGATTTCTGTCTGTTGGTGGAGACTGCTCATTCCTTCCCGGCTGCCCAGACCTAAAATAACCACACAGAAACTATATAAATTGTAATACTGTTTGGCCAATAGCTTAAGTATATTTTCTAGCTAGCTCTTATATCTCAAATTAGCTCATTTCCATTATTTTGTGTTTTACCATGAGGTTTGTGGCCTACCTGGTAAGGTCTGGCTTGTGGCTCACATCTTTCTCCTTCCACACCTACATGACATCCCCGTGACTCCACCCTCTCTCCTTCTCTATCCGCTTGAAATTCCAACCTTTCTCTATTCTACTAAGGCACTGGCTGAAACAGCTTTATTCATTAACCAATGAACGCAACACACATGCAGAAGGACTTCCCACACCACCTGCCTGCATCCTCAATTACTAGAACAGTAGCTGGCATGCCATCATGTCACAGGTTCTCTAAAAGACATACATTGAGTTATAGCATTGGTGAGACCCCGTTTTTCTCTTTGAAGTCACATCTCATTTGCCCTGGCTTAAAAATACCCAGGTCTATTTATTTCCACTTTCCTTTGGGGATCTGAAAGATCTACGGTTGAGCTCGATGCAAAGGCTAAATGCTGCTGTTATACCAGCAGCCTTGGAAAATCCATGTGCTATGTATGACACAGCATGTTGATTTACAGCTCACCAACTTGTCTCACAGTGAGTATGCGCGTGTGTGCTACCACACAGGGCGCTAATCCTCTAGTATTAATATTGCTTATCTTTGACAGTTCTTACTTATCTTGAGTGTCCCACATGATAAAACCCAGGCAAGCAGATAAATGCACAGTATTTCCTGACTCTTGCAAATTGCCTATGAACACAAACAGAGCCCATTTCTGTTTAAGGTACAACTCAGTTATATTTCTCCTCAAATTACAGGATTCAAAATTTTTCATGGCTTACATAATTCCAAATGCTTCTTTAATGAAGTAGCAACAAAACAGGTTGGGGCTGAATTTAATATAAATGAGTCAGACTTCCCAAATAATTGCTAAAACAAGAAAGCAGTGTGCCCAACCAGAAGCAAAAGCCTTTTAAAATGCATGCCAAGTTTAAACTTTGGGTTGGTCAAAGTATAGAACAGCTATTCCATTGTAGACCTTCTGCATTCTATCAAAAAACCACCATGGTTAGCAATTATTCCACATTCTAGGTACCCTGTGACATCCAGTATCCATTCAAGCACTGCATGATGAATGTCTAAAAGCCTCCAGAGAGATCTACTACTGTACAAAATCCCAGATATTAGGGAAAAAATGTAAATCGTAGACACAACTAGATTTTTGTGTGTGTGAATTATTTGGTTTAATGACAGAAAACTACTGCAGCATTTAAAAAATTTCTCTATGGAACATAATGCCTAAGCCTCACCTAGTGCTTGACCATGGCAATGGCAGTTTATTATGAGGGATGAGGAAATCAACGGGCAGTGAGAAGCATCCTCCCATGCTGGGAACACTCCAGTCCCTTCCTCACCACTCAGGTTTAATGTGGAGTTTCAAGAAGACCTCCACCAGACTCTTTGATTCTCTAAAGGGACATTTCCAGTAAGATGGGTCTAGGTGGAAGTGTTTTAAAATAATAAAATCAAAGAAGGCCCTGAAGAAAGAATGAAAGCTAAGAGCCGTCTAAGGCAAGCTGCCTGCCAAATAAAGGAAGAGAAAAATAGTGTGATGTTCTTATACAATGTTTAGCCCAGATGCTCTGAAAGTGCTCAGCACTACTGTCTGCTACATTCATTATGAAGTCAAAAGTGTTTTGAGGGTATGGGGGACAAGTGAATGGCATTTTGTCTTGTTTGATGAAGTCAAAACTTAGGGATGCGTGAAAATAAAAAGTCTTTGCCTTGTTTTGTGGTCTAGATGCCTTAAATTGACTTCTACAATGCTAGGAGGTGTTCAAAATACGAAATAAAATATAGACCAAACAAATCTGAATACTAAACCTCTTCAAATTCGTAAGTGGGGTGTGTGTGTGAGTGTGTGTGTGTAAGAGCAAGGCAGAGAAAGAGATAGAGGGGGCTATTAAGACAGGAGAAGAAAATTTTGTAGACAACAATTAAAAATGAACCGTATTCATTCCTTAGTTAAATTAGCAAATGACAAAATTATTAGAAGACGCTAATAATGGGAGCTATGTAATACAAAGACTTGGGTCGCCTGATGCAGAACTACAAATTATTCATTCCTTTTCCTGTTCCCTATGGATACTTCCCTGTCATTCAGGTTGGGAGAGGCCAGTCTGAGCATACTCTAGGAAGTGGATCTTACTGACACATAAGAAAGTGCCTTCATAATATTGCTGTGATGTAGGCATGAATATTTACACTTTGGGAAATTTTAGGAGTAAAGCTAACACTTGCATCAGGGGTGCAAAACAAACGGAAATCAAACACTTGCCAGTATGGAAAAACTTGAGCCACAGAACCCTGGGAAAATTCATCTTTGATGTTAACTGTGTGTATGTGTTATGTTCACCTTCTCTTCTCCCAAAAGGTGGTTGTGTGCCACAAATCATGCCAATCCAGATATTAAGTGCAGAATTTAATCATATCTATCCTGAAGAAATGCCAGTACTGAGTTGGGATTGCAAAATCTGTAATTACCTATGTAGAATATATATTACCAAGTCAAGGTTTAGAAAATCAGTGGTTTGGGATTCCCTCCCCAACAACGTCTAAGCAAACTTCTCTCTAGCCTCAAGTTGTTGAACATCCCAAAAGTAAAATAATTTTCCTTTGGGGGTATTAATATTAAAACCATGAAAGACTAAAATGAGAAGAAAAACAAAAGCAGGAAGTCAGAAAGCAGACTCATGAAGTCATGCTGTGTGAAGTGGGAAAGTCAGGACGAGAAAGCCCAAAAATTGCAGAGTCAGAAGCCAGCACCAGAGTCATTTGGGGCAGTGACATCCCCCCATGTCATCTTATCTTCTAGCATGAAAGGAAGCAGAAGCAAAGGTCAGGGTCTCTCCTCAATTAGGAGCCAAAAACTCAGCTATGAAAGGGAAAATCTGCGCTGCTTGTAGGAACATATTTAAAATGATGAGAGTTCAGGTAGAAAGGTCACTGACAAATGAACTTATAATTTAAATTTTAAAAAATAGAGGATGGAGGGAGAAAGGGGAAAGTGATGTGATCATATTTTAATTTAAATATATGCAAAGTAATAAAATCAGTAGGAAATTTTAATAATTAATTAATCTTTTAATCTCCAAAGTATTAAAGTGAACAAAAGTGAACAAGCACCAAAACGGAAGGAACTGCACACAGCAAAATTTATCCCTTGGCTGAATGAAGAGTTAAAATTATTGCTAACAAAAGGCAAAAATGGAAGTTAAAAATTATATCTATCTCTCATAGTAAAATGATAAAACCTGTCAAGAGGCAGACTGTATTTCCAGACAATGAGACATAAATAATCTTAACTTGGAGACTCTCTCAGATTTCCACAATGTGGAAGGACATTGTCCTAAAGCCATTGTTGTTGCAAGGAAACACCATGACGAGAGGCAACTTGAGGAGGAAAGGGATGGTTCCATATAACAGTTCAACATCACCAAGAGTAATAACGTCAGGAACTCAATTAGGATGGGAACCTGGAGCCAGGAGCTGATACAAAGGCCATGGAGCAGTGCTGATTACTGGATTGTTCCTCGTGGCTTGCTGCTCAGTCTACTTTTCTGCAAAACCCCAGGACTACTAGCCCAGGAATGACACCCTCCACAATGATCTGGGTCCTCCCACATCGATCACTAATTTAAAAAATACCTTACAGGTTGCCTGATCTTATAGAGGTTCTTCGTCAACTGAGGTTCCCTCCTCTTTGTTGACCTAGCTTGTGTCAATTTGACAAAAACTAGCCAGCACAGATGCCTTTATCTGTGCTGAAGTTCACAGCACAGTTCACAGTACCTTGAAGATTCATAGAAGTTCTTTTGAATGCCTCCTACACCATCATGACAATCAAGGCCACACAGAAAACAATGAGCCAGAAGTACTATTCCTTGCAGCCATCAAACTCAGCAAATATTCAAGATCAGCAGAGATGCTTGCTGGGTGTGAGCCAGGATCCCTCACCAGGAGAACCCTCTGGGAGGGGCTCCAAAATGTCTTTAATCCTAGAGCAAATAGCCTCTGTGACACCCCATGAAATGCTTCATTTGTAGCTGATCTTGCCACTGTAGGGAAGAGCTATTCTACCTTTGGCCGGCTGCTAGTCCATCTTAGGTGGCTGCTAGTCCAGCTTAGGTGGCTGCTAGTCCAGCTTAGATGGGTGCTAGTCCAGCTTAGATAGGTGCTAGTCCGCCTTAAGCACATGCTATTCAGGTTGGTCATAGTGACACACGTTTTTCTTCTGTCCCCCAGAGATCAGGAGTGAGCACAAGCCAAACTCCCTGCATGTTTGGGTAAATGCTTAAAAGATTTTCAACCATGCTAAACCCAGACATGTCCATTGGTTCATCAGACAGCTAGCCACCTAGTTCTAAAGGAACACTGCTTTGAGATCCATTTTCTTTTGTTTCTCAGGAGTCTATGGACACAATCTAGGCAAGTCTGTATTTGCATAAGATGTTTTCACAGAGGAACACATGCTGCTTGTCTCAGTCGCCAGGTGGGTTTTGGGAGCATTTACTGGCTTGATTTGAGGGCCATTTTTTTTTTCAGAGACAGTGTTTTAAAATTATATACAGATAATTAAGACCATAGACAGTAAAATTGGTCCGTCTTACATTTGTTTGGCATTCGCATTCCTGAGAACACTCCTCTTCTACATTGCCTTGCTGTGCTACACCCCAGACTTTCTAATAAACTCTGCTAGAGCACAGTGGGTCGTTCACAAGTGTTTCCCTTTATAGAAACCACATTACACTACTGGCTGCTAATCAAACTCCACCCTAAAGAAGCCCTGCTTTGTTGACTTATTGGAACTTGAAACTGAAAGGTCTTTTTCAAAATACACTCATGAAAGTTACTTGGCATGGTCCGACACTGCTAAGCCATATTATCTGGCCTCAGATGAATTTACCATTTTAGGGATGAAAAATCAGTGTACAGGGGTTGGTGAGACAGTCCAGTGGTTACAATGCTTTTCTGCAGTTTGAAAAAAAGGAAGAGGCAGATGAGGTAGCAGGCACTGCAATAAGTCCCAGCACTGGAGAGTTAGAGATGGGTGGATTTCTAGTATTCTCTGGCCAGGGAGTCAAGTTTATTTAGTGAGCTCTGTGCCACTGAAAGACTGTCTCGCAGGGTGGACAGCAGGTGTTGCTGTTCTATAGTCTCTGTTCATACCTGTAGACACCACACATACACACACACACAAACATACACACACTTGCACGCGGGCGCACACACACACATTCATGAGCACATGCACACATATACAAATGACTTTGTTTTACTCTATATCTTTTCAGTAGCAGAATCTTAACACATCATTTTTAGTACTCAATATGTTCTATAAAATAAGACATAAAGTTTTCCTAGTCTCATGAGGTTTTTGTTTTTATGGCCATGATGACCTACCCAAGCAATTCTATCCTAATTTAAAATGTGTTAAAAAACAAAAACAAAATGTTGTTGTTGGAGCCATACATCACACCATTCACTTCTGGGGAAATGTGACGTTAATATTTATAACATAAATATTCATGCTGTATCAAAAAGAAATGACTCTTCTCTCATGTGTAGCCAATTCATAGTAACAGCAGTAACTGTTTAATATTAGAATCATGATAAAGCTAATATTCAGCGTTTCTCTCTTAAGATCAGACTCCATATGGTAATAATAAGCTACCCCCAACACCTTTTTCCTTGGAAAATGTCATTATATGCCATGAGAATGACAGGCTAGTCTTCTGCCCGCTGTCCTCTGCGGGGACTGCTTAGGGTGGTGACATTGATCTTGACTCTCCGGGCCTTGGGAAGGTCTTTTCTACAAAACACATCATCTGTTTCCTGCTTCATCTAGAAATCTCATTTCCAGCTGAGTGGGCTCTTCCAGGGTTCATGGCTCTCTTATCTCTTCAACATGTGTCTGCAGCTGCACTCCTGGGAATTCTGTAACCAGAGTCTGATGTCAGCCTTTGGATTTCACCTATTTTGCTGTTCCTCTTACTCATCTCTAACCTCCTGTCTTTCTTCATATTTTTTTGTGTCCTTATTGTTCTGTCCCTGCTGATCAGAGTTTTAGCCTTAAATATCAGCTGCAGCCTCCATGGGTCAGCCCAACTCCAGCTGTGCTTTCAGGTTCTCTCCACATGAAGTCACTTTACTGCTTCCTTATGTTCTCTTTCTAGTTTAACACCTTCATCATTCCTTCTACATCCACCTCTAAACTTTGGCTTTCTCCTCCTCTCACTTTTCCAGAGTTATCAACTGATGACAGATGACTCATGCTGCAGAAAGAAAAAACTGCCATCCACCATGAAATTAGTCTTTCTGATGAAATGCATGTAAATTCTGAGGAAATATTTACATTGAAGTTGAGAATTAAACTAAAAAAATGAGCTTCCTCAAATGAATATATTTAGTATCTTTTTATATTAACACAGCTTATTCAAATTTACTGTAAAAAAAAAACAGGAAAGGCTTGGGAAGTGACTCAGTTGCTTGTCACTCATGAGGACCTGAGATTAGATTCCCAGCATGCGTGTATAAGCTGAGTATGGTCATGTGCACCTGTAATGCTAGCACTCAGGAGGTGGAGACAGGAGGCTCGCTGGGGTTTACTGACCAAACAATCCAGCCAAATTGCTTTGCTGCAGGTTCTGTGAGAGATCTTGTCTTAAAAACCAATTCAGAGATGCCATTGAGGACCTCTGGCTTCCACATGCATACATGTATGAGTACATATGAACACATATACAAACATACACACACACGCACACACACACACACTGAAAGAAGAAAGTATTAGGCTAGGGATACAAGTCAGTGGTAGAATACTTGTCCAGAACACATGGCCTTCGCTCTGATCTCCAGCACTAAAAAATAAAAATAATAATAATGAGATAAATATTATTAACAAAACAACCAGTAAGTTCCGTGGTTTTCTTAACTAACACTTTGCAAGCAGTTTGATCAGAGTAGTGCACTTGCTTTCACATGCTTCCTAGTCTTAGAAATGCATATGTACTAAGTTATTAAATATTATAGAAAATGATTAGTCAGGTACTTTCCAGTTTCTCTAACTATAATACATAGCTCGGTATACACAATACTTATTTCATTCCTCAACATTCTCTATCAATGTCTAATCTGACCTGTAGTTCATTCCTCAAACAATGAGATCAAACCCCACTTTTTTACTTACCTCCATGGTTTTTCATGAATCATCTGCCAAAACACAAGGTGACTGAGGAAATGAAGACCTTACTTCCAGGGAGATAAACTGCTCACAACAATTAGAAAGTACAAACCACTCAAAGCTAATAAGGAAAAGAAATCTACCACCTAGCCTTGCTCTAAAGAGTGCATTGGTTTTATTTGAATATTGCTTTTACTAGGGATCTCTCTGTGGAGGACCAAGAAATATAAAAGCTAGGCATCACTAATATATAAGTGGTAGCTGAAGCCATGTGTCACATAGTATTTACAAAAAATACTTTCTACACCTCATCAAAAGTAGAAGGTAATGGCCAATATCAGTTGTCAAGACAAATGTGGTCTTTTATAGTCTTCTTGAAATCACTTTCTTCTACTCAAGGTCAATTGATGGAGTCAATGGTCTTCTTGTAAAACACACGGAGGGAGCAAAGAGAGAGGAAGGGGGGGTATATGTACCCAAAATGTATGACACATGTGTGCCAGACTATTGAAGACAGGAGCCAAGCTCATGAATATGGACTGCATTAAGTGGAAGTTTTTGTTACCCCTCGAGTGGTCATATAGAATTTTTAAGTGTAGGCATAAAGAAGAAATGCTCGTGAACTTTCTGTATCTTACCAAGCATTCTGTGTAACACACATGATTATAACAGTGTTCTTAGCTGAACATTGATGTTTAGTGTTCTTAAGCCTTACTAAAATTGTAATATGGCTAAATACTCCCCTGGCACTTTAATTAAGCATATGGTTGTGATAAGACACAGAAGCCACACAATCTAAGTATTAATTTTACAGGTTGAAAAACTAAAACCCAACAAAAGGAAGCAATATCTCAAATCTCACACAGACCATTGCTCCTCAGCCCCTCAGCCCCTTTGACTCTTCCTATTTAGTAAGAGGAAGCAACTATGTTTTGTGATTTGCTTCCACAGTGTGGAGGCTACATCTGAATCTAATTTGCATCCTAATCTAATTTGTGTTCCTCTAGCCTGGAGTGTTAGCTAACGTTGCATTGTTTCTTGGCAAGATGCCAAGATTTTACATTTTCCTTATGAATACAACAGCATCTGCCATCTATTCAGCCACTGAATGTGCCCGAATTTATACTACACACTTGGTTCACAGCTTTTCACTTTGTTTTTGCAATGACCTTGTATGGATACTGCAATTCTCATTCTGCAAAGGATAATAATATCATTGTCAAAATATACATTATATCCTAGATAATGTAAAAAAGTGGGTGATAAAATGCAGCATTTAAACCCCAGGACAGTCTGATGACTATGGCTTTTATGCACCTCTTCCATCAGTGAATGTTTGCATCATCTTCAGCAATGAAAAACAGAAGACAACGACTAGCCAAATTGTGGAAACAGTCATGAAGCAAAGTGGTATCTACACATCTACTTGGAAGAAGTAACGTAGAGTCAACCTGACATCCCTGCTGGATATGCTCAGAAGTGTTGCTCCCGTATTAGTAAACAGGATTGTCTAGGGGAAAATATAGAAAAAGTACCAACAGAGGTTCTCAGTATATAATCTCCAGGATCACTTGTAGAAAGTTCTGGTGATCTTGAGACAAAATCTGAATATCAATTTGAAATCTTGCCTTATTGAAATGACATACATTAATTTATATATTCAATCTCTTCTACTATCACACACTGCTTTAATTTAAAACGAAAGCTTTATGTGGATAGATATTTTGCTTCCTCATATGTTTGTGCACCATGTACATACAGGGCCTAAGGAGGCCAGAAAAGGGAATCAGATTCTGTGGGACTGGAGTTCCAAAAGGTTGTGAGAGTCATGTGAATGGTTGGAATTACTGTGGTCTATGGGAAGAGCAGTCAGTGTTCTTCCCCAGTGACCCAACTCTCCAGCCCCTCATCAGCATTGATTTTTATAGAAAATGCTAAAACCCCATACGGTTGAGGGATTTTACCTACAAATTGTTGGGAACCCTAAAAAGCAATACTACTTTGAGCTTGAGAAACTCCTTTAATGTGCCCAGTTATCCTGAAGTCTTAAAGATTGGTTTCCACTTTTATAAATACAGGATTTCTGCTTTTCACAGAATCTGGGATGTAGTGGAGAATAGACAAGATAGGAGCCGAGTGGTCATTTTGATTTGGGTAGTAATGATTTCTGCCTACTAATTCTTCAGCTGCACCCAATAATACACCCTAGGAAGAGGACAGCATTTGCTCCTCAAGCTTTACACTGCTGGCCAAGAATCCAAGTCTCCACGAGACGCCATGCCATCTGACAGGCTAATTCCATCATTTCTTGTCCTAAGACTCTTAAGAAGTTCCCCATTAAACTCCACATTTTACAATTTGATTGTTCTTGTTTTTTTTTTAATTCATGGACAGTATTATGAGAATCCAACTGACCCTTCCATGCTGTGCATATATGTGAGGCAGGGCAATGTCTAAATAATGTAATTGGGTTCTGGGGATGGGGAAAATCAGACTATTTAGAAGCCATCAGTTAGAGGCAAACCTTCTGCCTGGGCTAGATTAGGTAATACCTACTGACAGATGTTTCAGTGGATCTTTCAGTACTGTATGCCAATACCAATGCTGGGAGGGAGAGAGAAAGACCTTCACCTCCTGAAGTCAATGTGTTTCAAAATATGCTCAGGGGAGCATAAACACTAGATGGTCGTGTTTTGTTTTCTGTTTTGTTGGTTTCTTTGAGACAAAGTCTCACTATGTAACCCTATCTAGCCTAGAACTTGATATATAGACTTGACTAGAAATCACAGAGATACCCTTGTCTCTATTTCAGAAGAGCTGGGATCGATAGAATGTACCGTAGCACCCAGATAACACTGATGATCTTAATGACACTTCATTTGGTTTTTCAAGGCAGGGTTCTCTATGTATCCTTAGCTAGTCTGAAACACTGTATGGCAGGCTGGCCTCAAACTCAGAGATATGCCTGCCTCTTCCTCTCAAGCGCTGGGACTAAAGGTGTGTGCCACCACCACCTAGTCCTTAATGGTACTCTCATTCTGTAAACAGCAACATCCCTTGCCAGCAGTGACTTGGCACTAGAGTCCATTCCTGTGTCCTATCAGAACTCCTGATATGACATATATGCCAAGCATGAAATGAGAGATATGGTAGTCTAGGGACACCAACTGCAAGATGCAGCCATTTCTTCCCTCATGGTTTAAATTTTGCCTAGTCCTTCTATAGACTCCATCTCTCTGACATAACACACCTGACTAAAGCAGGCATATCATGCAATTAAGCAGATATATTAGCATGTCAATCCTGGCCATCAGTGACTCTGAAGTGAGGCTAAATGAATCCCTCGGAAGCCTGAAATGTGAATGTCTCAACTCTTTCTGGCATAACCCGTGTTGCTTTATCAGTTCAGAAGTCAAATGAACTGTGGTTAAAGGAAATTGCTGGCAACTGGATAACGTCTTCTCATGTAAAATAAGCGCATATATGTATGTATGTAATATATGTGCACATGTTACACATATGTAAAAGTTTTTACTCTGTGAGCATATTATGTCATTTAATACCTAACCCTCAACTTCAGGACCACTACGGAAATAATCAGAAGAAAAAGAGACACAGTGTCTCTGGAATTTTATTGCTGTGATGAGCCCCCATGTCCGTGGTAACTCTTAGAAAGAAAACATTTAATTGGCATGGCTTGCTTACATTTTCAGAGCCCCAATCCATTATCATCATGGCAGAAAGCATGGTGGCAGGCAGGCAGATGTGCTGATGGAGCTAAGGGTTCTTACATCTTGACTCAGAGGCAACAGGAAGTCGACTGTCACACTGAGTGAAGTTCAAGAAAAAGATCTCAAAGTCCACCCTCACAGGAACACTTCCTTCAACAAGGCCACACCTTCTAATAGTGCCACTCCATTTGGGGGCCATTTTCTCTCAAGCCACCACACTCGGGAAGAGAGAATGTGAAGAAAATAATAGTATGTCCTTCTATATACCTGAGATGACCCATGAGTGAGCCTACCTCGGGGATAAGGGGATGACGCCCATCAATCTTGAATCCACAAAAATTGAACTATCTGTTTTTTTTAACAGGCGTTTTACGTGGCACTAGAGATGGCTCAGTGGTTATGAGCACTTGCTACTCTTGAAGACCCAGGTTCAGTTCCCAGCTCCCACATGGTGGCTCACAGTTATCTGTAACTCTAGTTCCTGGGGATCCAGTGCTCTCTTTTGGTCTCTGCAGGCACCAGGTGCACAAATGCACAGACATACACGAAGGCAAACACTCATACACATAACTTAAATTGCAGATAGTTGTGAGGTGTCATATGAGTAAGGGACACCAAACCCAGATCCTCCAGAAGAGCAACAAGAACTCTTAACCACTAAACCATCTCTTCAACCACATAAATAATTCTTTTTATATAAAAAAAAATACCTGGACACACCCATTAACTTTCTTTTCCCAAGTGTCCTTAAAACTATGGTATAGAATGTAGGTGGGGAAGTAGTCTCTGACTGGATCAAGCAAAGGAAGTGACCACCTACCTCCCAGCAAAGGAAAGGCACCTAAGACAATGATGTATTGACTCTAGCTAGCCTTTGAGGAACATGGGAATGCTGCCTTCCACGCATCCTGACATGCAAGAATACACAAGGACAGATCAGAACCATAATTATCCAAAGTCTACATACTTAATGGGTGTTATTCTAAGTGGATAGTTTTTAACTATACAAAAGCTAAATGTTGTCTGAGAATTTCAGACAGAGACGGTTATTGTTGGCAAAAGAGTAGTCATACTAGCGTGGGTGCATAGTAGAAATACACAGAGAGAAAGGAAAGAAGAGGTGTGTGAACATGGTAATGGCAGTGAGTCTGGGAAGCATAGCACTGTAGTTACTACAATAAAATGCTAACGCTGCATAGTATTGGCCTACCAGAAATACAAAAGTGGATCAAATACATCGGGGCAGCACATGAAACCATGACCCTGAAAGTTGACTGCATTTGGAAAACACTTCAAGATAGGATTCAATACACAGGAAATAAAAGAAAAAAATGCCACAGCATTAAGGGAGAGCTTCTGCCAAACAAAGGTGTGCTAACTGATCTTGTAGAGATAATGGGATTACATTAGTGAGGTACAAAGATATGCTAATTGATCTAGTAACGATGATTGGGTTACATTAGTGAGGCACATGTCTGGATATGTGTGTGAGTGTTCCAAGAGATATTTTGATCACAAGAGCTCTGATCTAACCAATGGTTCAACCTGTTGATTAATTCAAACTTTGAACAGGCTATTGGGAAGTGATAGAGTGTGGAAGATGGAGCCTGATTGGAAGAAGCTATTGGGCATGTATCTTTGATGGGTATTCCTTGCCCAGCCATTTTTCTCTTTGACTCTTGGTTACTATGAAATAAACAGCATCTACCCCACTCCCATACCCTTCTTCCATGATTTTTTTTGTCTGTCACAAACATGAATACCCTGGAGTCAATTGGCCATGGAGAGAGACTATTAACCAAAGAGGCTCTTTCCTCACTTAAATCATTTTCTCTTGGTACTGGTCATAGCAACAAAAACACAAACCTATAGAATAGGAAAATATGTTGGTCAAAAGTTCCTCTGACAGCAGACTAGTACCAAGAACATCTACGGAACTAAATGAACTAACGGATAAAACAGTGGTAATGAGCGGAGTAGATAGCTCGAAAAAGAGGAAACACAAGTTGCCAGCAAGCATATGATGAAAAGACTGAATATTATTAGCAATAGGGTAAATGCAAAGCAGAACCGCAGCAGGATGCCAGGCTGTGGTATCTTAGGATGTCAATTGTAGAAAAAAAAAAAAACAACACTGTCAACAAAGTGAAGAAGAGGGAACTCTGGATACTGTTGGCTGTAAGGTGAATTATCACAACCATCATAAACAACATAATGGGGGGTGTAAGAGGAAGCCACTTGTTGCTTCCTGGGGCTAGCTTAGACCTGAAACTGTATCAATTAAATCACTGCTTGGCCCATTAGCTCTAGCTTCTTATTGGCTCTTATATGTTAATTTAACCCATTTCTATTAATCTGTTTATCACCATAGGGCAGTGGCTTACAGGCAAAGTTTCAGCATGTCTAACTCTGGCAGCAGCTCTATGGCATCTCTCTTACTCCACCTTTCTTTTTCCCAGCATACAGCCTAGTTTCCCTGCCTACTTCTCTTCTTCCTTGCCATAGGCTCAAAGCAATTCTTTATTCATTAACCAATAAAAGCAACACACAGACAGAAGGACCTCCCACACAGGGGGGTCTTCATATTACTAAATGTGAATCTACCACGTGGTCTAGAGAACTCACTTGTGGGCACATCTCCAAAATAAATGAATAAGCATAGTCAAATAGCTAATCAAAGAGATGGTAGGCTACCAGCTTTTGAAACCCCAGTGCCACTCTCCAAGAGATGGTAGGCCACTCCAGTAGTCAAAATCCCAGTGTCACCTTCCAAGAGATGGTAGGCTATCCCAGCATTTGAAATCCCAGTGCCACCTTCCAAGAGATGGCAAGCTACTTCACAAGACTCAATGAAACCTCTTGATCCAGCCAACCTGACCTATGTGACTGTGAAGTGACCCTGTCTCAAGTTGAAGTGGAGTACCAAAATGTGAAGATTGTCCTCTAACCTTCACAAGCATACACACACACACACACACACACACACACACACACACACACACCCCAGAACCTCCACACACTCCAACACCCATATATTATACATCTCTCTCTCACACACACACACACTCACATGCACATATGCCAGCAATAGTAACAACAGCAAAATATAAGTATAAAAAGAAGAGAAGCGCATGTCTTATACTGCTGCAATAGTTGAGATATTATCCTGGCAAAAACTGACATTAAGTCCACTACTAAAGGTTGAAGTTTGACCTTTTATAAACCTCAGCAAATGACGAAGACGTAGTTTAAAGGAAGTACTTCTATCTTGCTCAATCCTGGAATTTCTAGGGAATAGCGTGGGACTTGATTAACATGGATGTCTTAAAGGTAGCTGTTAGCGAACACACAGTGAGACTGTAGACATATTATTTAGTAAAGTATTGCTGGATTAATTGGCATGGGTGGGGAGGAAGGAAGTTCTAAGGAACACTCAACTTGCAGAAGGCCAAATACAACTGGGAGCTGTGCCAAATATTCACATTCTTGAGAAACCAAAACTAGAGCAAAGCCATGTCAACTGCTAATGAAGGGGACATTGAATAAAATGCAATCGACATGCTGTATTGTTTTCCATACACCTGGTGCACCTGGAGTGGAGCTTATGAACCCTGAATGTTACAGCGGTTGACATTTTAATATTTTAATGTATATGAAGGCCAGTGGTTGATACATGGCTAGGTCTGATTCTCATAATTAGGCTGGGTCCAGCCCAGAAAATGATATGACTCCTTGAGTGTGCATGTATATAGGTGGGGGTAACATGTTTGCTTGTGTATCTGTCAATGTATGTGAACATGTGTGCATGAAGGTTCATGTATAGATGTGAGTATGTGCATGGTCACCCAGTGTTGATGCTGAGTGCCTTCTCAGTTACTCTCTGCCTAAATTTTTAGAATCTTTCATAGAACATGGAACTCACTGATTCAGCTGATTTCTAAGGATCTGCCTGTCCGTGCCTTCTCTCATGCTGGCTTACAGATGTGTGCCACTGAACCTGGCTTCTATGCAGGTGCCAATGATCTGAAACAGAAACCATTATTCTAAACAGTAAATAAAATATAAATATAGCACGATTAATAAAAACCCAGAGACAGATACTGGGGTTCAACCTGAAAGTCAGAAAAGCAAAATAGCCAGTCAGTGGCTCTTACCTCTACTTTAGTTCGAAATGGTGATCCTGCCTCCAGGAATCTCAGAATGAGACTGTGAGTGAGAGCTGTCTCCTCCTGTCTATAAAATGGTTCCTACTGAATCAAATTATTTCTTAATGCTCCTGTGAGCACAATTCTGGTTGGCTCAGGAACTGAACATCAATCATTGCTTCTTTCATACCCAAAGCCCTCAGTACTGCCTGTTCATCCTCTATTGCCTGCCAGTTGCTGTCCTTCATGGGACCTCATCTGGTAATAACCATGTGTCCTTAATGATTTCTATGAACACGCCCCTCAGAGACTGATTTCCATTTTAGTTGCCTTCTTTTCATCCAAGGATTTGTGTAGATGTTCTACATTAAGGAGAAGTCAACACAGCTCGAGCAAACAAAAGTGATTCCATCTGTTAGCTTACAGTTTAAGGTAAGAACAATACTAGAAGTTTGTCTCTCTACCAAGTATCTAAAAATATACAAAGCAGAGCTGGCTTGCTTGACAACACAGCCATGGACAAATTTGGGCAGTGTTATGGAGGCTTTGGAAAACAAAAGCTGTGGTGTCATGATTTTCAAAGCGCTGACTCTCCCCATTCTTCTATCTCTTCTTTTCCTGTTTGTTCATAAACTTGGTAATCATTTGAAGTCATCCTAAGCATTTCTCATTTCTCACTCACCCGATGAGATGAATACTTGCGGGAAGTTTATTGATAAATGTCCCTGGAGTGACCTCACTGGCGGAGAAGGCAGAGGCCAGGAGACTAGCTAAAATGCTGTTCAACCTAGATCTATTAAAATCCCATATTTTGATGGCCTAGAAGCAAGAGTGTCTACACCAATCTGCCATTACTCATGAGTTGGGGGGGGGGGGTTGGGTGGTTAGAGGACGACTCAATAAGGCAACACCATTAAAATTAGCAGCATCGGGGTAAATGGGATCTGATATCCTGAGGGAACCTGCATAAGAACGCATAACATTCCTTATAGGGCTGCTTACCGAGCGGGGCTATGGTCTCTCATTTTCAAGTTGAGTATTGAAAAGCGATGCTGTAGAACACTGCACATAGCTAATCATGTTCAGTGGGATATGTGTATTGGAGTCCTTCCTATATGTCCTTGACCAAATATTGACAAATATTGACAAATTATGAGACGACCTAGGTTCCCCAAGAATTGATAGGGCATTCTTGGTGGGAGGTCAAGGGGTTAGGGTGTGTCATCTTCTTTATAACCTTCAGAGCTGGGAGGCTGAAGTGATGCTTAGCTGAATGCCCAAAAACCATCAAAAAAAAAAAAAGCCAAGTATTAGAACCGGTGCAGATCTCTGGAGGGGGAGGACAGAAATGACCAGGAAAAAGGAAAATAAAATGAAAGTTGCCTACACAGCCCCATATTTTCTCTGATCTGTCCCTGGCACCCTCAAGAGAGCGTCATTTGCTCCTCCTGCTGTCATCAGCAGGCAAAGGCTGTGGTTCTTTATGTCAGAAGTAAACCATGGAACAAAGATACAGAAACTAATGACTTAAACAATCAATAGTGGAATTTCATTGAATATTTACCCGTGAAGAGTTAGTTTCAAGTATAGAGCGTGAAGAGCTACTGGATTGGTCTGTTTGCACATGAGCATCAACGCAGTGTTCCCACTGCCTAGAATGAGGAATTTTCCCAATAAGAACACGTGCTTCCCAATAAGAACACAACAGTATGTGCCTATGTCCCACTATAGAGTTTTTTGCTTTGTTTGTTTGGGATGTGTGAGAAAGGGGTTCAAGACAGGATTTTTCTGTGTAGCCTGTATGTCCTGAAACTCACTCTGTAGTCTAGGCTGGCCTCAAACTCAGAGAGAGATCCACCTACGTCTGCCTCCTGAGTGCTGGGATTCAAGGTATGGCCCCCCATTATCTAGCTTGAGTTTTTATATCTAATGCATATATATTGCGTACCTGACAAATTAAGTGTATTATGTCAGACACAGTCCTGACATACTTTTTTTTCAGGAAGAGACAGAAAGACTTTACACAACTTGCCCTATGCCAACCTGGCAAGTGAGTGGCAGAGCTGTGGTTCAAACCTAACCTGATCTCTGTGGATTTCAACTATTTAACACATCCTTTGTGAGATTATTGAGACCATATGCTGGCCAGGCATCATGCCCTTGATATAAAGGCTAGGTAACGTGGAAATGATGAAATTTAATTGTGTCAGTTCCGAGAATTGCAGTCCAGGGTGAAAGTGCCAGCTGGTCTAACGTCTGATGAAGACCTCTCTCTACTTCCAAGATACCCATGGCTATGTTCTCATCCAGAGCAAGAGAGAAAGGCAACTAGGGAAAATTACTTCCACTAAACACATATTTAAAAAACACCTCATGGGGCTGGAGATATGGCTCAGTGGTTAAGAGCACTGACTGCTCTTCCAGAGGACCCGGGTTCAATTCCCAGCACCCACATGGCAGCTCACAACTGTCTGAAGATCCAGTTGCAGGGGATCTGACACATTCACACCAATGCACATAAAAAATAAAGTTAAATAAACCATAAAAATATTTAAAAATAAATAAATAAATAAAAAACACCTCATGCAATGGATGAAGACAAAGCCCTTGGAACTCTACAAGCTACAGCTATTCACAGTGTTGCATTGGAGATTAAGCTTCCTTGTGAATTCAGGAAAATGCACCACCATTTAAGCCATAGAACTAAGTTCAGATGTGCTGAAGGATTTTCATCTATTTTTATCTTATGGAAACTGTTTGGGTTGGCCCCAAATTAGAAGTTTATGTCCAGGAGTAAAATATAGGTCACATACTCTGTTACTTCATCACAGCTACTATGGTTCTTAGCTCTAAACTATGTGGGGTGTGAAGCTGTGCCCTGGAGAATCACTCCAAAGATCTCAAGGAAGCGAGCGTGAATCCAAGCCCAGAGAGCTATTTCTATCTCTGACCTAGTTAGAAAAGGAAGAGGGTGGAGTGGAAATGGATGGAAATATTTTCGGTTCTGCATGGGCTGTCTTTAATATACCTAAAGAAGTAGCCAGCATCTAGTCAGGGATCATTCTCTGATTAATCACTGCTACCAGAAATCACAAATGTATATAATACTACCTAGTAATTCTCACATTTATTTTAGAAATATTTATTATAGTTGTTTGGCTATCTTTGCTTTCCTCATTACAATATTGTTTTCATCAAATCGGCATTCATGGTTTTCTATTCTCTGAAAGGCATTTGTCTAGTTTGTGCTGTTGTGCACTGACCTTTGAATGATTCATAATTAAACTACTGAAGGCTGCTCCCTTATTTTCCTGTCTCTGAGTTAACAAATAACTGCTAGAAAAGTCTGTGACCTATAAGGAAGAATGCTAAAAAGCTTACAATCATTAGTGAATAATGTTCTCTTCTGTAAAGCCACCAAGCGTTAAGTGTCCTGTTCTAAGAGAAAGTGAATAACAGGGATAAAATATGATTTTCCTGTATGTCTCAATTTAATCTGAGTCTTAAATTACATGTTAAATCTAAGTCCCTGTTGATTATATTTAACATGTATCCACCAAGAACAACTATTTTTCTCCAGACAGAGATTCAGAATGGGCAAGAAGCTCACAGTTACGTGGCTAAACCAGACATATAAATAAATGAATTTAAATCCACTTTGGAAGTTGCAAGAACAAACAATGCACACAGAAGTGTTTACTTCTGTGATAATGTCAAAGAAATGCCCAGAAGGCCAAATTTTCTTATTATGGATTCAAATGATAGCATGATAGCATTGACCATATAAACAACTCTTATTTATCTATCATTCACCAGAAGGGGATCTGTCTTCTCCAAAAGAATAATTCATGTGAAGGCCTTATTTCAGCTCAGAGCATTCCTCTTCGTTTTTAGATTTTCCACACCCAATATACTGTGTGCACAGGCACTCACTAACATTTATCATTGAATATTTATAGGAAAGGTATTCCTAAAATGATGCACTGAGATACCTGAGTTGGCATGGGAGGAAGATTAGAAAACTTCCAAAACAAGTCAGTGGAAGGATGTTTCAAGAAAGAGATAAAGGTGGTATGTGCAAAACGATGGAAGCATTTGGGCTTGGTGTTGGGGTGTAAAGACAGCAGATGAGCTTTGGGGAGACTGTGATGAAAACAGGAAAAGAAAGAGGATAGACCATGAGCAATGCATTTTAATCAGGTTAAGCTTTTGCCCATAGTCGCGTGATAGCAAGTCACAAAATCAGATTAGCTGGATGCACAAAAAAGATTAATATTTTCTTTAATTCTTTAAAACCTTACATTTTCACAATGAGATTTTTTGTTTGTTTGTTTGCAAGGAATGGGAGCTTACACTAGCTGTGAAAGAGAGTTATATTCCAGCAATAAACAGAAAAAGAAGAAAGGAATGTCAACAGCCAATGAGATAACATGGAGGATAGTGAGATGTCACCCATGACTGGCAAGAGCAGTTTGGTGAATTTGATAACAGAAAACTGAGGATTAATAGAAATACAATTGCTTGCTGGGGAAGAGAAGTCCAAGAACTGATAATGGGCTGCATTTTCCAAAAATTAGGAAAGATAAAGAAGCATCCATGTCAATGGATGGTCAGGCTCTATACTTCAGAAAATGAATCAAAAACAAAAACAAAAAAAACACTCATGGGTAGACTTACACAGACACATGCCACACCTGAGCTCACGTGTCAAATGGGAATCTGATATTCTTTTGGATGAGAAACAAAAGAGGAACAGAAATGAAAGAAACCACAGTTTTCAGGAGTTTGCAGCTGTGGCAAAGCATTGAGCAATTGTGAACGAGAGGTCAGCCAAAGCACCCGTGGCACAGTAAGGCCCTAAGGTCACTTACTGTATGTGCTATGGATGTGGCGAGCCTCTTTCACATATAAAATGAACTGGGGAAACATAAGGCCTACGGACTTGCTTTGTACTGCTCGGGATAAATAGCACTACATTCCATATTCAACCTGAATCTCACAGGGCCCCCAACACTCCACAGGGGCACTAACTTCAAATTGTGATTAGAAAATCTAGAACTGTCTTGGAAGCCAACTTGTTTGCAGAGACAACATTGATTCCCTAGACATGGAGATGGAAATTCTGTATATACACACGAAGGGGGTTTTATTGGTGTCTATTTGGGAGAGAGACAGAACAACAGAAGGAAAGATGTATGTATGATGTGTGCTGAAGTGCAACAAGCCTGAAGATGATTGATGTTACCAATTAGAATTAGTGAAAATATATTTTTATGGAAATATAATTCAATATATATTCAGTAAAATTATATTGAAATATAATGGAAAGACAAACATACCAGCATTCATATATGATATGTAGGTAGATGGTCAATAGATAGGTAATGATAGACAGACAGGTAGGTGACAAATATTTAGACATTAGAAATGTGAAAATTTAATAAAAAAAATAAAAAATTAGAAAAAAAAACAAAGGATGAAATGCTTTCGAGACAAAAACAGAGTGTGAGAATATGTTAATGACCTGAACTATAGAACTGGCAAAACTTGATGAAACTTTTCTTTAAATCACATTTTACAGCATTGTGTTTACTGGGATTTTTGTTTGGGAGGAACGGAAACTCATGAGTTATTTTAGAGAGTTATGTGCAAAGACAGGCACAAAATGAGACTGAAAGGCTCCAACTTTTCAATGTTCTTGAAAGAAAAAGAGAAAGTATGAGGATCTAATGTGTTAGATAAAGCACTGCTCTCATTTTATATTATCACGAGATGTCTCTTATTTCTGTAGGCATATCCAAAAATCTGCTGACCATAAAACAAAAAGGTTCTTACTTAGTTAGCTTGCTTATCAAACAATTTACAGAAAGACCTAATGAAAAAGGAAGGTTTGACAAGGCAGCATCTTTCTGCAAAGCTGTAGCGTGCTACAACAAATGGCATCATAAGTTCAAATGCCAGTGGTTTTATCCTCAGATGAACTGCAATAAATTTCCTGAAATCACTCCCTGGAATTTGGAATTGGTAGGAAATGGAATTTTAATTAAAGGAAGAATCTAGTCCCATGCACTACACTAGAATGGAAATCAGAAAGCTTATTTTTGTTTTGAACGGCTACAAAACGGGAGTAAAGCAAACTGACATTTCTGAGAGCTTATAATGTGTCAGAGAGTGTAGCAGACAATTTTAGTTTAGCATGAAGGTTAAGACTCAGAATATTCCAATAAAGAAGAGTTGTTAAATAGACAGATTTCAAAGGTAAAGGTTTTGAAGAAATGTTCCCATTGAATGAGTTTCCCAAAAGGGCTGGTACGGATACAGAACGGCACACACTTCTAACAGCCTAATAGTCCAACGTAGTAAACAAGTGTAGTATCATTCCGAATACAGCTGCAGACACACAGTCCTGTCTCAGGGTTCCTATTACTCTATCAGTAACCCAGATGTTTGCCCACGTTCTCTCCCGATGACTCGGGGAAACATTGGCTCTGTTTATGCATCTAATTTGTTACAACCCAAATGACATTTTCTATAGGTTTTAAGTTCAATTTAAGGGTATACCTGATCAGAAAATTATGTGTGGTTCTGTAGCTAATCATTAATTACTCAGCTACAAGTGAGTATGTAATAATACAAGCAAGAGTAATTACACATAGGCATAACATTTCGAAGTGTTTACATAGTAATTGGTATAAGGTGCATTCATAACGTACACTAGCAACTATTTTTGTTGCAATTTTTGTGTATATGCTGTTTTGTTTGTGTAGGTGTACATGTATGAATATGTGTGCAAACATGTGTGTACACATGCATGTGGAGGCCATAAAACAGTCTTGGAGTCTTTGCTTCCCTAGTGCTGAGATTGCAAGTATGAGTCACCGTATTTGCTTTTAAAAAAAAAATCTAATGATTAAATATAAGTCTTAATGTTTGCAAACCATGCAATCTATCTTTCCAGGTCTTTATTACAAATTTTGATCTGATATTCTTGGACAAACATCATCAACATAGAGCATGGGTTCTAGAATTTTGCAGGACACAAATTACTTGACAAACATTGGACCAAGGTAGGCCTATCAGAGATAAGCAGACTATTCAGGCCACTGGTTACACTATTCTGGCAAAGTCTATCAGTTTTATTACCTAAGAGTTTTAGGTGCATTTTATTATTTACTTCTTTATGTATTATATACTTATTTATTTTTTCCGATTATTGATAGCAATCGATTGATCTATTGATGCATTGATTGCTTAGAGCCAGACGGGACTCGAACCCGGGTCCTCTGGCGGAGGAATGTTAGGCGCTCTTAACCTTTGAGCCATCTCGCCGGCTGTTTATACTAATTTATTTTATATACATGGGTGTTTTACGTGCTTGTGTCTCTGTACACCATGGGCATGCCGACTCCAACAGAGACTAGATGATCCAGTGAGACAAGAGTTACAGATGATTATAAACTGCCTTGTGGGTATTAGGAATTGAACCTGAAACATCTGAAAGAGCAGTCAGTCTTCTTAACTGCTGGGCCATCTGTCCAGGCCTTCTAGGTGATTTTAGACGTCTCTTCAAAGTTGACTGGTATTGCCTGTATAACCATAGCATCAGTTCACAGCATCAATGCCAAAGTAACAACTCGTGGTAGATCTGCCACACTCCAGCTAATAGTTTGTTTTTAAGACACACCATAGTTTTCATGTAATATATAGCTTAAAGTTTTAAATTTTTATAAACATAACAATCTATAACCAAAAATTGTATTATAAACCAGGCCATACTGTCTGTCCTTTGTCAAAAAAAAAGAAGAAGAAGAAGAACTTAGGTGGTTGAGCCTCATGAATGAAAGACTATCTCTTGCCAAGCTTGACGCCCACTCTGAACAGATCCAAGCTTTGACGGCAAGATAAAACATTTGGAATGTTGTGATCCCATACCCATAAGCAAACTGATCTTCCTCTTCAGGAGGGTAAAACTAATATTAAGCCTCATTTGAAAATCCCCAAAGATTTTGTTCAGCCACCACCCATCTTCTTCAGATGAAAAGCTGGAAGAGTAAGAATAAATATATCCAAACATCTGGTTTTCATTTCCTTGAAAATGTACATTAACTTCTCCTAAGCTCAGACCCAGGTCTTTTGAAAAGGGTGAAGAATTATATGAAGCCAAATTGTGTACCTCTTGGGATTGTGGCAAACGGTTCTGACTTCCTATGTGCACATGTGTACACAATATTGTGATTGTACCTCATTTCCTAGAAGTGTTATATTAAGAAATGAAAGGACTTGGAAGCCTCGAGAGAGTTAGGGTATGGTCATCAGTATTTTTTAAACCCTCCAATGTCTATGAGTAACTTAGGTTGGAAACCTCCCCTAAGGTGAGAATTGGTGTGTGAGAATGATGCAGGGAGGTCTAACCTCGGCTCCTTCCACTGCAGCCCACACCAGAACCCTCCAGCAGGACTGACCACAATCACAAAGGTTTGCCCTGCTCTGCAGTATCAAATATAGGAGCCCTTAGTCACATGCAGCTACTGAGGACTTGAAATACGCCTAAGACTAAAGCAATGAATTTTCATTTTATTTCCTTTCAATCACCGTTAATTGAAACTAAATCCCTTCATAGCCACTAGAGTGGACACCACAGTAACACAGAGAATAATTAAATCCTTGAATAGATTGGAAGTATTCTTTAAGTACGTTTTTGGAGTAATAACACTCGTGGCTAATTCTTAACACTTGCTAATCCCTGAATACTTCACCTGCTTATTTCTCACATAACCAGCTCCTACCATTTTTCATTCCCTAAGTGTGAGTTAATTGTTCTAAGGACCAGAAGGGAGGACTCAGTGATGAACATAAGGATGTGCACTGCACACAGGACCAGGGAACACAGGAGATGATGGAATGACGGATGAACGTGCTTGGTATATCAGATGGGTACCTGCACACAAGCAAGATGCAGCAAAGCATCACATGGGTCTGGCGAGGACAATGGGATCCTAAGGACCAGAAGGGTCTTGAACATCAGGTTGTCCGTGACCTTGGTGAGCTCCTACACCTGACTTGTGAGCTTGGTGAGTCTTCTGAGGTGGAACAAAGAGGAGTGCAAACATAACAAGCTGTGTGTGATCACAGTGATCACACAGGAGTGTCTACAAGGGAGGAATAGCTTGCCTTGCTTTGCAATCACACTTAACAATTCTTTTGCTTGTCTCTCACAACATACATCTTGCCTGTTCAACAGTAGTGCGCAGATCTAAACCCCCCCCCCAAAAAAAACCAGCACTTTACCACCTCCTGTCATTTCCGCACTGATCCAAACTGCTGTCATGCTGTCCTGGGGGTTTTGCCCTTGTTTTCTCTTTGCTTGTTTTGTTTTGGTCCTTGCTGTGTTGTGATCTATTTCGAAAGAAATATTCCTTAACATTAAGTCTGATGATTACATCCCTTTGCTAAAAATCCTCCACTGACCTTCCCCTCTGAATGAAATACCAGTCCTATATGTGGACTATCTATTAAATCTGACCACATCTCCCACCATGTTCTGCTACTGTCTCCTCATTTTACATAAGTCAGTTGCCTGAACACACCGGGGAAGATTTTGCTCCAAAGTTCTTCTGCTCTAACCCATTTATTCTTGCTTCCTACCACACAGGAATGTCAAAAACTACCCTGTTGTGGAATATTAGTTTAAGATGTGTTATGTTCATTTATGCTGTGGGACATTTGTTTAATGGTGCAAAGATGTGTTGCCTTCTTTTGTGTTGCAGTTATTTAACTCTGTGAAGCTGTGCTACTTTGCCTGTCTAAAACACCTGATTGGTCTAAAACAGTTGAATCGCCAATAGCTAGTCAGGAGAGAGAATAGGCAAGGCTGGAAAGCAGAGAGAATAAATGGGAGGAGAAATCTAGGGAAGACAGCAAGGAACATGAAAAGGAGAAGGAGAGGAGAATCCCAGGGACCAGTCACCCAGCCACACAATTAACCATGAAATAAGTAGGAAAGAAACATATAGAATAAATATAATATAGAGACAAAAATATAGAATTAAAAAGGTAAGTAGCCCAGAGGCAAAATGTAGTGAAAGAGAAACAAGATAATTTAAGTTAGAAAATCTGGCTAAAAGAAGCCAAGCTAAGGCTGGACATTCAAAAGAAAAAGCAAGTCTCTGTGTATTTATATGGGCCCCCCAAAGAGTAAATAAATAAATCAACCAACTACATTTAACCTTTCTAGGTAAGCTTTATATTGAATTTATGACTTGTGATATTACAACACTTGGAAGTTGGGTTGGGGGATACAATCAATATTTTAATAATTCATGGTCTCATAGCATGGTAAGCACCCATATAAAAAGAGGTATAGAAATAGGACTCCTTTTTCCTTTTCATTTTTTAAACACTATCTTTTTTCATTATACATACCAATCCAAGTTTCCACTCCCTCCCCTCCTCCCATTTCTTCCACCTATCCCCCCTCCCCAGCCCCATCCACTCCTCAGAAAGGGTAAGGCACACTACTTTAGGGAAGATCCAAGGCCCTCCCTACTATATCTAGGCTGAGCAAGGTATCAGGCTGAGAATAGGCTCCCAAAAAGCCAGTACAAGCAATAGGGATAAATCCTGGTGCCACTACCAGTGGCCCCTCAGTCTGTCCCAGCCATCCAACCGTCAACCACACTCAGAGGGACTAGTTTGGTCCTATGCTTGTTCCTTCCCTGTCCGACTGGTGGAGAAACAGGACTCTTTATCCCTAGCACTGTAGTACATGAGGCTATAACCAGGACCGCTATTTGCAAACCAGAAAAAGACGACTTGTTAGAAACCGGATCTGCTTAGAATTCCCAATCACCAGAGCTATGAGAATCATTGTTGGATTGTAAAATACAATTTGTTCCAGCAGCCTAGGCAGACAAAGATAGATCTTCCTTGTCTCGTTGTTGATCTTCTTATTTTCCTGTGCTGGGCCTACCTGTCCCCTGCTATGGTCCCCACCACAATGCTCATGGACTCACTCCTTGAAACTGTAAGCTTCCAATAAATATTTTCCTGCACAAGTTACCTTGGTCCTAGTGTCTTATCACCACAATAATAGAGTAAGACAAACACAAAGGTACATACATCAACATTTATATATCTATATATTGGAGGTTCGTTATACAGAATTTGTATAAAGCATTGTACAGTCTGAGAAGTCTGAAGAGCAGTAACCAGTCACCATACTCCCAGGCCTGGGTCTGCACTGACGGTAGGACATACACTGGCCTTGCCTAGTACAGTCTCACAAACCTCACCTACTCAAGTTACCCCCTTATTTCCAGGCTTAGTTCCTATCATGCAGCTCCTTCAGCGTCTCAGACTGCAGCAGGCTAGCATCTCACGTCAGACAGATAACCAATGAAAGGAGTCCACAGACCAAGGTTTCATCACAAGAACACAAGCGCATTAAAGGGCAAGGAACTCACCATGCCTATTAAAACATTCTCTAAAGAGAACCACCCACAAGAACCTCAGAACACAGAACTGAAAGGAACAACCATAGAAAATGGTCTGAGAATTCAAGGATCTAAAGAAGACATGAATAAAAGCTCAAGAAATTTTGAGAAGTTAGTAATGAACTCCCACATGGTGTCTACTAAAGCACAAATGTATAGTTGTATGTAATGATGAAAACAGTGAAGGATTTCAAAACTGAAACTAGTAGAGATGGAAATATCGACAAGAACTTAAGCTGAAATGAAGATGGAATTGAAAAGCTCAATAACCCAATCATATAATTCAAGGGAAATCTTTACCAGGAGAATGAGTCAAGTAGAATTCAAAATATCCGAACCTGAAGATAAAGTAGAGAAATTTCACCACTCCAGCAAAGAATACTTTTTAAAATAATTATCTTTACTTTTTAACTTTAAGCGTATGGTGCTTTACCTGTATGTGTGTCTTTACATCGTTTGCCTACCTGGAGACCACAGAGGCCAGAAGAGTGCAGCAGTTTCCCTGAGACTCCCTAGAGACTGTTGTGAGCTGCTGTGAGGGTTCTGGGAATCACACCTGGATCCTCTGGAAAAGTAACAAGCACTGAGCCATCTCTCCAACCCTGAAAAGAATTTAACACACACAAAGAATATGCAGGAATATTAGGAATCCATTAGAAGATTGAGTCTTTGAATTACAAGCATAGAAGGAGAAGAATCTCAGTTCAGTGGCATCGACCACACCTACAATGGGAACATAGGAAAAAACTGTTTCCCACTAAGCAAAGACGCAACCACAAAGATATGAGAAACACACATAACACCAAACATGTAACACCAGAAAAGAAACTCCCCTCAGCATATCACAGTCAAAACACTAAATTTATGTAGAATAAAGAGTACAGAAAGCTGTGGGAGATGGGGAAGGGGGGGCATAAGTCACATAGAAGGAAAACTCATCAGAATAATAGCTGATTTCTCAGTGAGAACCTTGAAAGCCAGAAGAACCTGCAGCCATATACTCTAAGTTATAAGAGATCACAAATGCTAACCTATACTACTGTACTCAGCGAAACTATCTGCCATACTTTAAAGAGAAAGAAAAACTTCCCATGATGAAAATAGGCTAAAGTAATCGATATCCACCAAACCCGCCCTTCAGCGAATACTGGAAGCAATACTCCAGACGGAAAAGAGAAATAAGCACAGCCAAGGGACCATAGAAAGGAAATGAAACTATACTTAATAAAACACAGAACAGAACTGAGAACCCAAACAGAAAAAAGAAAGTAATTAGCATATATCTCTCATTAATAACTTTAAATATTTAAATAAACTTCAAATGCCTAATCAGAAGATACAGAGACACAGATATAGATATAGATATAGATATATATGTATGTATATATATATATATATTTGGTTTTTTGAAACAGGGTTTCACTGTAGTATTTTATAGCCTGTTCTGGAACTAGCTTTTATAGATCAGGCTGACCTCAGACTCACAGAGATCCGCCTGCCTCTGCCTCCTGAGTGCTGGGATTAAAGGTGTGTGCCACCACCGCCCGGCTAGATAAATATATTAAGAAACAAAATCCATCTCTCTGCCTCCTACCACCAGAAATCCATCTTGTTTTCAAGGATAGGTTCTACTTTAATCTAAAAAGACGGGGAAAATGTATTCCAAGCAAATGGGATCAGACTCAAGCAGGTCTCACTATCTTAATATATGATAAAATATATTTTTATTTTACTTAAAAAGAAAAAAATGTTATGGAGTGCTAGGGAGTTGGCTCAATCAATAAAGTGCTTGCCGTGCAAGGGTGAAGACATGAGTTTGGATTCTCAGTACCCACGAAAAAGCTGATGGAGATAGTGTGTCTATATACCTGCACTGGAGAGGAGACAGCCAATCTCTGATGCTTACTGTCTAGTCAATCAATAAACTCAAGATACAGACTCTCACTAGTAATTGCTTAAGCAATACTAAATGGTCAACCCTGAACATGCAAACATACAAGTTACATGATATAGACTGAGCAGGTAGTATTTAGGAGTGTGTGTGTGTGTGTGTGTGTGTGTGTGTGTGTGTGTGTGTGTGCGTGCGTGCACACGCGGATGTGTTTATATATGTGAATATAATAACAATTAATTATAAAAAAGTGCATGAATATGAAAGAGAGCACAAAGGGTGTTGGGGGGGGTTGAAGGGAAGAAAGGGAAGGGAGAAATATAATTATATTCTCTAAAAAACTTAAAATAAAAAACTGAGATGTCATCTTTTTGCAAAGAGACACAGCTGATCATAGGAAGATGGCACCTGTATGGCTTAGAACAGTGCTGAGCAACCCCAGTGAACAGAAGAGAGCTGAAAAGATACTACATACATAAGATAATACATTAATATTACCTAGGTAGATAATGTTAGGCTGTGGGACTTTAAGAATTCCCAGGTAAACCTTATACAAGGTGGTCTTATACAGTACACGGAGTCACTACCACGCTTTTGGCTTTGAATGGGTGTTTGTAGCAGATACAAAAAAGCAGCAAACACATAACAAAGCATCATCAAATTGCCGTTTATAACATCCAGGGAAACTCAGCAGAGGAATCCCTGCTAAAATGACTAAACAGGTAACCCTTCCCTATGGCAGCTTCTTATTCCAGCATAGGACAGGAAAAGAGTCAATTTTAAGGACTTTAAAGAAAAGAATGTTTAAAAATAAAAGGAGCAATTTCTAAGAAATATCACATATTAGTCTCTTCCATCAGATACTATAAAATGTGTTCAGGACAAGACTCAGATCTTTTATCTCCCCTACCTTGTAAGATTTTCTGTAAATGTTTTAACACTCACACACACAGTCAAAGTTTTATTTACACAAAGATGTCAGCTGTAGTCCAGTAATTTGATGGCACGGAGCGGTGACACTTTTCCCTTCGGAACAGTGACCCCTTTGCCCTTCATCCTTCATATTCTGTGCTTCAATTATTTAAGAGTGACCAGTTTCAACTGACTATGGGGCCGGACTCCAACCAATGGGGAAAAGACACTGCCAGCACCTGAGAATAAAATCCAATTAGACTTTATATCTTCTGTGTATATATGAAAATGTATGTCCTGTGAACATATACCCCCAAAACATATATGTGTGCACATGAACCTGTACATGCACAAACATGTACACACACTACAAAAAGAGGAAAAGTTTACAAACTATTAAAAATAAAACAGGGTGATTTTTCTCCCATCTCCCACATGTGAGCTGGTTCAATCCCCCTAGAGATCATCTTGGGGAAATCCTCCTGAATCCTTTTTGGTTGGGAGCTTACAAATATAAATTAGTTTCCAAATATTACAAAGTACTGATTTATTTTTAAAATATTAGTGACTTTTATAACACTACCCCTAAACCTTGAACAGCAACAATCAGCTGAACTTGGAAGCAGCTATTCAGTCCTCTTACAGGTGGCCCAGTTTTCTGTCCACCAAGCCCTCTTCACCCTTTCTTCATGAGCAAGTGTTAGGTTTTAATTAGCATCCAATCTTACAAGCATTTTTATTTTACCACACAAAAACATTTTTCTGGCCCTATCTTACAAACAAAAGTTCTGGGGATGAAAGGGAGATGAAAGGAAAGGTGGAACCAAATTGAAAGAAAATAAGAAAAATCATTATTTTTTTAGTTGAAAATAGCCACACGTGTTTGAACATGCACATTACATAGACCTAGGGGGAAAGAATTCAGAAGGGTTTTCAGCCTTGAGCTTGCTCTATTCAGACACGGTGAGTAGCTAGCTCACTTTAGAGATAGCAACCAAAAGCCACTGGCTTCCTGTTCGTTCCCCTTATCATCCAAAGATAGTGTGACTAAAGCTCCTAACCCACAGCACACAGACATCTGAGCTTAATGTCCCCAAAGCTGCTGTATCTCACACTTCCTCATCTCATAAAATGCACAGAAACCCCATAAACCACGTGTTTGATGAACCAGCATTGAGCTCTTCCTAGCAGATAACTTCGCCCAGGAGAACTGAAGCTCAGAGACTGTGCAGCAGGGAGTGGCCCCACTTTCCTTTAAAACAACCAGATTTGCTCTCCCTATAGTTTTCAGCAATAATTGTGTGACTAAATACACATAAGTGTAGACTTTATTAATATTTCATTTATAAAGTTCATAAAATCAAAGCCAATAAAGGTGAAAAACATGTCAAAGTAAAGTAAGTGTTATTTACTCAAAGTCTTAGATATGAAAGTTCTTAAATTGACTATTTTGATCAATAAGGAGAATTCAGGGCTTGCATTCAAATAAAGACTGCAGATGTTTATCAAACTGCCATCCCAATTCTAAACCCTATTTAACAAGGTCAAATGTAACATTTGGTTTTATTTTGTTAGCCTTTTCTAGGCCTTTCATGCAGGGATATTTCGTTCATTCCAGAATAATACAGAGCTCCAAAATTTCAGTAAACCTAGATTCTAGGCATGCCACATTCTCTTGTCTATCCAGAAAGATCCTGATGTTTATTTTTCAAGGATTTCTGCAGAAACTGAAAATGGGTTTCACACTTCTTGCTTCTTGAGACCATCTCCCAAAACTGGACCTTACTCCACAGCAATCTATCTGGTCAGTGCATGCATCTGCTGCAGGCTAGGTCCCAAACAGGAATTGGATGTGCAGACTCAAAGGACAGGCATGTTGAAATCTGAGTATTCTAGTTCCTCAAAGAAAGGGGAGCTGTCCTTGTCTATGTTTATTTCCTGAATTTTAAGCTTAATGTATACCAGTATTTTAGTATATTTAACAACCTTCTTATGAAAACTGCAATATCCCTCTAGTCGTCTTAAAATGTTGCTAAAATGTTGCTACTGTTAGCTGATTCCTGACTCAAGTGAAAGTTGGCAAAACCACCATTTAAAATCCAGTATATTCCTACACTGCCATGTAACTTTGAAATCTGATCTCTCACTTTGTATTTTCTCTTGCCCTATCTACAGCCATGTTCCAGTGGGGGAAGTCAGTTTTTTTGATGGATCGTTGCCTTACACTCTTTGTGGCTACAGCTTAATTTATTATTTAATTCTGTTCTTTGTATTTTCGTTATTTTTTTTATTTTTGCCCTTGCTTTTGAAGTTGTGTGGATTCTAAGGCAGGGCCATGCTCAAGGGCCATAGTTCATACCTGTGCTTCGTGATCACTTCTTGAGTTGCTATGGAGACGACATTGGAACTGTGCTTTAATGGATAGCTATGATTTTAAGGAAGAAAAGTGAGGCAATGTAGATAGACTGTCATTCTTCAACTCCCCCCCCCCACAAGCATGCAGGAAGAGCTGCCAGGGAGTGGCATCATGTAATATCTTTAGACTTACTTTGTGAACACAGGACAGATGTGACCACTTTCTCGGTGGGGCTTCGTAGTCATCACTCATACACACAAAGGATAATGCTTCTTTGCTAATGGTAGACTCAATGGAGTTGATTAAATCAAACTATTATAACTATTTTACTATAATTCAGTTGCATAATAAGTGTGCTGGTTAAGTCTGGGAGCAAAGGGGGAACACATTTTACTGTGTTCATACAAATAACAGTTTTATTAGCGAGACAGAAAGAGCAAATGAAAAGGGAAAGAGCCAAATACTTATTTTTGAATTTTGAGGGTCAGTGAAAGAAATTGTTTTATTCAACTAACAATCAAAGAAAGATTAAGAATAAAGATAGGTGATGTTCAGCTGGGGTCTTCTCATCTTCCTCATCATTTGCAGATAGATTTCTCAGACTCCATCTTCTAAGCCCCAAGTTTGAGGTTCTACCTTCTGTGAAACCTAAGAAACCCAGAGTGGACTAAATACCCCTATTATATGCTTTCATTACACTCTTCTCAGCCTTAGTTAGGCACATAGATACATCATTATTCATTATAACAAAAATTGGAAAGGTCTGAATTGACCAACAGAAGATTGCATGAGAAATAGATGCAGTGAAATCTGGTAATGAAAAGTTACAGTGCTAATGTATACTAATATGTATTAGTATGTATATACTAATACATACTAATATTACAGTGCTAATATATACTAATATTACAGTGCTAATGTATACTAATATATACTAATACATAAGTGATCGAGCGCTGGGGTTCATGTCTGCGCTCCCAGCACTTGGTAAGTGAAGGCTGTTGGATCAGAAGCTAAGATAATCCTCAGCTCAGTTATAAGTTCAAGGTCAGCCTGGGATGTGTAAAACCCTGTGTAATGACAGAAAAAGATCACAGCCATAAATTTTTATAATGAAAAAATAAATCCAAAGAATATGGTATATATAGTATGACCACATATTTATAAATGTATATTTGTGCACTAAATAAGATTTAAAGATTATGATTGTCACCAATAAATATCATAATTTAATGTTAAGACTATACAATAATTTCATAAGATAATATTTTGTATTTATATTGAACATAAACCTCTTTTCTCGGAGAGAAAGAACAAATGTTACTGAGATAAGTATTTTCTTAGAAAATTGGTGAATTGACCAATACATCCTGATTCATTCAATTAAACGACACAAAGGTGTTCCACCCCTTCTCTCTCTAGACTATCCACATAGTTACAAAGTTAAATATCCAAAGGCAAATACTTTTCTGCTTCAGGTAACAATGTCTTTCTTTTCTTTTCTTTTTTTTTCTTTTCTTTTCTTTCCTTTCCTTTTCTTATTCTGGGAAAGACTAGATTGGAAATGATTCTTATAAAAAGAAACTTAAAATTAAGCCCAGTAGTTCTCAAAATACTAATGAATTCTACATTCCATTTCTAGATGCCAATTGTAAACTGGCTAGTTTCTTCTGGCATGGGGCCAAACTCTGAAGGCGCACCAGACTTACCTGACTGCTTGTCTAGTTATGTCAGTTTGTACAGCACAAGGTAGAAACTGGGAAACAGTTGGCTCATCCATTTTTCTGTTTGAGCTAATTGCGTCAAATTTGTTGTTGAAAGCTTTTTCTCCAATTAGGAAGAGCTATTTACTAATGACTTCAAAATGGAGAATGTCTCCTAAGAGCTCTTGATGCTATGAAGGCTCCACATTTAGATTCAGTCGGAAGATAGAGAAACCACAACTTGAAAGAGGAATTAGCACTCTCATACCAGTTCCCTAATTAAGAAATAAAAAAAAGGAGGGAGGAAGGAGGAAAAGGAAGAGGGAGGGAAGAAGGAGGAAAGCCATGGGGGACGGAGAGTCTACATGTGTATAACTGGTCTATTACTAACCTGCTTTTGATAGTTAACAAATAATTAACCCTTAGAAGCAAACACTTCATTTGGTTTTTTATTTAGGGTAGAATCTAAAAACAAATTTACCTACCATGGATAACATAATGTGGTCCTCTCATTAGTCCCCTTCATTTCCTGCACCAATTGTCTTACTGTTGCTTCAAGTCCTGCTTTTGATGGTATGTTCCTCTCCCAGGTCCAGCAGAGAGAAAACAAGAACTCGGAAGGGATGGCTGCTTGGCCTTCATAGTCTCCCTTCTCACGCCCAGATTCAGTTTCACTTTACATTCGCCTCTTCAAATGATTTCTCTTCAACTAGTCATTTTTTTAAGATTTATTTTTCACTTATGAGTCTGTGTGTCTGTGTGTATGCCACATGTGTGCAAATACCTGTGTAGGACAGTAAAAAGTATCAGATCTCCTACAGCAGAAGTTGAGGTGCTCATGAGGACAGTACCTTCTCTAACTCCTTTAAGTTTATGAAGGTGACTTGGGCTATATAGCAAGTGCTGAAGAATAAGTATGTGTACCAACTTTCCTACTAAAAACAAGAGCCACTAGACTACTAGGACAGTCTTCAAACATCAATGGGAATGATCTCTTTTATTTCCTACCCAATCCTGCTATTTACTCGTAGACCAGCAGTCCTCAACCTTCCTAATGTTGAAACCCTTTCCTGCTGTGGTGATCCCAGTTATAAAGTCATTTTCATTGCTACTTCATATCTGTAATTTGCTAATGCAAATATTTGATATTAAAGGTTCTGATATGCAATTCCTGAGAAAGAGTTCTTGACCCCCAAATGGGTTGTGACCCACAAGTTGAGAACCACTGTTATAGACATAGTCAGTGTCAACAGGAAATTAGACATGATGGATCAGTTTTGTTAACCAACAGAACAAAATCCACAACTCCATTACACATGGACAACAGTAGAAAAACTCAGGAACAGTATGGTAAATATTGATCTTAAATGAATACTCCAAAAAGGACAATATGACTTCATAAATTATTGAAGCATGATTTATTACATGCTCATGAAGTTAGAAACATTGTTAAAATTGTATTGCTCCTTGGTGTTTCAAGCAGATAACATGTTAGACGACATGAAGTAAATGGAGCAAGTTCGTAAATCTTGATTATTAAAACTGCACCTAAATAAATTGTGAATGAGTATTTAAAGAACAAAGCTTGTTTGGGAATGTATAAAACTGAACCTCTGCACCTAAAAAAATGTCACAACAAAGTCTTAAATTATCTTTTTTATTTGGCATCAGTAATTCTGAAAGGTCATTTGATTTCCTGTAAATGCAGCTCTATGGAGTGATCCCAATAGCAAGCGACACATTCAGGGGTAGCCAGCTATTCAGTGTCATGCTGGATTTCAACAAAAGCCACTACATCCTGTGTGACAGGAAAATGGGTGGAGGACCTTGTGTATCGAACTTCCAGAAATCCTTGTTTGTAAGGCCGAGTTTTTGTGTCACCGTGTGGCCATCCAAAAATTTTTGAGCAGGTCATGGCTTTTTTTTTTCTAAGAATATTATCTTTAAAGAACACATTAATATTTCTTTCCTTTCCCAAATATATAATGAGTAGCTGATAGTTACACCAGCATTAAAAAGTGTTAAGTAGAAGAAAATGTTTGATATCGAATAATAAATATTTATGACAGGCTGTATCCATATCGTAAGACCATTGATAGTCATCACTCCATAAGTATGTATTATTCCAGTGGATGGGCAAATTGAAGTATAAGTTTTCTTTGTGTCTCCTACACTTTTCTCTGAAGATTTCTGAAGTCTCTGAATAACAGAAGAGGCAGACAATAACAACAAGCAGATCTGAAGGGTTTATTAAATATTAATGCCAACACATGCATATGTTTGGTGGCATTTCTGTAAGTCAGAAAGAACAATTAAACAAGGGCATTCTTTCCCTTGCATCTGTCTCCACCATGGCAAGGCCTGGCCATCTGCCCTGCTGTCACTTGTCCCTGGCCTTGCAGTCTAGTATTTTTTTTTTATCAGCTCACTCCAAAGAAATGGAAAGACTGATTTATCGTCCCCTTGACCCAAGATGTTTCAAGATTAACAAACTGAAACAAAACTGAAGAGTTTTAGATTCTGCTAGTGTGGGTGAGCATTTCAGAGCCCTTCTGGTTCAGCTACACTAAAAACTTCCCAACACTCTGCCCTTTCATTGTCTTAGAGAAACACAAGGCCTCTAAGTAAAACAAATCCCTAGCTGCCTCAGTTGTCTTATCTCTCAAAACAATCAGGGTTCCCTTGACAGGTCAGTGCAACTTGGTCTTTATGCAACACCCTATGCCTGCTTTGGCAATTGAGAAGGGGCTTCAGAATATGTGTGAATAAAAGGACCATGGAAACCCTAAAGACAAAGGTTTTCCAGCTAAGATTTTGTGATCCTCAAGAGTTTTAGACAGACACAGTCATTTTGGAGGCACTATGCCATGTTGTAGCAGAACCTCTGCTACGATTCTTTCTAGAGCAGAGAGTTCTGATGCCTATGTTTCCTCTGTAAGCTTTAAAACTTTTAAAGCATGATTTTGTGATTTTTTTTAATTGATATGGTTTTGACAAAGGAGAAAAAGCTACAGAGGGCCATAGTATAATAGTAACGATTACTCACTGTTTCTGGATTTTCTTTGTTGCCTGAAAGCATTGTGGAAACTGCTCAGGGGAGTACCATTGGATCAACAGCACCATTTGGTGGAATATAGCAGCTAATTCCACTGTGGGTCACAGTATGCCCCTTGACCTCCAAGGAGGGTGAACTTAAACAACTTTAAAATGGCGGAAAACCAAATTGGCAGGCATTTAATAATAGTAGACTATTTTCACTCCATCCCATGTCTATATGATGCTAAATAAATGTGCTTCCAGAGACGAATTCAGTGCCTTTCCACAAGATGTTCTTAACATGAGAACAAGAGCTTTACACAAATGTAACTTTAAAACGCTCATCTTAGGGGCACCATGGAGAAGATGGGGTAAATTCATCAGATCTTTATCAAGATCAGAGACTGATTTAGATTCTAAAACACATTCATTTTCTAGAATCGTTTTTCTTGAAACACTGTCAGAGTTTTGAACACATGACATGCTCAAATTAATTCTTGTCTAGCTGGTGAATGAGACCGTGTGGCCAACCCTCTGCTGTTTCCATCTCAGGATGTGGGCCAACAGGGCAACCAAATCCTGACCTCACTGAAGTTCAGTGAGAGGGCTGTGGCTCACCAGAGTTAAGGGTCGTGTTGGGGGACTGCATGGTTTCAGGGATGTGAATCATTGCTAATTCGGTAGAGAGCCTTCAGGGAGTCTACCTACCTAACTCTAAGATGACTTCGGTACGACTGACTGACTCATCCTGTTCAATGCACTCTGCATCACGAAGATCTGAAGGGGACTCAGATTCAGAGGGGACTGTGAGCAAGCACTCATGATTACAAGCACCACCGCCAATATTCTAAGGCGTAGACAAAAAACAGGGTCAGTAGGAAGCCTTGCCCATTTTAATCGCATGGCCCCATGGGTAGTTGCCCCAGTCTTGTAGGAAGGAATCCTTACATATATAAAGAAATATCAAAACTGCAACAGAAAAACGAAGCCCCGAAGAGAGGAACTGCTTGTTCTCCATATGCCGCCATATCCTGAAGAAACTATGGATGAAATTATCAAGGCCCCTTTGACCTCTACATAGTGAAGACAGACAATAAGAGCCATTGGCGAGATTATGGAAACTAGAAAGGGCAGAAGACAAGTATTTCTTGTGCCCTTGCTGAGTTGCTGTTACTGTTGGCTTTCAACCCATTCTAACGCCATGGGCTGGTTGGTGCTAGAAAGATGGCTTCAGATGAAGAGGAACACTCGCCTGGGGCTTCAGCTCACACTGCTGTTATTGGGTACCTAGTTAGGCATTAGCAGAACTGAAGGACAGAAGGGCTGGACCTCTCCAATGTAGCTTATAAAACCAGGGACTGAAACTAAAATACACTAATGACTGGTTACAGGAATGGGACAGGAGTCCTATCTCTGAGGGTCCTGGTAGGAAACAAGACATCTGAACTTCACAGAAGCCCGTTAATGGATAGTTATCTAAATCTGGTTACAGGCACCCAAAATCTTATACCTATCTAGCTTAACATACCTCCTGCAACAGCCATTCCACACGGACCTGCCACTCACCTAGAAAGGAAAATTCTCCTTGGGAAAACCGTCTGTTCTAGAGAGTTTAATGAAGGCCTGTCTGAAATGTAAACCAGCACAAAAGTCTGGCTGGTCATTGTCTATTCTCGCCCTTTGAAGATATCTTACTTTATTCTGTAATAAACTCTTCCTGTTTTCTATTACTAGACTGTATTTCAGCTGAATTCCTTCAGCAGAGATAACAAGAGTTGCAAGGCGCCAAGGGAGATACCATAAGATGCCAGTGACATCATTCCAGAGGGAAATGTCCTCAGGATTTCCAAGGGAAGCCACATGATCAAAGAGACGCTGACCCATTGCAGTAAATGACACTAGAAGGAAAAAATCTGAAGGATGCAGCGGCTCCTTGGTAAGAAGCCCCCAAAGGAACTCGTGAGGCATCTCGGCTGACTTTAACATTTATAAAGGAGAACTGAATTTGTAGCTATCTACTCAGTCATAAGCACTCAGAGTTAGGTCTATGCAAAACCTTAAGCCACAGATAATATTGTAAAACAACAACAACAACAAAAAAGATCTAGACCAGATTGCAAAAGGAATAATACTATGCCAGCCATTGGACAATGTACTCAAATGGACACCAATAGGTCAAACGAAAGTGAAAATGATGAACACAACAATCTGAACCAACAGCCACAAGAATTCCACAGCCAGAGTCCTAGAGGCTCTTCCAAAACGCATTCAAAGGGAACCTCACTGGTTTAGCTAAGCACTTCCCTGATTGCCGAATGCTAGGAAATGACTAGCTGATTTCACTTGTCCAAGTTCAGATTTTATTTTCCAAAATACTGAAGGTGAAGTGTAAGGGGTTCCTATTTGGTGCAGTGAACTGCCTGAGGGCTATTGTTTCTCCTCACTAGTGACCCTGAAAGCCAAGCCTCAGAGTCCAAACAATCTCCCCTCACATGACTGCACATTGGGGGTTCCAGTGTCTACCACAAGCACAACAGAACCCTTCTGGACCTGGTAGTGATTGCCCTTTACTCCCCTGCTACAGTACCCATTCTCCTCGATTAACGAGGAATGTTGGATCTGAGGCATCTGGAGGGAAGGTTGATGCCACTACTAGGCAATAAATACATACAGAAGAGGGACGCATTGCCCATCCTCCCTTACAAGATAATAAGGACCCATATTCCTTGGGGTGGGGGAAATAGCAAGGGGTGCTAGTTACAGAAGGACTATCAGCAGCCACCCTCTTCCCAAGCACCATTTGAGATGTGACACTCATTGATGTCAGCTTCCTTGAGCAAGAAAAGCATGATTCATATCGGACCCTTTCAAAATGATGCAGACAGCAAAGGCCACCCATGTGTGCAGACCTCTTTGAGACACTCGGGTACCACAAAGAACATGATTAATGGCTTGGTCAGTGGTTGAGAATACACTTTGATAGAGAGAAAAGTCGCTTCGTTTGCCCTAACAAGGACAGAAAGTCCCTGTGCCGAGGGGGATGCCTTGCTTTCCAGCCGCAAGAGTCCAGCCGGAAGTCAGAAGTGGAAAAGAAACATGGCGACCCCCGAAGATATACTCTCACTGTGAAATCAGTTGTTCCCACTCTTTCCATCTTCCCTTACCAGGCACAGAACAAACTCCTAAGCCTACTTGCCCGACACCCTGAGCATCCTCACTCTGTTTCTAAAGAGACCCCACCTCCATCCCACTCCATGCAGCTGCTCTCAGATAGATGTCCCCTGCTAAGCCTGTCTGCCTGTCCACCTCAAACTCGGAAAGGATAGCGGTCTTCCCTTTTACTTCTTTCATCCCTCCCCCCACCGCCCAGCAGCAGTCTAGGGCTCCAGTTTGTCTATCTTGTTGTATTTTCTCCAACAAGACGGTCCTTGAGTTTCCTTCTGGTTCATTTCTTAAGTAAGTTTATTTATAAAACTAAGAGCCGACAAAATGATCCTGCGTCAGGGCTCCTGAGGAAACAGATTTTGACCCAACGGGCCTAGCCAATTGTTCCCCTCCCCCACCTACCTCCATCAATATCTGTTTTGTAGAATGTGCAAATTCCCATTGTCTGTACCTCCTCTCATCCTTTCTGTAACTGCAGTTCAGGTGATCTGAAGGCCTCTTCTGAGTTCTCCGGGTACCAGACACAAACAAACATTCATGTTAAATAGGCAAATAAAATATAAATAATGCATTTAAAAAAAATAGGTGGGATTCTAACCTAGAACAAGCTCAGCCTGAGATATGTAAAAAAAAAAAAACGCAGAAGAAAAGAAAACAAACAAATGAAAGTAGAAAAAGAATGGGGAAGCTTTACTTTGACTAATTTACACCAATTAATGAATTTTCTTCCAGATCAAAAGTTAGTAACCTGTCTATAATATACCACAATTTAAAAACTTGTCCACTTGCTTAGACTCATGCTCAGGTAAACTTTAACTGTGCTGCCTAAAAGAAAAAAAAATATGTATAACCACAAGGCAGCATCAATAATGAAAACAGAAAAATCACAGAATTCTTTCCTCAATTCTTTTTTACTTAGTGCTACTGGAAGGCCTATCATTTCAAAGTTTATTTTCTAAACAAATATATTCAACAGCTGGCTTGATTTCTTATGGGGCTTTTGAGATCATCAGTTCCCACATTACCAATGAGCAATGCAAAACATCACCACGACTGTTATTGTCATTGCTTGAGGCTTTCAACCGCCACTTTTCATTCCCAAAGCGTCTAACACGTTGTACACAATGGACAGGAAACAGATGCGTCCTAGAGATTTATTCAAATATTTTGTGTGTATTTACTCCAAACAGAGAATTAAAATACCAGCTCCACGTAATGCAAATTCTGTATAAAAATTCTCTTAAATGTGTTCTAGGCTTGTGAGTTTATAGACTAAAAAGCAAAATATAAAAACTCCAAAGTCAAGTTCTGATCATAATTCCATTGATTGACTATATGTCACTTGGTTTCTTAAAACTAAATAAAAGACATTTTCCCGAATGAGGAACCTGTGAAACAAAAATTTAAGAAGTGATGGAATAAATTTGAAGTTAATTATGAAATATCACACAATAATACTGCAGTTTTTTCCCATAAGGCCTTAAGAAATGTTGCAACTGTTCTTTGATTTCAAAATAATCTTAAATCTTTGCAGAGTAGATAAAATCACTTCAAAGTCTATGAAGAGGTGAAAGGGGATGGGGTAAAACACTGTCAATTGTCACATGAAGTATTAAGTGGGCATTCTCAGATGATCGCATCATATTCCTCCACTAAGCACTATTTACTGTGACTCGTGTGCTGAGGGAGGTGTGTGTGTGTGTGTGTGTGTGTGTGTGTGTGTGTGTGCGCGCGCGTGCGCGCATGTGTATGTGTGTGTATGTGTGGTATATGTGTATGTTTGTGTGCATGTGCATATGTGTATATGTGGTTTGTGTGTGTATATGTGTGTGTGTGGTTTGTGTGTGTGTATGCGTGTAGTTTGTGTGTGTATGTGTGTGTGTGCATGTGGTTTGTGTGTGTGTGGATGTGTTTGCGAGTGGTTTGTGTGTGTGTGTGTTGGTGTGGTGTGTGCATGTCTGTGCACGTGTGTAAGGGGGTATTTATGAAGATATGGCAGCTATAGGCCAGACACCATCATAAAGTGCTTTCTTCCTCCCTTGCTTTCCACCTCACTTGTTTTGCTGTTTGGTTATTTACTGAGACAATGTTCCCCCCTGGACCTGTAGCTTACAGATTTGTCTAGACAAGAACATTCCTGTCTCTCCTCCTCCGCCCCAGTGCCCAGATTAGGTGTGTACCGCTGTGCTTGGCTTTTACAAGGGAGCTTGGGATCCAAACTCAGATCCTTCTGTTTGCACAGCCTTCACCAACTGAGCCATCTCCAGAGTCTTTTTACATTTACCTGTTCATGTACACAGGGCGACAAAATACACAGTCTGTTGTGTATGTGGGGATTTCCCCATAATGTATCTAGAGTTTCCTCATGATGAAGCATGTGCTAGCATGTTATTTCTTTTCATGGTTGAATAACTCTATAGATATACCATATTTTACCCATTCAACTACTGATGAACATTGGCATTGTTTGCAATTTTCCATCCCTGTGAATAATGCTAGTATTTGTGTATGTGACTCGGTATGACAAAATATCTTCAGTTCCTCTGAGCATATACTAGGAGTGGAATTTGGTTTGCTGAAAGCACAATGAGGACTTACGTAGAGCTTTAGAAAACTAGGACTTTTCTAAATTGGCTGATTTAGAATCTATGGGGCTAGACAGATGGCTCAGTGGTTAAGAGTACTTACTGATCCTCCGAAGGTCCCGAGTTCAATTCCCAGCGCCCACATAGTAGCTCACTACTGTCTGATGCTGTCTTCTGGTGTGCAAATGTATATACAGACAACTCACATACATAAAATACATAAATAAACAAATCTAAAAAATAAGAATCTATATGTGTGTTAATTTTTCAACATTCTTTCCAATTCTCACAAGCAATTCTGATGAGTATGAAATGACAGTTGTGCACAATAAATAATAATGTTGACATAGTTTCATATGCTCTTTGATAATTGTTATTGGCTTCTCTTTGTAGAAATTTATGTTTACAGCTTTAATAACATTTATCTTAGGTTATTTGTTCTTTAAATTACTAAAGTATGAATTATACATTAGTCCTAGATACCTATAGATTAATGACTTGCAAACATTTTCTTCAGTAGAAATGTAGAATGCATTTGCTTGCTTGTTTTTCTTACACTTGATTATGAGTTTTGTGGGTTTTTTTAAAGATTTATTTATTTATTTATTATGTACACAACATTCCTTCCGTGGATGCTTGCATGCCAGAAGAGGGCACCAGATCTCATCATAGATGGTTATGAACCACCATGTGGTTGCTGGGAATTGAACTCAGTACCTCTGGAAGAGCAGTCAGTGCTCTTAACCTCTGAGCCATCTCTCCAGTCCCCTTGATTATGAGTTTTGAAGTATACTTTTCAAATTGTATTAAAGTGTGTCTTATATTGTTCTTTTATCATGTGTTATTGGCATTGAATCCAAGAAACCATTAACTAACCCAAAGCTGTGACGATTTACTGCTATGTTTCTAGTTCCTTAGAGTATTGTTTTTATATTTATTTTTTATGATTCATTTGGGTTAACATTTGTAGATAGTTTATGAAAAGTCCCCCTATCCCTACATCATCTCCACATGTTCTGTGAAGTAGTTTATAACATACTATAGTATTTCCTTTGTTGAGTCTTTCATACACTTTTAAATTTATTTCCTTCATATTTGTCCTGATAATTGTATTTAGCATTTTAATTTAAAACGATGTAGTTGGACTGATTTTAGTAATACATAACATCTTTGTTCAAATGATAACCCATTTCCATCTTCTTACACTGTGTTTCCCATTCCCTTCCTTGTCATTATTGCCATATAAATTGTATTAATTTATGCACATTGATAGCTTTATCATTATTGTTCTATATAATTGATTTTTATCTTTTTGGTCTTTGTTTTGTTTGTTTTGAGACAAGGCCTCAGTAAATAGTGCAGAACTTGCTCGGTTGAGCATTCTGGTCTCCATCAGGCAATTGTTTTTCCTCAGTTTCACAAGTGCTGGGATTACAAATGTGTGCCTCCACTCTGTGACTTCAGTTGTCTTTTGAATATGGTAAGACTTGTGTGGTGATTTGAATAAAAATGGCCTCCAAAGGCCCCTAGGGAATGAAACAATTAGGAAGCCTGGGCTTTTTGGAGTAGGTGTGGTTTTGTTGGAGGAAATGTGGCACTGGGAATGGGCTTTGAGGTTTCAAGCAAGGCCCAATGTCTCCCTCTCTTCCTGCTGCCTGCAGATCTGGATTTAGGACAATCAGCTCCTTGTTTAGCATTATGTCTGCCTGCTTGCCACCATACTCCCTGCCACAAAAATAATGGAATAAATCCCTGAACTGTAAGCCAGCCGCAATGAAATGTTTTCTTATAAGAGTTGCAGTGGTCATGGCGTCTCTCCACAGTAATAGAAATTCTAAGACTATTTGCACACAGGAATAGGTTTGTTGTCTTTTACAGCTGTGCGTGTAGTTGTCTTTAGTGGCCTTCTTTATTCCTTCATGTGAATGTGAGTTACCGCCAAGTGTCTTTTCAGGATGGAGGGTTTCTTTAGCATTCTTTCTAGAACAGTGCTCCTAGCAATAAGTTTCCCCAGAATCAACAGACCTAAGAATATTTGAATTTCTCATTATTGTTCTTTTTAAAAATAATGATGATGGAATGCCCCGGGCGGCTCGTAGAGTCTAGCAAGGATGGCCGTGAGTCCCTGCAGTGCCATGCGGCCGGGGAGTCAGGCGGGCAGTTACGGCGGATAAAAGGCTCATAGGACATAGAATTATTTAAAGAAGAGGGAGACATTTATTGCTTAAAGGAGAGAAAACAGAGAGAAAACAAAGACACACGTACACACAAGACGAGACATATACACACACGCACACACACACACACACTCACAGGCACCAGAGAGAGAGAGAGAGCATGGCGGAGCGGGGAGGGTCCAAAAGTGGCTGGGATGGGTGTGGTTAGTTCTTAAAGTGTCCCAATGGAATAACACTCATCCCTAGCCCTGGATGATATGGTTGCATTTGGTTAAAAGTGTTTTTTTTTTTCTCTTAAAGTAGTTTGGATATTCTATTCTATTCTGACCATCACAATGTCTCATGAGAAATTATCTATCATTCTTAGACACTTCGAACACAGAAGGAATATATTTGCTACTTTATTATGCTCCTTTTTCTGTGATTTTTGACAGTTGACTGTGAGTCAAGATGTAGATCTCTTTGGTTGGAGCTTAAAATGTGACATTTTAGTACTTTTTATCCTATTTGGAAAGTTCTCATTCCTAACTAAGTATACTTTCCTTGTTCTGCTTTCCTGTCGTCTGCGATTCTCATTATGACTGTACTAATGCTGTCACTTCCTCTTCGTTCTTTCCTTCCTTCCTTCATTCATTCATTCATTCATTCATTCATTTTCTACTCCCTTTTCTCTTCCACATACTGGATTATCTCAGTTAGCCTATTTGCAAACAATTAATTGTTCTTCTGTCAATTCAAATCTGTTCACTTCCTCTTGTACTTTTTCTGTTTTTAGATATTGTACCTTCACCTATTTTTGAAGGTTTATCAACATTTTTCTTTAATGATGTGTAGGTATGGGTATCTATACATGCATACAGTTGTTCTGTGAGCCTGAGGTGTCAGACCCCACAGAGCTGGAGCTACAAAAGACTGGGAGCTGTCTGACATGAGTGCTGAGAACAGAATTATCAGCCACTGAGCCATCTCTCTACCCCCAACCTTTCAACTTCTTAATTTCTATTACTATATCTCTATTATTATTTTCGATATTTGGTAAGACATCATTTGCCTATGTTTATTTTATTCATTGTACTTTTGCTAGTATTTTAAAACTCAAAAAAGCTGTGTGTGTGTGTGTGTGTGTGTGTGTGTGTGTGTGATATTTCTTTAACCCTAGCCTGAGAGAGATAGAGGCAGGTGAATCTCTGTGAGTTGGAGGGCAGCTCAGCTCAATCTACATAGAGAATTCCAGGGCTACATTGTGAGATTTGCTTCAAAATACATAAATAAATAAGATTTCTTTGTAAATAGTTTCATTTCTTTTGTGTGCGTGTGTGTTTTCTGTGAAATCTACTTTAAAGTTTTTTGTTTTGTTTTGTTTTGTTTTGTTTCTCATAGGTCCAATATATCTAGCAAGCCAAATAGGCGAGGTTTCCCAATTGTTGGCCAAGAGAATGGGTCTGAGTTGTATCTTAGGCCTAGGGTGGAGACATACCTTACTGAATGGCCAGGAAGATTGTAAGATTACTATCTAGCCAGAGCCTTTCAGATAAAAAAAACAAAGACATGCCATTGTCCCCTCCCTTAAGAGTTAATACAAATGGGTCTGTCAATCACCTGGGCAGGAAAGAAGCCTTCAGGAAGCTATCTCTCTGTTCTAGAGATCTTCTAGAAAACAATACAAAGCTTCTGGGTGTGGCGGTACACAACTGCTGTCCCTAGCCCTCAGGAGGCAGAGGCAGGAGTATCAGAAACCCAATGCCTATATTGAAAGTACAGTTGCCAATAATACGTATATCTAAACATACAGATCATCATTTTGGAGTGCTTCATGTTACCTTGCAATAAATCTTACCTATTTTTGATACTACACTCTATAGTTTTCACCTGAATTCCTTAAAAAATGATCACAAAGGCCGGGGAGCCTGCAGGGTGAGGCCAGAGAGAGATCCTGGTAAGGCTGCAACTTAGATTTCGAGGAGAGGATAACAAAAATGAGTTAAAAGATTTTTATCAACAATTAACCTGAGTATCCAGTTATTGAATGAGGGTGTGGACATTGGTTTGGCTGACTCCATTGTGTTTCTCTTACTTTCCCCTCCCTCTCTGAGGTCAACCCTTTTCTGTAATTAACTTGAGTTGTAGGTGTCAGGTTCTGAGGCCTGCTAGCATACCAAATTGCAAGCTGGCCTCCAGCCTCCTTCAGGACCTGTGGCTCTTCTCCAGTGCCAACCTCCCCACCCTGCCCCCACCTCCAACTCTAACATTCTGCAGCTCCTGTGCTTCCCTCCTCTAGCTCCTCTTTCCCCTATAACCTTGCCATTTCGGCCGTGCGCTGGTGCTGTCTTTGCTCTCTCTCCCTTTGGTCTTCCTCTCTTAGTGTCCTCTCTTTTGTCCAGATTCCTCTGACTGTACTCTCTTTCATATCTACCACAAAATCCTTCCCTTCAAGCACACTTTGGATTGGTCAGATCCTCAGTTTGTACACTAGGAATGGTAGGTCAGGTTGATAAACATGTTTATGACAAGAGACTGAACAGAAAGAGCCCAGTGAGAAGATCTTCCAAAGCAGATCAGTTACCCTGGGAGGGGACTAACGGGTCCCTGGGTCCCTAACTAACACAGTGAGGGTCCTGCTGGAATTTAGCAGAACCAGTCTTGAGATAATGATCAACCGGGTCTAGCTTGCTGGAGATTGCCTCCAGTGTCTGATGTGCAAATCCCGCAATTAAATACAACTCTCCAACTCTTCATCTTTTGTCTTTGCTTTCTTCAAAGACTCCTCAAAGTCTTCAAGTCAGGTCTGGATAACGGAATCTCTCCATCCCTGTAGCCATGCTGATTAAAACCTCATTCTGTACGTCAGCACTGCTCATTTCTTTGATTGACATGTTGGGTAGGTGGCCACAACTAGTCCGTGGGATCTCTGGGCTTTCGCTCTGAGATTCCAGTAGCATCATGATGCAGCCAAGTGCCAGACACACATTGCCTCTAGCTTTTCGGGCTTTGTTTCTCAGCACTTAAATGCTCATTTTTGCAAGATACCAAAAAATCAGTTCCAGGCTGGTGAGTACAATTTGGCTTTAGGTAAATATATCATGGCTACTTCTGCTCAGTTGCAACTCAAGGTGAAGACTTCAATAATAATAATATAAAACATACATGTGTGGAAGAAAATAATTATTTTCTCTTCACTCCACCAACACACATTTACATATTCAGATCTTTAGGTTGTTTCAGGCACCCTACATTATTAAACTTTGGGCTATAGCTTTGTGTCTTACTGAAGTCACAGTTGAACCAACATAAAAACTGGCTATACCGAATCCCGATACAAATGATGTTTTCATGTTTATTCACACAGCAAAGGTAGAACCAAGAATAGCAGATTTAAGAGGATTCTTTGTTATTGCCACTGTTATGATCCTGTTTATACAGCCATAAGTTTTTAGGAGAGACTTACAACAAACTTCCTGGTATTCTGGCTCTTGCAATTTTTTTTCTCCTGTCTCTCTGAGATGTTCCATGAGCCACAGGGGGAAGAGCTATGATGTAGATACAGCCTCTGTATGATCGGTGGATGTCTGCCTTGCGACAGTTCTGTTTTTCTGTGATGGTCTAGAGAGAGGCTTCTTTGGTCATGGTGGGTAGCATGCATTTTAAGATGGGAGCCTGTGGTAACTTAGACTCATTGGCAACTTGTCAACATCATCTTGAAGTCAAACGTACATGTCTGGACAGATTTCATGAGTTAGAAATCTGTCTATTGGTGACTGGTGATATTCCATGGGCATGTGTCCCTGACTACACGAAAGGGAGAAAGTGAGCTGAGCACTACCATTGCTAGCTCTCTGCTCTTCCATGATGGATGTAGTGTGGCCAATGGTCCTACCACTCCTGACACCATGTTGTCCCTACCATGACGGACCATATCCCCTCTAACTGCAATCAAGCCTTTCCTCTTTCAAGATGTTTCTAGGAATTTTATCATAAGAATGAAAAAGGTGGGGAGCTGGAGAGATGGCTCAGTAGTTAAGAGCACTGACTTCTCTTCCAGAGGACCGGGGTTCAATTCCCAGCACCCACATGGCAGTTCACAAATGTCTAAAGATCCAGTTGCAGGGGATCTGACACCTTCACACCAATGCACATAAAATAAAAAGTTAAATAAACCTTTAAAAAAAGAATGAAAAAGGTAAATACAGGAAATCGGTCTTGTGAGATGGGGTCATTAATGTGATAACATTGTATGGTTGTTAAGCCTTGGAACTGACTTGCTGAAGACTACAGAAAAGTTTGAAACTTTGGGCTGAAAAAGTCCAGAAATGTCACAAAGAGAGCCTAATTGGCTGGCCTGGTGTGAGTTTGGATGACAAGAATGTCGAGTAGCAACCTGGTCCATAAAAGAGGGAAGTATTATTTTCCCAAGAACCAGGCTGGTGTCAATTCTAACGATATTGTGACAAACGCTCCATCCACCTGTGTTCTGAAAACTTGAGTGAGAATGATTTAAAATTGTGCACGAATTAATTTGACAGAGGACGAGATAGGATGCCATTCAGGTTGTATCATAGTTAGTGCTCATCACTATTACCCCGGGTCTTTAGTGTGACAGGGCAAAGAGTAGAACAGAAGTATTAGAAAAATGTGAAGTTTGGCAAGGAAAGGCATATGTTTTGAAGTTTGGGGCAATGAAAGTTTAGATGCCAAAGTATCTGTCATTGTAGATTAGTGCCATTGAAAACAAATGAGTCACCGGGCACTGAGACAATAAGGGGAAAGTTGTCTGGAGGGCAAGACTTCACCAACTGAAGTCTCCATCCTGTGAAAATCCAGCCGTTAGAAAAATGAGAACTCGAATTGAGAACGCAACCAAAGGGATGCCCTGATCAAGAACAACTGCCCAGGGAAGAGCTTCACCAGGCTTTGCCCGGAAAGCAGTGCAACTGTGTGCCAAGAGGGCGGGGCTACATCTTCAGCTGACAGCAGGCTCGGCAGCATCGTTCATATGGGGCTCATTTGGAAGGCCTGAAAGACATAAGAGTGAGGAAGTTTGGGGTCCTTCTCTAAAGTGCCGGATGCTCTGTATGTCCTCTGTAAGAGTCCCCTCCCTCCCGTTTCCCCCAATTCTAAACTTTCGTGTTTCTTATCTTAAAGGATCACATCTCATTTTTGCTGTTTTTACTTGTCATCTGCTCTCAGGTCTGACACAATTAGAAAGCCTATTCCATGCATGCATTTCTAGATAGCTTCTGAGTTTACGTGATGGGCCTAACACTTCAGCATCTCTGAGTCCTTCCGGGATGGATTCAAATGAGGCAAACCAATGTGTCAAGGTAACTTGATGAATGTACAGCCTTTAGAATGGTACAGCGTATCATGACTTGTAAAACAAGTTATTTAATTGTTATCTCAGGAACAAACAATAAGCATCTTTTCCCTTGATATGTTTCTTTTTCTAAATTAGAGACAAGTTATTTCCCTACAAATGTGTTCAATGACCCAGTCCTGCTATAAGCAATACTGATGCTCTTACTTTCCTATTATCATAGTATTTTAGCAGACAAACAAATAAACAAAACTCTTACTTTATTTAACTTTTTAGAAACTGGTAAAGGGAAACCTGGTAAAACAACTCCAGAAGTGCCCGAATGGATCACATGATAAAATAGCACAGGCTGGTATTTCAAATTAAGGAACCTAACAGTGCAGCTGAACTGTTTCTGGCCATCGTCACTTTTTCTTCTGAGTCAAACAGTGCCACGAATGGAATATTCCTGCCAGGGTACCACCCTGGCACAGCCTCTCTATTGCAGCATGGTGTGTCAGTCCTGTTGAAGACTGCCAATACATCAGGGACGTTTCAGACTGTGTTCAGAGCTCAACTAACCTCACCAGGATTCTCAAGTCAAGGATTTTTTTTTTCCCTTTTGTACTGGTTGCCCAAATGCCTTTGGACAAGGTTTCTGGCTCAGATACGTTCAGGAAATAGGGCGGGCGGAACACCTATTTAAGTGAAAAAACACTCCCGCAAGAATGCGCCTCAGTAACAGAAAACAAACGGTTGTCTAGTGGTGACTCCTCATCGCATGGACTTGCTTTGGTCACAGAGGGAACACTCATGAATTTTCAAGGTACAACAGCATTAATGAATCTGGGCTGTGAAACTCAATAGGCTTGAAACGAAGCATGCCAATGGTAGAATAAAGAGCCGGCCGTTTACTTTTGTTTCCCGTTACAAGTGAAAGAAGTTAATGGGCAGCAGATTTGCAGCGGCCTAACAACTGGGCTGCCCATTCCACCTCAGAAGAAAACGGCGCTGGAGACCGGTCCATAGCAGACAGAGTTTAAAAACTGAGCCGGCTACACCGTGTACCTGTGTGGGTTCTCCGTGTCAGCGGGCATCAATGCGCCTGCCCTGGAAACACTTCCCAGGTTGTCTACATACCGAAATGATAAAAATCTAAAACGTTACGTAATCACTGCAAAAGGAAATGCAGATATAGACAATTCTATCTATCACTAAAGCCTCAGAGCAAGCAGTGAGTGAGATGGAGGTGCGTTTGACGGAACCTTAAAACATGGGCAGTTGAGGGTACTGGGGGAAGTGTAGTTTTTGATACGTTGCTATTTTTCCAGTAAATAACACCCCCCCATTCAACACACGTTCATGTAGCTACCATAATTAAACTCACTGTGTCAAACATAACAAAACATATAACAGTGGGCAGCGAGGATTTGGTAGGTTAAATGGTTTCAGCGGGAGTGGAAGGGGAATGAGAGAAGAGTAGGAGGTGAAAGGGGACCAGAAATTATGATTGACATGTACAGGATTTTCATAGAATATTTTTAAAGAAGAAAAAGGATGAAGCAAAAAAAACATATTTGAAAGATTTGCATGAACTTTTCTTTAAAAAAACATCATTCTAAAATTTTTTTCTTAGAATTTTTTTAATATGGAACAAACTTTATTTATTATTGAGCAAAACTTACAACGCTTTCCAGGTAGGAGGATTCTTTACCCCATGGCATTAGGCTTCTGTTGTTTGAACCCTCTTAATTCCCAAATCCTGGTGACACTTGCTATTTTTGTTGAAAAAATAAAAATCCATTTGACACCTAACTAATTGGAAAAGCAAATTCGTCCCTATGTTATCATGGTTTGGTATCTTAATATACATCCATTTCGTAGGCCTATCCTCTGGATAACGCGACTATTTCCAGTAAATCTGCCAAAGGTAATTTAAGAAATAATAGGAGTTGGTGAAGACTGTTTTCAGTTAAAGTACTAAAGTTTCCCTTCTGGTGGCCATCACATGGCAATGTTTCCCTTCAGGGCCCATCTCACGCAGGAACTGCCTAACTTTCCACCGTGGACCTAAGAACAGTTCTTCTACCGTGGGAGAGGAGGCTATTTAGGAGCTCGTGAACACCGAATGCTTTCAGTTGCCTCATTTAATCCTCACATCGGTCTTCAGGGAGAGGAGTGATTCTCATCATTAGCAAACCCAGGCCATTTTTCACTGCCACACAGCAACGGGACTGTGGTTCCAGGGCTTGAGTCCACGCACCCCAACTCCAGGACTTTAGTAAATATATACTAAATGTGTTATACTAAATATTTATTTTATATAAATGTATTCACTTTACATTTATAAACCAAACTTATTTATTTAGTATAAAAATAAATGAATATATTTAGTATACAATAAATAAAAATATACTAAAAAATTGATTTAGTAGAAATATGAATTTCTACTAAATAATACTGGTGGATTAGACTAAGTCCAACACAAACTTTAAGGTAAACTATGTGTTTGGGTTTTTTAAATTATTTATTATGTATACAATGTTCCTTGTGCAGGTACATCTCCATGCCAGAAGAGTGCACCAGACCCCATTACAGATGGTTGTGAGCCACTGTTTGGTTGCTGGGAATCGAACTCAGGATCTCTGGAAGAGCAGCCAGTGCTCTTAACCTCTGAGCCATCTCTCCAGCCCAGGTGTTTGTTTTTTAAGACTATGCACCAACTGTCTTTGTTACTTTTTTTTATTGTTGTGAAAGGTAACCATGACCAAAGCAAGTTAAAGGAGAAAAGGTTGGGGGGGCAGTTTCAGAAGGTGAGAGCCCATGACAGTCTTTATGGGGAGCATGGCAGCAGGCATAACAGCTCAAGCAGTAGCTGAGAACCTTCAACTTGATCCCCAATCCCAGGGCAGAGGAAGCTAACTGGGAAGGACACGGGAAGGAGCTTTGGAAACCCCACCAATGACACACTTCATCCAGTAAATTCACACCTTCCATTCCTTCCCGAACAGTTCTGCCAACTGGGGATCAAAAATATGAGCCTATGGAGGCCATTCTTGTTCAAACCACCAAACCAACTATCTGGCCTCACTCCATAGACTCAACCTCACAAATTCTTAATCACTTCGGTCCTCGAGTTCCTACTCATTTTTAAACACCAAATGGGATCTGATCAGATCAGGTTTCATTTAAAATGGCAAAGTAGAGAGTTTAATGGTTCCTGCCCAGGAATCTCATAGAATAATTACCTTTTAAGACTGGGCATTTATGTTTGCTAGACTTTGGTTTATTCAATGGCCTGTCTTCCTACTAGTCAGAATAAACAAAGGGAAGGACTGTGTGTGTGTGTGTGTGTGTGTGTGTGTGTGTGTGTGTGTGTGTGTGTGCACGCGCGCGCAATCTATTTTAGTTTATGGTAGTTCAGAAGTTTATGGTATTCAGAAAATGAGGACAGATTCTAATGCAACCCTCCAGCAATAGCTGACTTTCCAATCTCTACATTTTCATTGATTTGACAGAAAGATCAATAAATAAAAAAATCATAACTGCACATAGCAATGCTACTGTTAGTGATCTTATCACCATTAAGGGTTTAACTCCAGGAGGATACACAAATATTTAAATTGGAAGTACAACTTAGCACCCAGCAAAGAAAGGAAAGGGTCTCACTACTTACCACCTTGATCATATTATTAGACTACCTTAACATTATGTTATAATAAGATATTTACAATTTTTGCTGTCTAGTAAAATGCATTGTTTTCCATGTGTCCATATTTACATGCATAACTGCACACATAAACATAGTATGCATATATACATATGTAGACTAATTATATTTTGAAAACTAAGCATTTGGGAAAAAATACTATTTGGAAAGTATTTATTATGAGTTTTAAGTGCCTGAGCATTAATCAATACTTATTGGTTATTTTGTGAAGTCCATTGGAACACAGCCAGGCAGAAGCTACACAATGGATTAAACAGGGGGCATGAGATGAACACCAGAAAGTCATTCTTTGGAAAGATTTTTGAATGCATGTAAGGGAGCCCGAGTAATGTCTAGTGGGAATGAACTATGATCCCACAGAATACTACTTTTCTAGACATTCGGGCAATTTTGAAACTGGAACTGAGAGAAGACATGAAAACCAAACCCAGTAAGCATGTGTGTTATTTTGTGTTTGTTACATAATCACCTGAAGCATATATTAGAAAGGGAATCCCTTGCCAGTGGACTAATGGGTCACAGGAATGAGGTTACATTCCTTCAACTTCTGCTGACTGCTTTTGAGGGAGGGCCTCACTCTGGGGTGCAAGCTGCCTTTAAATCAGCAGCCCTCCTGCCTCAGGCTTTGAGAGGTGGGATAAGAGGCATGTGCCACCATCCCTGACCAGCTTGCCCTATTCTTGATTATTAAACTTTCTTAACATTTGTCCTTTCCCCTCGGAGTTGCCGTGTTTCTTCATTTGACATTTACTCAGTGATGCTTGTAAGCATCCAGGCCCCTCCAGCCCTGTACAAGCCGCCTTGTCACGTAGACAGAGGGCCCTCCTTCAGGGGGCATCGGCTTGGTCCCATTCTTGCTAGACAGAGATGTTCCAGCATTTGCTGATTTGGACTGATTTCTGCAAAGGGCTCTAACCACAAACCCACCAATTGGTTCCTTTCCCCTCTTTGAAATTCTCTAAGGTGCTAAGGCGCATGAAAATGGCACGTATTTCTTGAAACTAACACTAATTTTGAGTGACTAGAGAAGCTGACTAACTCCGGGCCACCTCTCCTAGAAAGAAGTAACATGAAATGACTTAATATGTAGTCATACAAGAAGGAAAAAATCTAAAATAAGTACCTTGAGTTCTCTATTAGAGTCAGTCTCCAGTGTTCAAACATCCTAATTTAGCTTAGACAAAATAGCCCACATTCCATTTCTAAAGAGACAGCCTTCCTCCCCACCGCTGTTTCCTTATTTCTTGCCCACCCACAGTCTAGTTTCTCATTTTTTATGCCATAGTCTTATTATCTCCCCCACCCCCAAACACAAAAAATCATAATCTATAACTTCCTTTAATCGGGAATCTTCTTAAAAGATCAAGCAAAACCCTCAGTAGCGCTTGTCTGTGATGTGGACGCCCCGATGATGAGAAGGATCCAAGGCCAAGTCCCGGGGTCCGCTGGCAAGAAAGGGATTTATCCGACACGCTGACTTCCTTGCGGGTCTGATCCCTTCTGCGCGGCTGGACACAGGCAAGCACCCTCCGTTGAAGGAGTAAGAGCCCGGGCACTTTTAAAGTGTTCCTCCTACCCAGATCCGGGCGAAGTCCAGGGGGTATGAAGGCGGGGCCACTAGATTGGCGACACCCTCCTGAAAGTCCAGTCCCGCCCTCCCCACCACCTTAAGGATTTGGTACTTGAAGCGAGATCGCCCTCTTAGTGAAAGGCAGATGTCCCTTTAAGGTTTGCTTTGCTGCTGCCCGTGGACTTTAGCCTAAACACCATCCCGCGAAGTTGGCTTTATTTGTCCATGTCTCGGATAGAGCCTGGGAAACTGCCAGTGAGATTTCAGAGAACCAGCGCGCGAAGGGGCGGGAGATGTGGCAATCGATCTGGGATGTGAAAAGCGTGGAGCGGACTTAGAGACATTCGACCAAAACACAGGAAATCGCTCCTCGGCGACTCTTGGGCGCTGCAGCCGCTGGGGCCACCACCGAACTCCCGCAGAGACCGCCCAAGTGACCCAGAGTGCAAGGCACTAGCAACCGGTCCTGCCAGCTCCTGCCAGCTCCTGCCCGGGAACCAGCACGTCAAGGGAACTGCGGCGGCTCCAGTCATGGTCCCCAGGCGCCCTGCCAGTCTAGAGGTCACTGTAGCCTGCTGCTGGCTCCTCACTGGTGAGCGACCCTGCTTTCCTGATCATCTCTAGTGGGGCTTGGTTGGGGCTCGCCTAAGGGGTGAAGCACATAACGGAGGACCAGACCGGACTGGCTCTCAGGTAGACCGGCCAGGTCACAGGACGGAAGGGAGCGCCTGTGGCCAGCCCGAGAGTGAGGGAGGCAGTGCCTAGAACTTTCCAAGTACTAGAGGCTTTTCAAATTAAAGTTGTTTTTATGTTGTGAGCTGTGTTTTAAGTATTTGAACTTTTGGAAAGGAGAGTAACCGGGGACGCCTGATTAGTGTGCTATGTTGCTGCCGTAGAGTCGCTCAGAAGTGGGCTTTATAGCATGTTCTTCCTGTTTAATGCTTGGGACCCTTTCTGCTACAGAACGAGGAAAGACAGGCAAAACTACTTGTTTCAATGTGACGTTTCTACATTGGCTCCTAAGAGGCGGAACACTTTGAAATCAGAACGTTTAGTATCCAGTTATCACAATGCAGTTTTTCAAATACAAAATGTATTTTCAAGAAGACTTAGTATCGTAGAAATGCAGTGTTATATCCAATTGAGAAAAACTGGGAGCAGTGTGGATTTTCCAAATGGAAGCAGTAAACTAGGGTCACAACCTTTGTAGTAGTTTCCAGTTGGGGAGGTGAAACTGAGTCCGTGGTGGGGTGAGGTGCTAGAAGCAACAGATTATCACCTTGTTAGCCCTTTAATTGCTGGTTGTCTTTAACAAGCCATGATATTCAGTTGTTTGATGTGTTCATTGTTGGCATGCTCAACTAGTTAATTTCACATTTGACTGTTAGCAACAGGGTCCGTTAACCCAGAAGTGGGTGACTAAACCCTTAGGTTCACTTAAGAAGTAATCATCAGCAAGCTCGCCTTTTCTCACAGTGAAGCAGCAGAGGGAAGTTAATAATGTGCTATGGGCTTTTTCACCCACACATTTCCCACTCCTCAGGAAAAGTCCAATAATCTAAGCAGTAGCAACTTCTGAAGAGCACTTCAGACCAGGGAGTGGTTTCACCGTCTAGCTATGGCCATGACCCTGGGTGCAAGCTTGACCTGGGTTTTTTTTTTCCAATCCCTGATTTCAGAGATTGGATCTTGCTGGTTTGCAGAATTTGAGTTGTTTACCAATTACTCAAGCTGTATCTTTCTTTCTTTTCTTTACCAAACATTCAGTCCGTGCAGAAGTGAGGTCTGTGTATTCTCTAAAGAATGACAGACAGTTTTCCAAGAGGGGCGGGGATGACGGAGTTACAAGTTCATGGCTGTTTGAGAATTAAAGGAGAAAAGGCGGTAGATATGTCTTAAGGATGCTCAGGTTTTATTGTGTGTATAATATTCAGAGCGTTATTGACCCAGGGAGGACAGGTTCCTGATGTGTCGTGTATTTGTGTCCGTTTCACAAGATGGCATTAAGGATCTCA